>NW_024870931.1:1140000-1640000 GCF_019054845.1 Dipodomys spectabilis | reverse complement strand
GAGTTGCCATTCACTGAAACAGTTTATGGATACAGAGCATCTTGATCAATTTCACCCATTTCAACATTCTCATCCATCCCTCCCAATCAAGCCCAGTCTTTACGTATCTCAATATTATGTTATGTTTGGAATTTCTTGCCATTTAACAAAGCAGTTTATGTGTACAATGCACCTGGAATTGTGTTACCACTTCAACATCTTCACCCCAATTTCACACTACCCCTTGTTTTGTATATTTCAATTCTGGGAAGTATGCAATGGTTTCTTTCCTATATTCTATCCTTTTCCCCTTCAATTTCCTACCCCTCTCACATTGCCCCCCACTGTCCTCTCTTGCAGTCCACATTTACTGGCATTTATTTTGTTGGGCTTTGACTTAATCTTTTAAGAGAATGATAGTATTTTCACACTACATAGACTCTGACACTTCAGATAATTCATTTGTATCTGTTTGCATACCATCCACTATGTTTAATAAATGTTTATAAATTTACATTTAGAAGCAGCTGCTATCTACCACAAGTGAGGAAACCTAAGTTTCTCTGGGTGCAGTTAATTTCACTTAACATTATTATTTCTGTGTGTTTCATTTTCCTTAAGAATGTTACAATATTATTCTTTCTGATGGATGAATGGAATTCGAATATTTATGTATATATATGTATGTATACATACATACATACATACTTGTAAATAGCGATCAATAAAAGTATATATGTCATATATATATATATATATATATATATATATATATATATATATATATGTGTGTGTGTGTGTGTGTGTGTGTGTAGGTTGCCTGATTTCCCTCATTTGTTGTATTAGAATGTGCCTATAATTCTACAAGCAAACACACTTGGATGGTAAAAGGGAAAACATTAGACTTGAACATGATAAATTATATGGGATTCTAAAAATTTATACAGTGAGATCAAATGGAGGATGCCCTTTGGAGAGGATCACAAAGGCTCAATAGCTATATCAATAATATCATATAAAATAATTAATGTTCATCAAAATGATCTCCAAGAAATGATAATGGGAGTTTTATTATTTTGCTTTTTCCATCTGTCTTCTGTTGCTGTTTTAATTTCTGTACCTTTGGTCTTATATGTAAGTTTGGAAAGGGCAAGGGGAAACACAGAAATGGTGGGACAAAGGGTGAACAAATGTAGCAGTGCTACTCAATAGACACTACATTGAAAATGAACTATACAACTTATGGGGGAGGGAGGTTGAAAGGGAAAAACTGGGAGAACATGAGGGAAGAAGTGACACTATTCAAAAGAAAGGTGCTCAATATCTGACTATGTAATTGTAACCCTTCTGTACATCATTTTTACAAATTAAAAATGGACTTCATAAACAGGCTAGAGTAGCTATACAAATATTAGACAAAATAGGCTTTAAATTAAAAGTGGAATGAAAGTAAAAAGAGACAAAGGAGGACATTAAATATTGATAAAGAAAACTCTCCATCATGGGGATATAACAATTCTAAATATCAATGCCCTGAATCTTAGAGCTCCCAAATTCATCAGACAAATACTACTTAACCTAAAAATATGCATGCATCCAAACACATTGTTGGTTGCTTGAACACATCATTCTTACCTCTGGACAGGCCATCCAGGTAAAACCTTAGCCAAAAAAACTTCAGACCTAAATAACTGCAATGACAAGCTATACCTAATAGATATCTACAGAATATTTCACCTAGCAGCATCGCAATATATATCCCTCTCAGCAGCCCATGGAATGTTCTCCAAAATAGATCATATCTTAGATCACAAGGAAAATCTGTGAAAATTCAAAAGTAAAAATGAAATTACTCCTTGTATCCTGTCAAACCATGATGGGACCAAATTAGATCTTGACATCAAAAGGCATTACAGAAAATTCTGAAACTCACAGAGACTGAATAACACATTGCTAAATCATCAGTGAGTCACTGAAGAGATATGGAGGGAAGTGTCAAGGTTTATGGAATTCAATGGAAGTGAACACACAAAATACTACCTCCTCTGGGACACAAGGGCACAGGCAATACTCAGGAGAAAATTTATAGCTTTGAGTATGTACAGCAATAAATTAGAACAATCTTGAATCCGCACTAATTATGCACCAATAGGTCTTTTGAAAAACAGGAACAAGCCCAACCAAAAACCTGTAGACAAATTAAAGAAGTAAATAAATCAGAGTCTCAAAAAACATACAAGCAATCATAATTGACTTTTATATACTAGTAGCTCACAAATTCACCCAATGAATGTCAATGTACCTATTTTCAGAGATAGACTCAACCAGCTCAAACCAGTGAACAAAAAAAAAATCTAGAATTCTAACAAGCAACATTCTGTTTGACCTTAAAAAATTCTCTGTTGTTATTATTAAGGCGATTTATAGAAGAATTGCAATTACATGAGTCAAGCAATGAGTACATTTCCTTTTATGAATGTCTTCAGTTCTCTCATTTGTCCTGTCCCCATCCATGTGTTAAATAGTTCACTTTTATCAATGTTCAATGAACTCCACTGCTGCAATTTTTCACCCTTTTCCCTAAAGCTCTGTGCCCACCCCCCACTTTCCTGAAGACGTACAATGAATACACTAGGCATAAGGTAAAGAAGACAGAATCATCACAAACTATAAAGAACAACAAACCAAAACAAAAAAAGTCTTCTGTTTCTGTATCTCATAGTTTGAGTATAGACAGCATGTTATATAAATATAATTGTTTTTTATCATTAAGTCAATTCAGGGATTAAGGTGTGATAACTTATAATGTTGCTTTCTATTTAATAATGCTCTTTATTTTAACATTAAAGTTGTAACACAATTCAAGTCCTAGTGAAATTTGAAGGTTCAAATTTTAATTTAAAATTTCAAAATGTCTAATACTTCCACTTTGGCAACCAAAATGAAAAACAGGAATGTTTTATCCTCAAGAATGTAATTATTTCATGTGCAAAAAAGTAAAATAAATGTAATATTAATTCAGTGGAAAAATAAATCAAATACTTATGCAATGCATCAATTCCATAGATTATGAGATCTATTGATAAAATTAATAAAACTTGTAAAGTTGGTTTTTCGACATAACATCTTGTACATCTCATTGTTGCAATGGGTCCACCTGTATCCCTATTTAAATAATTTATTTTTCCCTTCCCCTCCACAAATTATACCAACAAGGGGATTGGAAGGAATGGGAAGGGGAAACAAAGGAGGAGGCAACAATGCTTGATATGAAATGTAGTCATTACCTTGCCCATGTAATTGTAACCACTCTGTACGGTATTTTCACAATTAAAAAAATAATAAATAAATAAATAAAAATAAATAAAACCCAGGATTGGCAAAAATTTATTTTAAAAGAAAAAATGATTAAAACTCGTATTAAGTAGATTACTTAAGACATGAAGCAAGTGATAATATTCTTTTCTAGGTGAAGTTGATATAGAAATCAAAATCTAAAGATTCCAGAGTTCTGTGTGTGTGCTTATACGTGTCAATTTATACATATGCTTGACTCACCTCAACATTATATGAAGATAACTGAGAACAGAACTAGAATAAAAAAAATCACTCAAGGGCTGGGAAGGTGGCTCAGTGGTAGAGCACTTGCCTTGCATGCCTGAGGCCCTGGGTTCAATTGCTCAGCACCACATAAGCAAAAAGAAAAAAGCCAGAAGTGGTGCTGTGGCTCAAGTGGTAGAGTGCTAGCCTTGAGCTGAAGAGCTGAGGGACAGTGCCCAGGCCCAGAGTTCAGGCCCCACTACCGGACCCAAAAAAAAAAAAAAATCACTAAAACGTTTAGCTTTATTTTATGACTAAATATGTCTTTTTTATCTCTTTATTTTATTTGAAAAATCTGGTAATTTATTTAAGTCACATCAACAATAATGAGAAATACACAGCCCCTAGCTCCTTAAAAGACAATCAATAAGACAAAAAGAAAACAACAAAGAAAAAAATTGAACCTCATTTTGCACGTAGTCTTTGTATATTGTGGTGATTTGTAACTGTAGATTATGTGACTATCCCATGAATCTGGGCTCAAATCACTAGGGCTACTGGAAGAAAATTTCAAATTCTATAGCAGCTAACACAGCTGTGCAGTTGTTTGTGGGTTTCACTACAGTAGCAGCTGGGCCTGAACGGTACAAAGGAAATAATTTTAGTGCTTTGAAGGCAAAAATGTGATGAAAAGCATACTTTTATCTTGTTAGATGAAATAAGAAGACCACACTTTAAAGCTTACTAAATGATCAGCCCTTTAAAGAACAGTGCCATTTTTAAGGAACTCTAGATCATTCAAGTCCTTCATTCCATCCACAAGCATTGTTGCCATTCACAAATCATTGCCAAAGTGAATTTCTGGTTCTTTTTGATATTTCAAATGGTTTAGGAGTAACATAAACAATAATTCAAGTTGTTGAGAAAATTTAATTTAGAATAAGCAAGCAAATCAGATTCAACTCCATAGCATAACCTTCAGGAAAAATGAACTGAGGAATATGGCATGTCCTCTGTAATTTAATATTAGACATTAGGGCAAAATGCCAGAAGCAGACTCTACAAGGAAACCGAAGTCTTTGATAATATATATAAAAGGTTACCCAGGGAAAAGTAATTTTACTTACATTTTCTATTGTATGATAACATTTTTGTCTGCTAATGAGAGACTCAAAAAGATTTTAATTATGATATGAAAAATGTATTGACAGAAATGAATGAAATCAGGGAGTAGATGGTACAGGAGCTGGGTGATTCTTTAAATATTTTCATTATTTTGAATGATCTGATATTTTTGTATTGTGGAAGTATGAATGTATTTTATATCTGTGCAGGAAAGGTTGATTATTAGATAAGTGTCTGATACCCAATGTCAGGAATCTAACCTGAGTCAGAGTGGTAAATATGTGTGTGTGTGTGTGTGTGTGTGTGTGTGTGTGTGTGCCTGCAAGCATGTATTTAGAAGGAAGAATCTTATTTTCCTCAAGGTATATACTTAATTGTATTAGTTATATTACATTAATGACAGCAGATTAAGGTAATTAACATTTTGACATATATGTTTATATTCCTATGATTGCATGAACAAACTAAAAAGTTATTTTTGGTGTATGAGTTTTGTGGAAGGTCAGCTGAAAGTATAAACATTTGGAATCTTGAGAAAGATACCAATGGCAATCATTTCACTGTAGATCAGTTTTAGACAACACTTGCAAGGATATATAATCATATTTCAAAGTGCAACATTGGTTTATTTTCAAAAGCTACACTATTCTATAACTTTGTAGGAAAACAAGTTAAATTATGGAAACATAAAAGTAATGTGATTATTTATTGCATACAGTTTTACACTTTAGTTTTGTCAAATCAAAATACCATTTATTTCTACTGTATAGGAGGAAAACCCTAAATATTACAGTTTAAGCCATATTTCATTTTGGGAATCTTTGTCTGTATGAATAAGTTTATTTCTTTTGTTTCTGCTTTCCTATTCATAATTCTGTTTCTCATAGTATTATTCTAAGGACATTTTCTTTATCCCAATTTGGGGCTTGAATATAACTCATGCTCAGTTTGCTAACAGTAGTCAGTCTACCATTTGAACCATGTCTCCAGCCCAGAAATTTTTGTAGTTAATTGGAGATAGAACCTCATGAATTTTCCTACCATCTTGAAAACCATTATCCCCCAAGTCTCATCCTTCTTAATCACTAGGATTATAAATTTGAGTCATGGACCCCAAGAGTCAATGACTTTTCATGTCTTATAGATTCCACATGTTTGCTAGTAATTATAATAATAAACTACCACAGATTGGGTAGCATTAACACTGTAAATACATTCCCTCTGAGTTGGTGGAACTAAAACTCCAAGATCAGAGTTGCTTCTTCTGAGTCCTCTTTCCTTGGCATATTCAAGACCTTCTGCTTCTCTTGGAGGAGAGTTCAACTTAAATTCTACCTTTGAGATTCTGTTTCCAAATGCAGTCACTTTCTAAGGCAAGGGGTTTTTGATCTTTAGTGTGATTTCAGTAGGACAGTATCCAACACATAATATGTTACTTAATGGATAGGAGAAAATCTCTAATAGGAAATTATTTGGTTTGGGCATGGAAGTTATGCTATATTTAAAAAAATAACAAAAGAGGCAAAGGTTTTATTAGAGCTTGTAAAATGAGTATGAAGTCTTTACCTCAGACATACCAAATTCTTACCCTGACACACACTTAAATGCCTAGTGATACTGGATGATTGAACCCAAAATCCTATACTTGTGAAACAGCATCTCTTTTATTGCCATACCAGCAGATTGTAATTTGGTTGCTTATTTTGAGGTAGTATCACTATGCCTGGGCCTGCTTGGACTGCGGTCCTCCTAACACAAGCAAAACACATTGCACCCAGCAAATGGTTAGAGTTTCTGAAACTTCTTGTTTTTGTTTGGGCTTGCCTGGAACTGCAATACTCTAATCTGTTTTCTAAGTAGATAATATTGCAGGTTTGAGCCACTTTATCCAGTAAAAGTACACAATTTCAAGATATCTTGATATTGCCTATATTTGTGCTTAACATATATTGCTAAACTTAATTTAATTTTCTCCCTCTTTTGTTTAGTACTCTGAGTTGAAAACATTGACTTTCTTGATATACATGGCTTTGTTTTGGGTGGAATCCCATCACAATCCAAAAAATCTCCCAAAAAGTTTATGTCAAGAATCATGGAAAAAAGGCTTCAGGTTGGAAAAAAAACACTGATCCTTAACTTATAATTGCAGTATATTTATAATGTTAGTCAATGCTTTCTGAAGTATGAGAAGAGAAGGAAGACAGAAATGTGAAAGGTGTCATCTCTGTAGAATTTCTGTAGTTGTCACTTCATGTTATCTTTCTTCCTTAAGGCTTGCTTTATTAAAATCCTCTGAGGACTGGTAAGGTGGCTAGTGGTAGAGCGCTTGCCTTGCATGCCTGAGGCCCTGGGTTTGATTCCTCAGCACCACATAAGTAAAAAGAAAAAAGCCAGAAGTGGTGCTGTGGTAGAGTACTAGCCTTGAACTGAAGAGTTGAGGGACAGCGCCCAGACCCAGAGTTCAGGCCCCACGACTAGACCCAAAAAATAATATAAAATGAATAACAACAACAACAATAATAATAACAGGAATAACAATAGTAATAACAATAGCAACAACCACAGTAGTAATAATAGTAACAATAACAGTAATGACAGTAACAATAACAACAGTAGCAATAACACTAATAACAACAATAGTAATAATAGCAACAATAACAACATCAGTAATAATAGCAATAACAGTAATAATAGCAGTAATAATAGTGTTAATAATAGCAACAACAACAATAATAGTCACAACAAGAGTAATAATAGTAACAATAACAACCATAAGAGTAATAATAACAGTAGTAATAAGAGTAACAACAACAATAACAGTAATAATAGCAAGAACAATAGAAATAATAGCAATAACAGTAATAACAACAGTAACAATAACAGTAATAACAATAATAATAACAACAGTAATAATAACAATAGTAAAACAATAACAGTAATAATAGTAATAATAATAGTAATAACAATAGTAACAACCACAGTCATAATAATAGTAAAAATAACAGTAACAACAGTAACAATAACAGTAATAACAATAGTGACTACAGTGATAGTAACAATAACAACAGTAATAATAATAACAATAGTAACAACAGTAACAATAACAACAACAATAATAACAGTAAAAACAACAGTAATAACAACACTAATGATAACAGTAACAACTGTAAGGGAACCTTACTGCATTGTTGGTGGTCGTGTAAACTTGTTCAACCACTTTGGAAAGCAGTATGGAGGTTCCTCAAAAGACTTTACATAGAACTCCCCTATGACCCAGCAATCCCACTTTTGGGCATTTACCCAAATGTTTACAAACAAGACCACACTAAAGCTACCAGCACAACTATGTTTATTGCAGCAGTATTTACCATAGCTAAGACATGGAACCAACCCAGATGCTCCTCAGTAGATGAATGGATCAAGAAAATGTGGTATATATACACAATGGAATTCTATGCCTCCATCAGAAAGAATGACATTGCCCCATTTGTTAGGAAATGGAAAGGCTTGGAAAAAATTATATTAAGTGAAGTAAGCCAGGCCCAAAGAAACATAGGTCCCATGGTTTCCCTTATCTGCAATATCTAGTATAGGTATGAGTCAAGCAGAAAAAGTCAGATAATGTGATGTTAGGAAAACGAACCCTCAAATATATAATTTAATGTTTTTGTTTCTTTCATGCATGTGTTTCTAACGCATTTATAAGATTATTTCTTTGTTGCTTAGTATGTCCCTCCCCCACAGTGTAACCCCCGCTTTCACTATATTTGATGTCAGTATAACATGTGGAGGAGATGGGGACAAACAAGTCGTTTAAGGATTCAGGTGGACCTGTTGCAACCATGAGAAGTACAAAATGTCATGTCAAAACCAGCTTTACAATGTCGGTGTGTGTGGGGGGGTATGATTGGGTGGGGGGAGGGGGGAGGCTGGGAAGGGTGGTCAAGGGTAAACAAAGGAGGAGGCTGCAATGCTTGGTAAGAAATATATGCATTATCCTGCCCATGTAATTGTAACCCCTCTGTACAGTATGTGCTCAAATAAAATAAAATTAAATTAAAAAAAAATAATAATAGTAATAACAATAGCAACTACCCCAGTAGTAAAAACAGTAACAATAACAATAATAGTAATAACAACAGTAATAATAACAGTAATAACAACAGTAATAACAGTAACAATAACAGTAATAGTAATAATAACAGTAAAACAATGGTAATGACAACAGTAATAATAACAGTAGCAATAGTAATAACAATAGTATTAATAATAGTAATAACAACAGCAACTACCCCAGTAGTAATAATAGTAACAATAACAACAATACCAATAATATTAATAGTAATAACAACAGTAACAACAATAGTAATAAAAGTAACAATAACAGTAACAATAATGGTAACAACAGTAATAATAATAGAAATAATAGTAATAACAACAGAAATAACAACAGAAATAACAACAGCAATAATAATAGTAACATAATAGTAATAACAGTAGTAACAACAGCAATAACAACAGTAACAGTAGTAACCACAGTAATAATAACAGTAATAACAATAATACTAATAATAATAACAATAGCAACAATAGTAATAATAGAAATAAGAGTGATAATAACAGTAATAACAATAGTAATAATAATAGTATTAATAATAGCAACAACAACAATAACAGTAACAACAAGAATACCAATAATAGAATTAATGGTAATAACAACAGTAATAATAGTATTAATAATAATAATAACAGTAACAATAGCAACAACCACAGTAGTAACAGTAGTAACAACAACAATCGTAATAGAAATAAGAGTAATAATAATAGCAACAACAGTAATAACAATAATAGCAACAGTAACAATAACAATAGTGATAATAGAAATAATAGTAATAACAACAGTAATAATAGTAACAATAACAATAGTAATAACAACAATAACAGTAATGATAGCAAGAACAACAGGAATAATAGTAACAATAACAACAAGAATATTAATAAGAGAAATAACAGTAAAAACAACAGTAATAACAATAGCAATAATAATAGTAAGAACAATAGTGATAACAACAATAGTAACAATAACAGTAACAACAACAATAACAACAGTAATAACAGTAATAAAAACAACAACAATAACAGTAATAGTAACAAGAACAACAATAGCAATAATAGAAATAACATTAATATGAATAGCAATGTTAAGAGTAATAATAGTAATAACAATAGCAATGACAACAGTAGTAATAATAGTAACAACAATAATAATATCAATAATACAAATAATAGTAATAACAACAGTAATAACAATAGTAATAATACTACTAATAGTGGTAACAATAACAACTATAACAATAATAACAGTGATAACAATAATAATAGTAACAACAATAACAGTAATAATAACAATAGTAACAATAGTGACAACAGTAATAGCAACAATAACAATGGTAATAATAAAATAACAGTAATAACAACAGTAATGATAACACTAAAGCAATAGTAATAATAATAGTAACAATAGTATCAAAACCAACAATAGCAATACTAATAACAGCAATAACTATAGCAATGCCAATAACAGTAATAGAAGTAATAATAGTAACAATAACAGTAATAATAACAGTAATAACAATACCAAGAGTAATAATAGTAAAACTGAGAGTAATAATAACAATAATGGCAATAATCGTAACAACAATGTAGACATAGGATTAGGAACTATGGTCATAACCACAACAATAGGAGTAATAACAATAGTAACAACAATAACAGTAACAGTAATAAAAATAGTAATAACAATAGTAACAATAATAATAACAAGAGTAATAATAGTAATAACAATAGCAATAACAATAACAGTAACAGTAATAACAATAGCAATAACAATAGTAATAACAATGATGGTAATAACAATAGTAACAACAGCAATAACAGTAACAACAACAACAATAGTAATAATAATACCAATAAGCATCATAGGAGGAAGAGGAAGAGGAAGAGGAAGTCAGGTGCCTGGTCTCCAAGGAAACCACCAGGAAACCAGAAGTGGCATCATCTTGGTGTCTCTATGGCTCCCAGGGGCCCAAGGCCCCACCCCAGGGACAGGAAACTCCATGAGGAAACTCTGAGCTCCACCAGCAAACTGGAAGTGGGGCCATCTTGGTCTCTAGGGCTCAGGGTCACTCAGGGGTCCAGAGAACCCAGGGTGCTGAGTTCAAGAACCAAGAAAGCCTGCCCCCCTTCCCTACTCCCACCCCCAATAACAAAGAAGAGTGGATGGATGGATGGATGGATGGATGAGTGGATGGATGGGTTGATGGAGGGATGGATGGATGGATGGATGGATGGATGCATGCATGCATGGATGGATGGATGGATGGATGGATGGATGATGGATGGGTGGATGGGTGGATGGGTGGGTGGATGGATGGATGGATGGGTGGATGGATGGATGGATGGATGGATGGATGGAAGGATGGATAGGTGGGTGGATGGATGGATGGATGGATTGACAGACGGATGAATGGATGGATGGGGGGATGGATGCATGCATGGATGGATGGATGGATGGGTGGGTGGATGGATGGATGGATGGATTGACAGACGGATGAATGGATGGATGGGGGGATGGATGCATGGATGGATGGATGGATGGGTGAATAGATGGGTGGATGGATAGGTGGATGGGTGGGTGGATGGATGGATGGATGGAGGATGGATGGGTGGATGGATGTTGATTAAATATGGGTGGGATTAACATTTTCACACTTGAGTGACTTGGACCCAAGTCCTGACCTCAATGGAGTAGGTCAAGCTCTGTCTCTGTCTGTCTGTCTCTCTGTCAGTGTATCTCTGTCTGTCTGTCTGTGTCTCCTTCTGTCTATCTCTGTCTTTGTCTGTCTCCTCTGTCAGTCTGTCTGTTGGTCTACCTGTCCATGTCTGTGTCTGTCTTTGTCTCTGTGTCTGTCTGCCAGTCTCACTGTCTGTCTTATTCTTTCTTTGTCTGTCTCTGTCTGTCTGTCTGTCTCACTCTGTCTCTCTGTCTCTGTCTGTCTCCTGTGTCTGTCTGTCTGGGTCTTGTTCTGTCTTTCTTTGTCTGTTTCTGTGTCTCTGTCTGTCTGTCTGTGTCTCTTTGTCTGTCTGTGTCTGTCTGTCTGGGTATCTGTTTCTCTGTCTGTCTGTCTGTCTGTCTCCTCTGTCTTTCTGTCTGTTGTTCTGCATGTCTATGTCTGTCCATGTCTGTATCTGTCTGTCTCTGTCTCTTTGTGTCTCTGTCTGTCTGTTTGGCTTTGTGTCTGTCTTGCTCTATGTCTCTGTCTTTGTCTGTCTCTTTGTGTCTGTCTGTCTGTCTGGTCTGTTTGTGTATCTCTGTGTCTCTGTCTGTCTGTGTCTGTCAGTCTATCTCTGTCTCTGTCTGTCTATCTGTGTCCCATCTGTCTATCCCAGTATCTGTCTGAGTCTGTCTCTGTCTGTCTCTGTTTCTCTCTGCCTTGCTCTGTCTGTCTCTCTGTGTCTGTCTGTCTGTCTGTCTCTCTCTGTGTCTGTCTGTCTCACTTTGTCTGTCTGTCTCTGTGTCTGTCTGTGTCTCTTTGTCTGTCTGTGTCTCTCTGTGTCTGTCTGTCTTTGTCTCTCTGTCTCTGACTCTGTCCATGTCCATGTCTATGTCTCTGTCTGTCTCTCTGTGTCTGTCTGTCTGCTCTGTTTGTGTATCTCTGTGTCTCTGTCTGTCTGTCAGTCTTTGTCTCTGTCTTTCTGTCTCTGTTTGTCTATCTGTGTCCCATCTGTCTGTCCCAGTGTCTGTCTGAGTCTGTCTCTGTGTCTCTCTGTGTCTGTCTGTCTCTGTCTTTGTCAGTCTGTTTCTCTGTCTCTTTTTGTGTCTGTCTGTCTTGCTCTATGTTTGTCTTGCTCTGTGTCTGTCTGTCTGTTCTGTTTGTGTCTGTCTCGCTCTATCTCCCTTTCTCTGTCTGTCTGTCTCTGTCTCTCTGTGTCTGTCTGTCTGTCCGTCTCGGTGTCTCTCTTTCTCTTTCTGTGTCTGTCTGTCTTTGTCTCTCTGTGTCTCTGACTTTGTCCATGTCCGTGTTTATGTCTGTCTGTTTGTCTGTCTATCTCTATCTCTGCCTTGATCCATCTGTCTCTCTGTCTCTGTCTGTCTTTCTGTGTCTGTTTGTGTTTCTGTCTGTCTCTGTCTCTGTCTATGCCTGTCCATGGTCTGTGTCTGTCTGTCTTTGTCTCTCTGTGTCTGTCTGTCTCCCCTGTCAGTCTGTCTGTGTCTCGTTCTCTCTTTCTTTGTCTGTCTGTCTGTGTCTGTCAGTCTACTTCTGTCTCTGTCTTTCTGTCTGTCTGTCTGTCTTGTCTGTGTCTGCCTGTTGGTCTGCCTGTCCATGTCTGTCTCACTGTCTGTCTGTCTCTGTCTCATTCTGTCTTTGTCTGTCTCGGTCTGTCTGTCATCAGTCTACTTCTGACTTCTGTGTCTGCCTGTCTCTTTGTCTCTCTGTCTCTGTCTCCTGTGTCTGTCTGGGTCTCGTTCTGTCTTTCTTTGTCTGTGTCAGTATCTGTCTGTCTGTGTGTCTGTCTGTCTATGTCTCTCTGTCATTCTCTGTCTTTCGTGTCTGTCTGTCATTCTCTGTGTCTGTCTGTCTTTCTCTATGTCTGTGTCTGTCTCTGCCTCTGTCTGTCTGTCCATCTGTCTGTCTGTGTCTCTCTCTGTGTCCATCTGTGTGTCTGTCTCTGTCTGTCTTTGTCCCAGTGTCTGTCTTGCTCTATGTCTGTCCGTCTCTGTCTGTCTGCCTGTGTCTGTCTGTCTCTCTCTGTCATTCCCTGTCTGTCTGGCTCTGCCTCTGTCTGTCTGTCTGTCTCTCTGTCTGTCATTCTGTGTCTGTCTGTCTATGCCTGCCCATGTCTCTGTCTTCTCTGTGTCTGTCTGTCCATCTATCTGTCTGTGTCTCTCTTTGTCCATCTGTGTGTCTGTGTCTGTCCGTGTCTGTCTGACTCTGTCTCACTGTCCCTGTGTCTGTCTGTCAGTCTCTCTGTCTCTGGGAACCGCGCATGCGCGTTGCAGGGCAGCGCAGCCCACTCCCGCGCAGGCGCAGATCTGTACCCCGCAGAGCCCTGGAGCACACGCATGCGTGTTCCTGCTCGGCGTGGGGGGGGGGGGGGGGAAGGGACCGGGCGTGCTGGCTCATGCATGTGCAGTGCAGCGCAGAGGACCTCGCCCCCAGGTGGCACGCATGTGCAGTACCAACCAGAGCAACCGAGGGAATCCCACACATGCACGCACCACACGCGCGGCCCGGACGGTACCGGCCGACTCACCCAGTGCGCATGCGCAACGCGGACGGAACCTCGATCCTCCGGGGTCCCCTAGGCACCTCCCGGCGGACTCACGCTGTGCGCATGCGCAACTCGACCCTCCAGGGTCCGCTCTGCGCCTCCCGGCCGATTCAACCTGTGCGCATGCGCCGTGGGTCCACACGCGGGAGGGCAGAGGGAACAAGCAGCCAAGGGACACGCATGCGCAGCGGCGATTCGCCGGGAGCGCTAGGCCCCTCCCCGCTGACGAACCCTGTGCGCATGCGCATTGGCGCAGGCTGGCTCAGCCCCTCCCAGCTGCCTAACCCTGTGCGCAAGCGCAATGGCGTTCCGCCAGGCCAGCTCAGCCTGTCTGTCTGTCTCTGTCTGTCTATCTCTGCCTCTGTTCATCTGTCTGTCTGGCTATCTATGTCTGTGTCTGCCTCTTTCTGTCTCTGTCTGTCTGTCTGTCTGTCTGTCTGTCTGTTTCTGACTCCATTTTTCTGTCTGTTTGTGTCTGTTCATCTGTCTCTCTGTGTGTCTGTCTGTCTCTGTGTTTCTCTGTATTTTTCTGTGTCTGTCTCTGTTTGTCTGTCGGTCTCTCTGTGTGTCTGTCTGTCTGTCTTCATCTGTCTGTCTGTCTGTCTCTGTGTGTCTCAATCTCTATCTGTCTCTGTCCGTTTGTCTCTCTGTCTATGTCTCACTCTGTATTTGTCTCTGTCAGTCTGTCCATCCGTCTGTCTGTCTCTGACTCCTTTTTTCTCTTTTACCATTTCTCTGTCTCTATGGTTCTGTCTGTACGTCAGTCTGTCCCTGTCTGACTCTGTGTCTCTGTGTCTGTCCATTTGTCTGTCTCTGTCTGTCTCTGTCTGTCCATTTGTCTGTCCATCTGTCTCTGTCTGTTTCTCTGTCTATTTCTCTGTCTGTCTCTGTACATCTGTCTCTCTGTGTCTGTCTGTCTGTCTATCTCTATTTCTGTCTGTCTCTGTTTCTCTTTGTGACTTTCTGTCTATCTGTTTCTAAGTCTGTCTGTTTATCTCTGTGTCTGTCTGTCTGTCTCTATGTCCATTTGTGTCTTTGTCTGTGTCTGTCTGTCTGTCTCTGGTTATCTGTCTGTGTCTGTCTATCTCTCTGTCTCTCTCTGGGTCTGTCTATCTGTCTCTGACTCCATTTTTCTGTGTTTGTGTGTGTCTCTGTCTGTCTGTCCCTGTATCTGTGTGTTTGTCTGTCTGTCTCTGTCTTTCTCTGTCTATCTGTGTGTCTGTCTCTGTGTCTGACTGTCTCTGTTCATCTCTCTCTCTGTGTCTGTCTGTCTGTGTTTCTCTCTATATATTTGTCTCTGTCTCTTTGTCTGTCTGTCCCTGTCTGTGTGTCTCTCGGTCTCTATTTGTCTCTGTGTCTATCTCTATGTCCATGTCTGTCTCTGTCTGTCTGTCTCTGTTCATCTGTCTCTCTGTGTCTGTTTGTCTGTATCTCTCTGCCTATCGCTCTGTGTTTATTTTTCTGTTTCTGTCTGTATGTCTGTCCATGTTCATTTACCTCTCTGTGTGTCTGTCTGTCTCTTGTGTTTCTCTGTATTTGTCTCTGTCTCTCTGTGTCCGTCCGTCTGTCTATGTCTGTGAGTCTGTCTGTCTGTGTTCATCTGTCTCTCTCTGTCTGTTTGTCTCTGTCTCTGTCTGTCCATCTGTCATTCTCTGTGTCTGTCTGTCTCTGTATCTGTTGGTCTCTGTCTATCTGTGTCTGTCTGTCTCTGTCTGTGTCTCTGTCCATGTCTGTCTCTGTTCATCTCTCTCTCTGTCTCTGTGTCTGTCTTTCTCTCTGTCTCTGTCTGTCTGTCTCTATATTTATCTGTCTGTATCTCTCTGTCTGTCTGTCTGTGTCTGTCTGTCTATTTTTCTCTCTCTGTCTGTGTCTGTCCCTGTTCATCTGCCTCTCTGTGTGTCTGTCTGTCTCTTGTGTTTCTCTGTATTTGTGTCTGTCTCTCCATCTCTCTCTGTCTGTGTGTCTCTCTGTGTCTCTGTGTCTCTGTCTCTCTCTGTTTATCTGTTTCTGTCTGTGTTTTGTCTCTCTGTCTCTGTCTGTCCATCTGTCATTCTCTCTGTCTGTCTGTTTCTGTCTCTCTGAGTCTGTCTGTCTCTGTTCATCTCTCTCTGTGTCTGTCTGTCTGTCTCTCTGTCTCTGTCTGTCTCTCTGTCTCTGTCTGTCTATATTTGTATGTCTGTATCTCTCTGTCTGTCTCTCTGTGTCTGTCTATTTTTCCCTCTCTGTCTGTCTGTGTGTCTGTCCCTTTTTATCTGCCTGTCTGTGTGTCTGTCTGTCTCTGTCTGTCTCTGTCTATCTGTGTGTCTGTCTGTGTGTCTGTCGGTCTGTTTGTGTCTCTCTGTCTCTCTGTGTCTGTCTCTGACTCCATTCCTCTGTCTTTCTGGCTGCGTTTCCTCTCTGTCTGTCTGTCCCCCCCTCCCCCCCGCCCCCCCACACTCCCTCTTTCTCAGCTCTGTGCCCCCCCACCCCACAGGTCCAGCCTTTTCCCCTTCCTCTCCCCTCCTCCTCCTCCTCCTCTCTCTTTTCTTCCAGAACTTTCTCTTCGGCCATTTCTCCCTCCCCCTCCCCAGCATCACCCCCTTCCCCGCCTGGCCTGGTGGGGGGATTCAGGTCTCCCCATCCCCCTCTCCCCGACCCTCACCCCCCCTTTTTCTTCCCTGCTTCCCCTCCCTCCTTTTCCCACTGACCCCCCCCTCAGCCCAGGCTGTGTGGGGCGGAGCTGAGGCTCAGGCTGCAGCGTGGCGGGGCGGGGAAATCTGGGCCTGGGCGGATAAAAGAGGAGCCCCAAGCTGTGCTGTGCTGTCTGGAGACACAGGACAGACAGACAGACAGACAGACAGACAGACAGACAGACCAGGTGAGGGGGCCTGGACGAGGGGTGGAGGGGGGTGAGGGGATCTTGGGGTACAGGGGATCCTGGGAGGGGGGAAAGGGGGAGGTGGAGGGATTTGGGGATTCTGGGGGGGTCAAGGAGGACAGGTCAGGGGTCAGGGAGATGCAGGGGGAAACATGGTCAATCCTGGGGTTCCCAGGACCCCAAAGTTCATTGGGGGTAAAGCACAAGGAATCCTGGGAAGAGGGGGTCAAAGGCCCAGAGAGCAAAGGTCCTGGGGTGCAGCCAGCAAAGGAGTTCAAAGGTCAAGGAGGGGGGAGACAGAGGTCAGGGGAGGGGGGACACCTGGGACATGGCCAAGATCAGGGAGCCAAGGTCCTGGGGTGCAAAGTTCAGGGGTGAGGGGGTCAGGAAGAGGGGGAATGGGAAGTTCAGGGGTGCAGGGATCAGAGGTCACCAATCTGGGGGGTGAGGGAGGGCATCTGTCAGGGGGGTGCTGGGTCCTAGGTTCCCCCAAGTTCAGAGGAGAAAAGCCCAGGGAGCAAAGGTCCTGGGGTGCAGAGTTCAGGTGGTGCAGGGGTCACAGGTCACAGGAATCTGGGGTACTAGGGTCCCAGGTCCCAGAGGTAATGGAAAACCCACCTTAGTGGTGCACGGTGTCAGGGTCCTCCTCTTCCTCCTCCTCCTCTTTCTCCCGTCCTCCTCCTCTTTCTCTTCTTCCTTCTCCTCTTCCTCTCTTCCTCCTCCTCTTCCTCCTCCTCTTCTTCCTCCCCATCCATCCATCCATCCACCCATCCATCCATCTACCCATCCATCCACCCATCCACCCATCCATCCATCCATCCATCCACCCATCCATCCATCCACCCACCCATCCACCCACCCATCCACCCATCCATCCACCCATCCATCCACCCACCCATCCACCCACCCATCCACCCATCCACCCACCCATCCACCCATCCACCCATCCATCCACCCATCCATCCATCCACCCACCCATCCACCCACCCATCTATCCATCCACCCATCCATCCATCCATCCATCCATCCATCCATCCATCCATCCACACACCAACCCATCCATCCATCCATCTGCCCATCCACCCATCCATCCATCCACCCATCCATCCATCTACCCATCCATCTACCCATCCATCCATCCAACCATCCATCCATCCATCCATCCACCCATCCACCCATCCATCCATCCATCCACCCACCCATCCACCCATCCACCCATCCATCCACCCATCCATCCATCCATCCATCCGCCCATCCATCCATCTATCCATCCATCCATCCACCCACCCACCCACCCATCCATCCATCCATCCATCGCCCAACCATCCATCCACCCATCCATCCACCCACCCATCCACGCATCCACCCATCCATCCATCCATCCATCCATCCATCCATCCACCCACCCATCCATCCATCCATCCATCTGCCCATCCACCCATCCATCCATCCATCTCCCAACCATCCATCCACCCATCCATCCATCCACCCATCCATCCACCCATCCATCCATTCATCCACCCACCCATCCATCCATCCATGAAGCCACGCCCCCTGTGGCTGGTCCAACCCATTCTCTTCCTCCTGCTTTTCCTCCTCTTCTTCCTCCTCCTCCTCCTTTTCTTCCTCCTCATTGTTATTACTATTATTCTCATCATAGTTATTATTATTACTGTTATTGACATTGTTGTTTTTACTATCATGGTTGTTACTGTTATTGTTAATATTATGGTTATGATCATCAATATTGTCATGGTTATTACTATTATGGGTATTGTGGTTATTATTATTGTTATTGTTGTCATGATGTTTGGGTTATTGTTATTATTGTTATTGTTGTTATTGTTACTATGGTGATGGTTATTATTATGGTTACTGCTATTGTTGTCATGATGGTTATTATTGTTATTGTTGTTGTCATTGTTATTATTATAGTTATTGTTGCCATGGTTATTACTATTATGGGTATTATGGTTATTATTGCTATTTTTGTTATTATTGTCATTGTTATTGTTATTATAGTTGTTATTGTTGTCATGGTTATTATTATTATGGGTATTATGGTTATTATTGTCATTGCTATTGTTATTATAGTTATTATTATGGTCACAATGGTTATTGTTGTTCTTGTTCTTGTTACTGTGGTGGTGACGTCATTGGCGTATTCTTCGCCAAGCCTTCCTTGTTGCTCAGGAGGCTGAGATCCAGAGGATCGTGGTTCAAAGCCACCTCCCACCCCCTCTCCCCGCCCATCCCCCCCAGGACCAACCGAGAGACTCGGATCTCCAGTGAACCCCCCAACCCGGAAAGGTAAGTGAGGAGCTCTGGCCCCGGGTTCGCGTCCCTGGGTGAGGGGGTCTGATGGAGGAGGGAGGAAGAGGAGGAGGAGGAGGAGGAGGGTGATGGGTGATAGGAAGCCAGGGGGAAATGGGGTGCTGAGTACTTAGTACTTAGTCCTGGGGAGGGGGGAGGGGGGAGGGGGGATGGACAATGACAGAGACAGACAGACAGACAGACAGAAGAGACACACAGACAGATGCACACAGATGGACAGACAGACACAGACATGACAGAGAGAGAGAGAGACACAGACAGACAGACAGACCAAGATGTGCAGACAGACAGAGACAGAGACAGGACAGACAGACACACAGACAGACACACAGAAAGACAGAGACACAGAGACAGAGAGAGAGACAGAGACAGAAGAGACAGACAGGCACAGACAGTCAAACTGAGCCAGGACAGATAGACAGAGACACAGAGACAGGAAGAGACAAATGGACACAGGCACAGACAGAGACAGACAGACAGAGATGGATGTGAGAGAAACTGGCACAGACAGACACAGAGAGACAGACAGACAGACAAAGAGAAGAGACAGAAGAGACAGACAGACAGAGACAGACAGGGAGAGACAGATGCACCGAGACAGATAGACATAGAGACAGACATACAGAGGCACAGAGAGATGGGCAGACAGACACAGACAGACAGAGACAAGTGACAGATGGAGAGAGGCAGAAGAGACAGACAGAGACAGGAAGATAGAGACAGACAGACAGACAGACACAGACAGACAAATATGAGACAGACAGATGTAGACATGGAGACAGGGAGAGACCGACAGAGGTAAACGGACAGACACAAGAGACAGACAGATGTGAACAGAGACAGACAGGAAGACACAGAGACAGAACAGACAGACAGAAGAGACACACAGACAGATGTAGACACAGAGACGGACAGACAGAGAGACACACACAGACAGCAGAAGATGTGCAGACAGACAGGAAGAGACAGACAGAGACAGGACAGACAGACAGACGGAGACACACAGACAGAGACACAGACAGACAGACAGGGAAAGACAGATGGACAGAAACAGAAGAGACAGACAGGCACAGACAGACAAACTGAGCCAGGACAGATAGACAGAGACACAGAGACAGGAAGAGACAGACAGACACAGGCACAGACAGAGACAGAACAGACAGACAGAGATGGACATGAGAAAAACCGGCACAGACAGACACAGAGAGACAGACAGACAGAAAAGACAGAGAGAAGTGACAGATGGAGAGAGGTAGAAGAGACAGACAGACAGAGACAAGAAACAGACAGACAGCTGTAGACACAGAGACAGACAGGAAGGGAGATGGACAGACATGGAGAGACAGCAACAGACAGAGATAGACACAAGCACAGAGAGACAGACAGGCAGAGACAAGAGACAGACACAGAGATAAGAGACAGAGGCAGACGGAGACACGGACACAGACAGAGACAAATGGACAGAGACAGAACAGACCGACAGACAGACAGATGGAGACAGGGAGAGACCGACAGAGGTAGACAGATAGACAGACTGAGACACAGATGTGAACACAGAGACTGACAGGAAGAGACAGAGACAGGACAGACAGACAGACAGACACAAGAGACAGAACAGACACAGACAGACAGAGATAAGAGACAGACAGACTCAGAGACAGACAGAGAGAGACAGATGGACAGACACAGAACAGATAGACACAGGGGCAGACTGACTGACAGAAGAGTCAGACACAGACTGAGACAGACAGACAGACGTCAGCATACAGACAGACATGAGACAGAGACAGACAGACAGACACAGACAGAGACAGAGACAAGTGACAGATGGAGAGAGGCAGAAGAGACAGAACCAAGAAGACAGAGACAGACAGACAGACAGAGAGACCAATGGACAGATAACAGACAGAGACAGAGAGGCAGACAGACAGAGACAGACAGAGGGAGACATGGAGACAGAGGGAGACCAACAGAGATAGACGGACAGACAGACAGACAGATAGGGAGAGACAGATGGATAGAGACAGACAGACACAGACAGAGAGACAGAGACAGAGAAAAGACAGATGGACAGAGACAGGAAGACAGACACAGACAGAACAGACAGACAGAGGCAGAGATGTGACAGAAACAGGCACAGACAGACAGACAGACACAAGTGACAGACATGTGAATACAGAGACATACAGGAAGAGACAGAGATAGAACAGACAGACAGACAACAGAAGAGACAGACAGATGTAGTTACAGAGACGGATAGACAGACACAGACATGAGACAGAGAGACACACAGACAGACGAAGATGTACAGACAGACAGACGGAGACACACAGAACACACACAGACAGACACAGAGACAGACAGATGGACAGAGACAGAAGAGACACAGACTGAGAGACACAGACAGACATGAGCCAGAGACACAGACAGGACTGACAGACAGACGGAGACAGTTAGAATCAGAAGAGACAGACAGGCACAGACAGACAAACTGAGCCAGGACAGATACACAGACAGAGACACAGAGACAGGAAGAGACAGACAGACACAGGTACAGACAGACAGATAGACAGACAGACAAAGAGAAGAGACAAAAGACAGACAGACAGACAAACAGATGTACACAAAGAGACATACAGGGAGAGACAGATGCACCGAGACAGTCAGACAAAGAGAACAGACAGACACAGGCACAGAGAGACGGACAGACAGACAGACAGAGAGAGACAAGTGACAGATGGAGAGAGACAGATGAGACAGACAGACAGACAGAGGACACAGACAGATGTAGACACAGAGACAGACAGGAAGAGACAGACAGACAGAGACAGACATGTAGACACAGAGATAGATAAGAAACAGACTCAGACAGACAGACGCAGGCACAGACAGACAGATGGGCAGACACAGAGGAGACAGATGGACAAACAGACACAGACATAGACAAGTGACAGATGGACAGAGACAAGAGTCACACAGACAGACAGAGACAAAAGACAGACAGGTACAGACAGAAGAGAAGAGACAAACAGACACAGACAGGAAGACAGATGGGGACAGACAGACAGACTGAGACAGAAGAAACCGACACAGGCAGAGAGAGACAGACTGAGAAGAGACAGACAGACACAGAGAGACAGAGACATGAGGGCCAATGGACAGACAAGAGACAGAAGAGACACAGGCAGACAGACATATACACAAAGATAAAGACATGAGACAGACAGACAGATGGAGACACGGAGACAGATGGACAGAGAGAACAGACACAGACTGACAAACATGAGACTGATGGACAGACAAGAGACAGACACAGAGATGAGAGACAGAGCCAGACGGAGACACAGACACAGACAGGGAGAGATAGACGGACAGACAGAACAGACAGACAGACAGATGGAGACAGGGAGAGACCGATAGAGGTAGACGGACAGACAGACAGACTGAGACAGACAGGAAGAGACAGAGACAGAATAGACAGACAGACAGACACAAGAGACAGAGACAGAACAGAAACAGACAGACAGAGATAAGATACAGACAGGGAGACAGACAGACACAGGCAGACACAGAGACAGAAAGACAGATGGACAGACACAGAACATAGACGCAGGGGCAGACAGACCGACAGAGAGAAGAGTCAGATACAGACAGACAGACAGACAGCCATCAACACAGAGACAGACATGAGACAGAGACAGCCAGACACAAGTGACAGATGGAGAGAGGCAGAAGAGACAGACAGATGAGCCAGGAAGACAGTGACAGACAGAAACAGACAGACAGACAGACAGACAGACCGACAGACAGAGGACACAGATGTAGACACAGAGACAGACAGACACAGACTGAGACAGAAGAGACCCAGACAGACAGACAGACAGATGTACACACAGAGACACACAGGAAGAGAAACGGATAGAGACAGACACAGGCATAGACAGACAGACATAGAGACAAGAGACAGATGGACAGAGACAGAAGAGACAAAGACAGACAGACAGACACAGTCACAGACAGACAAACTCAGCCAGGACAGATAGACAGACATAGACACAGAGACAGGAAGAGAAGGATGGACACAGGCACAGACAGACAGAGACAGAACAGACAGACAGACAGACAGAGATGGACGTGAGAGAAACCGGCACAGACAGACACAGAGAGACAGACAGACAAAGAGAAGAGACAGAAGAGACAGACAGGGAAAGACAGACAGATGTACACACAGAGAGAGACAGGGAGAGACAGATGCACAGAGACAGATAGACAAAGACAAGAGACAGACAGACAGACATAGACAAAGACAAGTGACAGATGGAGAGAGACAGACGAGACAGACAGATGGAGCCAGGAAGACAGAGACAGACAGACAGACAGAGGACACAGACAGATGTAGAGACAGACAGACAGAGGACACAGACAGATGTAGAGACAGTGACAGGGAGAGACAGACGGACACAGGGACAGACAGACAGAGACAGGGACAGACAGACAGACAGAAGAGACAGACATGTAGACACAGAGACAGAGAAGAAACAGACTCAGACAGACAGACGCAGGCACAGACAGACAGATGGGCAGACAGAGGAGACAGATGGACAGACAGACAGACACAGAGACAGGCAGGAAGGGAGATGGAGACAGAGACAGACAGGAAGAGACACAGACAGATGGACAGAGACAGGAAGACAGACAGACAGACAGAACAGACCAACAGAGATAGACACAGGCACAGAGAGACAGATAGACAGAGACAAGAGACAGACGGGGACAGACAGACTGAGACAGACGGACAGACAGAAACAAAAGACAAACAGAAACAGACTGAGACAGAAGAGATCCAGACAGACAGATGTACACACACAGACGGACAGGAAGAGAGTCGGACAGAGACAGAGACAAGAGACAGATGGACAGAGTCAGACAGACATGAGACTGGTAGACAGACACAGGGAGAGACAGAGATAACAGACAGACAGACATCAACACAGACAGACAGAGACAAAAGACAGAGACAAACAGATGTGGAGACAGACAGACGTCAACACAGACAGTGATGGAACAGACAGACAGACAAGATCGATGGACAGACAAGAGACAGAGATAGAGAGACCCAGACAGACAGACGGAGATGTACAGACAGATGGAGACACAGAGACAGACAGGGAGAGACAGAACAGACAGACAGAGAGACATGAGACCAATGGACAGATAACAGACAGAGACAGAGAGACACAGACAGAGACAGACAGACAGAGACACAGAGACAGGGAGAGACTGACAGATGTAGACGGACAGACAGAGACAGGCAGATGTCAACACAGACAGAACAGACAGACAGAGATAAGAGAGACAGACAGACAGACACAGAGACAGAGACACAGACAGACAGACACAGACAGACAGAGAGGGACACAGACAGACAGATACAGACAGACAGAGATAAGAGACAGACAGAGGGAGACAGACATAAGAGACAGACACAGGCAGACAGACACAGAGACAGACAGGGACAGACAGACCAGACAGACAGACATGAGACCAATGGACAGATAACAGACAGAGACAGAGAGGCAGACAGACAGACAGATAAGAGACAAACAGACAGATGTCAACACAGAGACAGACAGACAGGTAGACAGACAAAGACAGACAGAAAGCTAAAGACAGAGAGATAGACAGAGAGACAGATGGACAGAGACAGACAGACAGAGTAGGCCTTCCCGGTCTCTTTTTCCTTGTGTCTCTCGACTTCCTGATCGTATTCCTGTTGGTTGGTGTTTTCCTTCTTCCTCTTCTGTCTCCTCTTCCTCTTCCATCTCCTCTTCCATCTTGTCTTCCATCTCCTCTTCTTCTTCCATTTCCTCTTCCTCTTCCATCTCCTCTTCCATCTCCTCTTCCGTCTCCTCTTCCCTCTTCTCTTCCTCTTCCGTCTCCTCTTCCATCTTCTCTTCCATCTCCTCTTCCTCTTCCATCTCCTCTTCCATCTTCTCTTCCTCTTCTGTCTCCTCTTCCATCTCCTCTTCCGTCTCCTCTTCCATCTCCTCTTCTGTCTCCTCTTCTGTCTCCTCTTCCATCTCCTCTTCCGTCTCCTCTTCCTCTCCCGTCTCCTCTTCCGTCTCCTCTTCCGTCTCCTCTTCCGTCTCCTCTTCCATCTCCTCTTCCTCTTCCATCTCCTCTTCCTCTCCTCTTCCTCTTCTGTCTCCTCTTCCATCTCCTCTTCCTCTTCCATCTCCTCTTCCTCTTCCGTCTCCTCTTCCATCTCCTCTTCCTCTTCCATCTCCTCTTCCTCTTCCATCTCCTCTTCCTCTTCCATCTCCTCTCCCTCTTCCATCTCCTCTTCCTCTTCCCCTTCCTCTTCCTCATGTCCATGTCCTTCTTCCTCTTCCTGTTCTTCTGATACATCTCCTTCCTCTTCCCATTCTCCTTCCTCTTCCTCCCCGTTGTCTCCCTGACCCCCACAGGTCACCTCACATCCTTGAACCTCCATCCCCGGGCCTCCAACTTCCAGCCTCCATCCCTGGCCTCCATCCTTGGGCCTCCACCCTCTTGGACCTCCATCTCCAGCCTCCACTCCTGGCCTCCATCCCAAGCCTCCACCCCATTTGGCCTACTTTCCTCTACCCCCCTGGGCCCCCATCCCTAGCCTCCACCCTCTTGGGCCTCCTTCCCTGGGCCTCCAACTTCCAGTCTCCATCCCCAGCCTCCACCCAATTAGGCCTCCATCCCTGGGCCTCCATCCCCAGCCTCCAATACCTCTGGGCCTCCTTCTCTGGCCTCCAACTTCCAGTCTCCATCCTCAGCCTCTACCTCTGGCCTCCAACTTCCTGGACCTCCATCCCCAGCCTCCATACCTGGCCTCTAACGCCTAGGCCCCCATCCCTGGGCCTCCACTTCCCCTAGGCCTCCATCCCTGGGCCTCCACCCCCTGGGCCTCCAACTTCCAGTCTCCTTCCTCAGCCTCCACCCCTGGCCTCCACCCCGTTGGACCTCCATCCCCAGCCTCCACCCCTTGCCTCCACCCCGTTGGACCTCCATCCCCAGCCTCCACCCTGGCCTCTAATCCCTAGGCCTCCTTCCCTGGGCCTCCAACTTCCAGCCTCCATTTCCCTGGGCCTCCACACTTGGGCCTCCATCCCCAGCCTCCCCCCCTCCATCCCAGCCCCAGGATGGGGGGCCCCCACCACTGGGCCTCGCTGCTGCTGCTGCTGCTCCTGTGCGGCCCCCACCCAGCCCCCGCCACCCGCGGCCCCAGGACCTGCGCCTGCTACATCCCCACCGAACTCCACTGCACCTTCCGCAGCCTCAGGGCCGTGCCCCACATGCTGGACCCCAAGATGGAGCGCGTGAACCTGGGGTGAGGTCTGGGGAGGGGAAAGGGGGGAAGAAAGGGAAGGAAGAGGAAGGAAGGAAGGAAGGAAGGAAGGAAGGAAGGAAGGAGGGAAGGAAGGAGGGAGGGAAGGAAGGAGGGAGGGAGGGAAGGAAGGAAGGAAGGAGGGAAAGATGGAAGGAAGGAAGGAGGGAGAGAAGGAAGGAAGGAAGGAAGGAGGGAAGGAAAGAAGGAAGGAAGGAGGGAAGGAGGGAGGGAAAGAAGGAAGGAGGGAGGGAAGGAAGGAAGGAAGCAAGGGAGGAAAGGAAGGAAGGAAGATGATGATGAGTAATGATTAATTATTCTTGACCCTGACCCAGAAACAAAAGTTCTGCCCTCCCAGCGCTGGTTTTCAGGCTGTTTTCCTGATTTCCTCTTCCTGTCCTCTCGCCTGTTGAATTAGGTTCAACCACATCCGGGTCCTGACCCACGCTTCCTTCCCCGGTCTCACGAGACTTCAGTTGCTGCTGCTGCACGGAAATGAGATCGAGGACATCGCCGAGGGCGCCCTGAGCGACCTGGGCGCACTGCAGGTGTGCAGGGAGCAGGTGGAAGTGGGGCGGAATTGGAAGGAAGTGTAAGGAAGTTTGGCAGGAAGTGGGGCAGAAATACACAGTGAAGTGGGACAAAGTAGGGGAAAAAGTGGGGCGGAAGTTTGA
The DNA here is from genome assembly GCF_019054845.1 of Dipodomys spectabilis. NCBI lineage: Eukaryota > Metazoa > Chordata > Mammalia > Rodentia > Heteromyidae > Dipodomys > Dipodomys spectabilis. The sequence goes on along the minus strand of NW_024870931.1, from coordinate 1,612,801 downwards.
GGAAATAGATACGGAAGTGGGAGGAAGTAGGGCCGGAAGTGCGAAGGAAGTTGGAGGAAAAAGGAAGTGGGAAAAGAGTAGGGAGGAAGGAGGGGGGAAATGCGGAGGAAGACAGGCAGAAATGGGGATCAAATAGCAAAGGAAGTGGGGAGGAAGTAGGGAATCAATGGAGGAAGTAGAGACGGACATGGGAGGAAGTTGGGGGCAGAAGGGAGGCGGAAGTGAGACGGAAATGGATAAGGACCTGGGAAGAAGTAGGGCCGGAAGTGTAGCCGGATGTTGAGTGGAAATAGGGAAGGAAGTGGAGCGGAAGTGAGTCAGAAGTAGTGAGGATATGGATCTGGAAGTGGAAGTAGGGCCGGAAGTGGGGTGGAAATCAGGAAGTATGGAGGAAGTGTGAGGAAGTAGGGGCGAAAATAAGCCGGAAGTGGGGAAGAAGTGGGAGGAACTAGGGGGCGGAAGTGGGGCGGAAGTGGTTAGGATATGGTTCCAGAAGTGAGAAGTGGAGTGGAAATAGCGAAGGAAGTGGGGAGGAAGCAGGATGAAGTAGGGGCGGAAGTAAGGCAGAAGTGGGGCGGAAGTGGTGAGGATATGGATCCGGAAGTGGATTGAAAATAGGGAAGGAAGTGGGGAGGAAGTGGGGGCGAAAGTGACCCAGAAGTGGCAAATGACATATAGCCGGAAGTGGGGAAGAAAGTGGAAATAGGACCATGGGTAGGACGGGAAGTGGGGCAGAAATAAGGAAGGAAATGGGCAGGAAGTGGGAGGAATTCGGGGCTGAAGTGAGGCAGAAGTGAGCCGGAAGTTGGGCAGAAGTGGTGAGGATATGGATCTGGAAGTGACAGGAAGTAGGGCCGTAACTGTGGCCGGAAGTGCGGAGGAACTTGGAGGAAGTAGAGGCGGAAGTCAGCTGGAAGTGGAGAGGAAGTGACCCGGAACTGGGGCGGAAGTGAGTCGGGAATAGGGAGGAAGTGAGAATGGGGCAGAAGTGGGACCAGATGAAGTGAGGAAATGTACTCGGAAGTGGGAGGAAGTAGAGGCGGAATTCGGCAGAAGTAAGCCGGACGTGGAGCAGAAGTGTGACAGGAAGTGGTACGGAAGTAGGGTGGAAGTGAGACCGGAAGTGGGGCGGAAGTGACGCCAAAGTGGCCCTTCGGATCCCGGGTATGCCCCCTTTCACCCCCGCAGGTGCTGAAGCTGAGCTACAACCAGCTTCGGGCACTGCGCACGGGCTCCCTGCGGGGCCTGCGGGGCCTGTCCCGGCTGTACCTGGACCACAACCGGCTTGAGTTGGTACCCCCGCCGGCGCTGCTGGGGCTGGCGTCGCTGCGGCTGCTGTGTCTGGAAGGGAGCCGGCTGGCGGTGCTGGCGACCTAGGCGCTGGCCACGCTGTGCGTGCGCGGGGTCCCGGCCTGCACGCTGTGCGTGCTGCACCTGGCCAGGAACCGGCTGGCTGCACTGCCCGCCGGCACCCTGGCCTGCGCAGCCTCGCTGCGCACGCTGCACCTTCAGGGTAACCCCTGGGCCTGCGGTTGCCGTGCCCACTGGATGGAGGACCTGGAGGGGAGGGGTCGAGGTGAGCAGAGGGGGCATGGTCAAGCGCAGGCCAATGAGAGGGCCGGGCGGGGCTGAGGCGATGCAGAGAGGGGGCGTGGCCGAACTACAGCCAGTGAGAAAGGACGGGGGCGTGGCTGGGCATAAGTGAGTAGCCGAGCTCCCCAGTCACGAGGGGCAGAGGCGTGGCCGAGGCGCCCAGGGGGGCGTGGCCGAGCTCCAGCCAGTAAAAAGCAGCAGCAGCGTGGCTGGGCATGGCTGGGCATTAGTGAGGAGCTGCAGGGGGCGTGGCCAAGGTCTAGCCACTTAGGCGGGGCAGGGAAGTTGCTGAGGCTCCACAGGGAGGGTGTGGCCCAGCTTTAGCCACTCAGGCAGGGTGATGGTATGGCTAAGGCTCCACAGGGGGGGGGGGGGGAGGAGAGCGGGGCGTGGCCGAGGTCCAGCCAGTCAGGCGAGGCGGGGGTGTGGCTGGGCGTGGCTAGGCACTAGTGAGGACCTGCAAGGGACATGGCCTATCTCCTGCCAGTCAGGTGAGATGAGGACATGGCTGAGGTGACACATGGGGGCGTGGCTGAGCTCCAGCCAGTCAGGCAGGGCAGGGGTGTGGCTGAGGCTCGGCAGGGGGAGTGGCTAATCTCCAGCTAGTCAGGCATGGCGGTGGAGTGGCTGAGAACCCCCAGGAGGGGTGTGGCCAAGCTCCAGCCAGTCAGGCGCGGCGGGAGCGTGGCCGAAGCTCCCCAGGGGGGCGTGTCCCATTTCAGCCCCACCCTTCTCCCATGCCCCCCTGCAGGCGTGCTGCGCTGTGGGAAGGAGCAGGTGTGCAAGGCCTGCGCCAGCCCTGCCGACCGCCGCGGCTTGGACCTGCGTCGCCTGCCTCCATGCATGCGCTGTCGCCCGCCGCGCATCCTCACCTGCCCGGTGGACGACGAGGAGCCACCGGAAGCAGAAGTGGAGGCAGAAGAAGAGGAAGTGGTGGACGGGAGGAGGTGGGTAAGGTGCGGCTGAGGCTGACAGACGCCCGTGGCCGTGCTGCCGACCTTGCCTGCCACCTGCGGCGCGTGCCCAGCGTGCGCGACCTTGACGTGCGGCCCGGCCCTGCCCCCGATGTCCCTGTGCGCGTGCGCCTGACGCTCAGCGCCGCCCTCGCCTGCTACGCCGACCCTGCCCACCTCGCACATGCCCGCCACCTGCTGGGAAGCGATGACGACACTGATGATGTCGCGCTGATGCTGCGCTGGGACCTGGAGGTGCCAGGCCACGCCCACCCGGATAGGGACCCGGGAGATGGATCGGGGAAGGCCACGCCCAACCCTCGGGCAGAGACGCTGATGGGGGCAAGCTGTATCAGGACAGGGACCTGGATGTAGGCCACACCCACCGTCAGGGCGGAGACCCGGATGTGGATCATATGTATCAGGCCACAGACTCGGATGTAGGCCATGCCCACCATCGAACCAGGAACCCTGATATAGGCCATGTCCACCAGGGAGCCAGAGACCCTGATGTAGGCCCTGCCCACGCTCAGGACAGAGACCAGGTTGTAGGCCACACCCATCTGCAGGACAAATACCCGGATGTAGGCTATATGTATCAAGCCTGAGACCCGGATGTAGGCCCCTCCCGCCAGCAGGACAGACACCCGGATGTAGGCCCCGCCTACAAGCATGCCAGACACCCGGATGTAGGCCATGAGTATAATTAGGACATAGGCCCCGCCCACCCTCAGGACAGAGACCCGAATGTCAATGACCCGGATGAGGGCCCCCCCACCCTGAGGATAGAGACCAGGATGGAGGCCATGCCCACCCTGAGGCTAGAGACCCGGATGTCAATGACCCAGATCAGGGCCCCGCCCACTCTGAGGACAGAGACCCGGATGTAGGCCCCGGTTATGACCAGGATGGAGGCCACGCTCACCCTGAGGCCAGTTTCCCGGATGTCCATGACCCGGATGTGGGCAAGGCCTACCTCCTGGTGCGCAGCCCTGGCACCTCATCATCGTCGCCGATGTCACTTCCGGGTGTGGTGGCCCGGCTGTGAACGCGGCCTGCCTGGCTGCTGCAGCCCGAGCTGACGCTGCGCTGGGCCGGGCTGTGTGGGCCACACATGCGTCTGACGTGGACGGCATGCGTGCGTGCCCCAAGGACCCAGAGGATGCACCCTGGGTGACCCTCAACCCCCGTGATGACCCCGATGACATGCACGTGGTGACCCCGGGGCAGACGCTGCAGCTGCGCTGTTTGGCACAGGGCTCGGAAACACCACGCATGGCCTGGACGTGGCCCGATGGCTCCATCCTGCGGGGCAATGAGGATGGCGGCCATGATGGGGGGACAACGCTGGAGATCCACAGGATGCGCCAGGCCAATGCTGGCTGGTACCACTGTGAGGCCCGCGTGGGGCGCCGCGGGGAAACCAAGGCACGGCACGTGGCCTATGGCGGGGACGGAGCCACGGGGTCCGGGGCCTACGCGGAGGAGGAAGTCATGGAATCCGAGGCCTATGGTGTGAATGAAGCCACAGGATCCGAGGCCTACGCTGTGAATGAAACCATAGGATCTGAGGCCTACACTGAGGAGAAAGCCAAAGGATCCAGTGCCTATGGCTCAGATGAAGCCATGAGATCCGAGGCCTACACTGAGGAAAAAGCCACGAAATCTGAGACCTATGGTGAAGAAAAAGCCTACGCTGTGAATGAAGCCATAGAATCCGAGGCCTATGGTACAAATAAAGCCATAGAATCCGAGGCCTTCGCTGAGGAAAAAGCCATAGGATCTGAGGCCTACACTGAGGAGAAAGCCACAAGCCCCGCAGCCTACACCCTGTCTGAAGCCACAGGCCCTGTGGCCTACACCAGCTTTGAAGCCACAGCCCCCACGGCCTCCGCCCCTTCTGAAGCCGCAGCCCCCACGGCCGACACCCCGTCTGCAGCCCCGGGCCCTGCGGCCTACGGCGGCTTTGAGGCCGCCATGACAGGCCGGGTGCAGCACATGTTCGTGGTGGCGTCGCAGGCGCCAGCGGCCACGGATCTGGTGCTGCCTGCATGCGTCGCGCTACGGCTGGGCTGCCGGGCGGAGGCGGAGCCAGCGGTGCGCATGGGCTGGCTGCTGCCGGGAGGGCGCTGGGCCTGGGCGGAGACGGAGCTGGGGATGAATGGGGTCGGGGTCGGGGCAGACGGGACGCTGACGCTACCCACGCTGGGCCCACGGCACGCCGGGCGCTATGTGTGCGTGGCCGCCAACGCGCTGGGGCTGGCGCGCTGGGACGCCGACATCAGCGTGGGTGGGGCGGCGGGGGGCAAGATGGCTGGAGACAAGATGGTGGAATCAAAGATGGAAGAATCAAAGATGGCAGAAAGCAAGATGGCCAAAAACAAGATGGCAGAATCAAAGATGGAAGAATCCAAGATGGCAGAAAGCAAGATGGCCAAAAACAAGATGGCAGAATCAAAGACGAAAGGCAACAAGATGGCGGAAAACAAGATGGAGGGAATTAAGATGGTGGATTCCAAGATGGTGGACACCAAGATGGCGGAATCCAAAATGGAGGGAAGCAAGATGGCCGAAAACATGACAGAATCTAACATGCCCGACGCCAACATGGCGGATTCCAAGATGGCCAAAAACAAGATGGTGGACACCAAGATGGAGGGAACCAAGATGGTGGAATCCAAGATGGAAGGAAACAAAATGGCAGAAGCCAAGATTGCAGAATCCAAGATGGAGGGAACTAAGATGGCGGAATCCAAGATGGACTTAACGAAGATGGCAGAAGCCAAGATGGCGGAATCAAACATGGAGAGAAACAAGATGGAGGAATCCAAGATGAAGGGAACCAAGATGGCCGAAAACATGGTGGAATCCAACATGGCCGACACCAACATGGTGGATTCCAAGATGGTGGACGCCAAGATGGCGGAATCCAAAATGGAGGGAAACAAGATCAGGGAAAGCAACATGGCGGAATCCAAGATGGAAGGAATCAAGATGGCGGAAAACAAGATGGAAGGAATAAAGATGGCCGAAAACAAGGTGGTGGAACCAAAGATGGAGGAATCCAAGATGGAGGGAATTAAGATGGCGGATTCCAAGATGGAGGAGGCCAAGATGGCGGATTCAAAAATGGCAGATTCCAAGATGGCAGGCGCCGCTGTTGAAGCGGCTGCGGGGGCATCGCGCGGTGCTGACGTCATTGTTGGTGTGCCAAGCTTGGGCCTGGGCACTGGGGAAGTGTGGCTGTGGCGTCGGCGTCCTGCTGGCGGCCCCAAGCGCGGGCAGCAGCGGCGTCTGCCGCCTCTGCGTCTCCCTCCCGTCCCGCGTGCCGCCCCCGCCGGCCGCGGGTTCCAGCCCGCCTTGCCGCGCCACCCGTGCCCAACAGTGGCTGCTGAGCATATCCGGCCCTAGCACTCGGCGCGCATCCTGGCGCGCGTGCGAGGCCGAAGCACGGGCAACTTCTGGGCCCCACCCTCCCTGTTTCCAGTCTCCAAGGAGACCTCCCCGCTTCCGGCGTTCACATTTCCGGTTTCCACACTTCCGGTTTCGATACAAATATCCCCACTTCCGGTCTCTGTGTCTTCCGCTGACCCACTTTCGGTCTCCACTCGGACCTCACCACTTCCGGTCTCCACTCAGACCACCCCACTTCTCGTCTCCACACTGCCGGTTTCCACTCGAACATCACCACTTCCTGTCTTCACTACTTCCGCCTACCCACTTCCGCTCTCCCCGCGGACCTCCCCACTTCCAGTCTCCACTCAGACCCCCGCACTTCCTACTTCCACACTTCCAGTTTCCACTCAAAAATTCCTACTTCCGGTCTCCACTCGGACCACCCCACTTCCGGCTTCCACACTTCCGGTTTTGTCTCGAACCTCCCCACTTCTGGGCTCCACTTGCAGATCTACACTTCCGGTCTCCACGCGGAGATCCCCACTTCCGGTCTCCATTCGGACCACCCCACTTCCTGTTTCCCCACTTCCGGTTTCCACTCAGAAATCCCCACTTCATGCCTCCACTACTTCGCCCTACCCACTTCTGTTTTCGACTGAGAGATCCCCACTTCCGGCTTCCACACCTCCGGTTTCCCCACGGACCTCCCGGCTTCCGGTCTCCAGTGGGAGCACCCGACTTCCTATTACCACTTGGAGATCCCCACTTCTGACTTCCACACTTCCGGTCTCCCCACGGACCTCTCCACTTCTGGTTTTGACACGGACATCCCCACTTCCGGCCTCCACCCCTCGACCATCTGCTGCTCTGACCTCTGCACTTCTGTCCTCCTCACTTCCGGCCTCCTCACTTCCGGCCTCCTTACTTCTGGCCTCCAGGAGGCCTGGCGGCGGCCGCAGGCAGGGGCAACAGCACAAAGCCCACCGCGCCCTGCCAGGACCCACGTCGAACCCCCGTGACCCCATGGTCACGACCCTGCATGGCCGTGCCCCGGATGCCCTCCCTTCCCGTCCTGCAGCTTCCCGGGACCTTTGACCCACGACCCCCGGCCCCGCCCGCCGTGACCCCGCCCCGTGGCGCCTGGAACAAGCTAGAAAAGGGTGAGCCTCAGTTTACCCATCTGTCTCCTGCAGGCTCTTGGTGTGGGGACAGGGGACTGAAGGGAGCCAAATAGGAGGTGGAGGTTAGAGGTCACAGGGAGGATACAAGACAGTCAGAGGTCACGGGGAAGTTAGGGGTCATGGGTGGTCAGAAGTCACAGGGAATTCAGGGGTCACAGTAGGGTCAGCGGTTACAGAGAGGTCAGAGGTCATGGAGAGGTCACGGGGAGGTGAGAGGCCATGGGCGAGAAGTGGATGGGAGGTCAAAGGTCATGGGGAACTTAGGGGTCATGGAGAGGTCACGGGGAGGTCTCGGGAGGGTCACTGGGAGGTCAGAGGTCATGGGGAACCCAGGAGTCACACGAGGTCAGAGGACACAGAGTGGTCAGAGGTCATGGAGAGGTCACAGGGAGGTCAGGGGTCACTGGGAGGGCAGAGGGCATGTACAGGTCAGAGGGCATGGGAAGGGGAGGGGCGAAGTCCTTTACTCTGTCTGTCTGTCTGTTGTCTGTGTTCCTGGCCGTGTGGGGGACAGGATGACTGGGAAGACAAACACACACGCACGGACAGACAGACAGACAGACAGACAGACAGAGCAGACAGATAGATAGAGGGACGGATGGATAGACAGACAGACAGACAGACAGATAGGTGGATAAACGGATGAATGGACGGATAGACAGAGCCATAGAGAGTCAGACAGACAGATGGACAGAAGGACGGATAGACAGGTAGACAGACAGTAGACAGAGAGATGGACAGATAGATAAACAGACAGATAGACTGATAGATAGATAGATAAACAAATGGACAGAGAGAGCCATAGACAGACAGACAGAGAGATACATGGACAGATGGATGGAGAGACAGACAGACATGGAAACATACATGATTGGATGGATGGATAGATAGGTAGACAGACAGACAGCTGGATGGATAGATAGACAGACCAATGGACAGATAGACAGACAGAGCCATAGAAAAAGAGATAGATGGACAGATGGATGGGTAGACAGACAGACAGACTGATGGATGTATAGACAGATAGGTAGACAGACACCAGACAGACGGATGGATACAGAGACAGGTGGACAGATGGACAGACAGAAGGACGGATAGACAGGTAGACAGATAGTAGATAGATAGAAGGACAGATGGACAGATAGGTAGACAGACAGACAGATAAACCAATGGACAGATAGACAGAGCCATAGAGAGACAGACAGACAGACAGAGAGATACATGGACTGATGGATGGATAAACAGACAGATAGACTGATGGACGGGTAGACAGAGCCATAGACAGACAGACACCAGAGACATGGACAGATAGAAAGAGACAGACAGACAGACTGACCAATGGAAGGATGGACAGACAGAGCCATAGAGAGACAGACAGACAGAGAGATACATGGACAACTGGACGGATAGACACACAGACAGATAGAAACATACATGGTTGGATGGATGGATAGGTAGACAGACAGACAGACAGACAGACAGATAGATAGATAGATAGACAGACAGACAGACAGACCAATGGACGGATAGACAGAGCCATAGAGACAGATAGACAGAAGAATGGACAGAGAGACGAACAGATGAACAGATGGATAGATGGACCAATGGACAGATAGACAGACAGAGGCATACACAGTCAGAGAGACAGATGGACAGATGGATGGATAGACAGACGGGTGGATGGATGGATGGATTGAAAGAGATAACATGGACAGGTGGGTAGACAGATAGGTAGACAGACACCAGACAGACAGGCAGACAGATACATAGAGAGACAGGTGGACAGACAGATGGACAGATAGCTAGATGGATGGACCAGTGGACAAATAGAATCATAGATAGACAGACAGAGCAATGGACAGATAGACAAACAGAGCCATAGACAGAGAGAGAGAGAGAGAGAGATGGACGAAAGGAAGGATACACAGGTAGGTAGACAGACAGTAGATAGATGGATGGACAGATGAATGGACAGACAGATACATCGGTGGACGGAGCGACACAGACACATGGACAGACAGATGGATGGACTGATGGATGGATAGACAGATGGACAGTGAGACAGAGGGACAGACAGATGGACAGACAGAGGGACAGAGAGACAGAGGGACAGACAGATGGACAGACGGACGGACAAGTAGACAGACGAACAGACAGACTGACAGAAAGACAGAGGGACAGACAGACATAGACAGACTGACAGACAGATGGATAAACAGACAGACAGAGAGATGGACAGCCGGACGGACAGACAAAGGGACAGAGCACTGTCTCCGACCAGCACAGGGGCCCTTATCCAACGCCCTGTCCCTCTGTCCCTCCCTCCGTCCGTCTGTCTATCCCCAGGCATGGAGCTGACCCCAGCGGCGCCCGACACGCGTGGGACGGACACGAGTGGATCTGACGCTGGCACGATGCACACTCATGGAAATGTCACGAGTGGATCTGAAACTCACACGATGGTCACGCGTGGAAAGGACAGGCGTGGACCTCACAGGAGCAAACTGGGCACGCGTAGGCCTGCCACTGACTTGATGATCACGTGTGAAAATGTCACACGTGACATGGACACGATCAGATCCCTTCCACACTCACTGGACACGCGTGAAACTCACATAACTGCATCTGACATGCGTGTAAATGTCACACATGTAAATGTCACGAGTGAAAGGGACACGATCATGTCTGTTATTCATAGGCTTAACCCCAGTGGAAATGTCACTCGTGGATCTGACACGATCAGACCCCTTCTGCGTGGACTTGAAACTCTTAGAATGCACATACATGGATCAGACACGCGTGCAAATGTCACGCTTGGATATGACAGGCGTGGAATGGACACGATCAGGTCCATTCATAGACCTGACACGCTTGAAAACATCACGCGTGAAAATGTCATGCGTGGAATGGACGTGATCAGGTCCCTTCTGCATGGCCCTGATACTCTTGGACCGCACATGCATGGATCTGACACGCGTGTAAATGTCACGCGTGAATCTGACACTCACACAATGGTCACACGTGGAAATATCACTCGTAAAAGGGACACGATCACGTCCCTTCCACACTCACCTGATACACATGAAGCACGCATGCGTGGCTCTGACACACGTGGAAATGTCATGCACGCCTCCCCCGCTCCCCCCCGTGCTGCGCGAGGCGCCCACGGAGTTCGTGTCTGCCCACGCAGGCCTCACCCTGCACCTGCCCTGCACAGCCCAGGCCTGTTCCCCTGCGGCCCTGCACTGGCGCCTGCCTGACAGGACCCACGTGAGACCCGTGCATGCGCACACGCACCCTCGACTCAGCGACGTCTACGTCCTCCCCAATGGCACACTGGTGCTGCGCCGCCTGCAGGCCCCGCGGCATGCTGGTGAGTGCGAGTGCGTGGCCGCCAAAGCGCTGACCAGCGAGGGACGCACTGTCCACGTCAAAGTAACGCCCGCGCACGCGCGTCTCCCCCCCAGCGTCCAACCCCGAGGCCCGCTCGCCACACGCATGCCCCACGGTGCTGACCTCACGCTGCACTGCCACGCGCGCGGGGACCCCGCCCCATGTGTGTTCTGGAGGCTGCCAGATGGGCGCCTGGTAGATGCTGGGAGCAGGTGAGTGTGGGAAGTGGGGGGCATCCATCCACCCACCAGTGCATCTACCCATCCACACATCCATCCATCCACTCATCCATCCACCCATCCATCCACCCATCAATCCATCCGTCCACCCACCCATCCACCCATCCATCCATTCATCCATCTACCCATCCATCCACCCACCCATCCACCCTTCCATCCATCCATCCACCCACCCATCCATCCATCCATCCACCCATCCATTCATCCATCCATCCACCCACCCATCCACCCATCCATCCATCCATCCCTCCATCCATCCATCCATCCACCCATCCACTCATCCATCCATCCACCCATCCCTCCACCCATCCACCCATGCACTCATCCATTCCCCCACCCATCCACCCACCCATCCGTCCACCCATCCATCTATCCATCTACCCATTCATCCACCCATCCATCTACCCATTCATCCACCCATCCATCTACCCATCCATCCACCCATCCATCCATCCACCCATCCATCCACTCATCCATCCACCCATCCATGCATTCATCCATCCATCCACCCATAGTTGGGATAAAGATGATACCCCTTGATAGATAGTTAATTGATAGAGGATGGATTAGACAGATGACATAGACACAGTAGACCATAGATAACAAATCGATTATTGATTAAATATTGATAGAGATGAGGTGGGGATGGTAGATCCATTAGCAGTGAATAGGTAATTTATAGGTCCTGGCTTGCCAGATCGCAAGGTAGAACCCTAGTGATAGATCATTGATAGATGATCGATCAGGGATCGATACAAGATGAGTATTGGATGCATATGTCACATGTGTGAATAACTAACATTGGCTTCAAATTTGTCTTCCCTTCCTTATGGTCTTTCCTCCTATTACTTCCTTCCCTCCTTCCTTCCCTCCTTCCTTCCCTCCTTCCTTCCTTCCTTCCCTTCTTCCTTCCTTCCCTCCGATCCTTCCTTCCTTCCCTCCAATCCTTCCTTCCTTCCCTCCAATCCTTCCTTCCTTCCCTCCAATCCTTCCTTCCTTCCATCCATCCTTCCTTTCCTACATTCCCTCCTTCCTTCCAATCTCCCTTCCCTACATTCCCTCCTTCCTTCCCTCCAATCCTTCTATCCTTCCTTCCCTCCAATCCTTCCTTCCTTCCCTCCAATCCTTCCTTCATCCTTCCCTCCTTCCTTCCCTCCTTCCTTCCTTCCTGCCCTCCCTCCCTCTCCCCTCCCCAGCTCTGACATCCGGGTCCACGCCTTTCCCAACGGCACGCTATCCGTTCGTCCGGTGACGTCACGAGATGCGGGGGAGTACGTGTGTGTGGCACGCAACGCGCATGCACGGCTGCGCGTGGAGTTGGCGGCTGGGCCAGGCGCCTCCTATCTGCAACCCCGGCTTCCCGTGACCCCCGTGACCCCCGCGACCCAGGATGCCGATCCCAGGGAGGACTGTGCTGCCCACCACTGCCTCCACGTCCCATCCGGTGTCCTGGGAGATCTGGATGTTCGGGTCTCGAGGCCTGATGGGAGTGTGGGGATCTGGGACCTGGGGCCTGGGTTAGACCTCGGATGTGTGACCACGGGTGGGGGAGCGGAGCCTAGGGCGGGTGCTTCCTCTTCCTCTCAGTCACTTCCTTCTTCCTCTTCCTCTTCATTTCCTGTTTCCTCTTCCTTTCCTTCTTCCTCTTCTCTCAATCACTTCCTTCTTCTTCCTCTTCCTCTCAACATCATTCAACTTCTTCTTCCTCTTCCTTTCCTGTTTCCTCTTCCTTTCCTTCTTCCTCTCCATCTCTTCCTTCCTCTTCCTCTCACCATCCTTCATCTTCTTCCTCTTCCTCTGCTTCCTCCTCTACTTCTTTTCCTTCTTCCTCTTCCTTTCTTTCTTCCTCTTCCTCTCATCCTTTCCTGTTCTCTTCCTCTCAATCTCTTCCTTCTTCCTCTTCTTCCTTTCCTTCCTCTTCCTCTTCTCAGTCTCTTCCTTCTTCCTCTTCTTCCTTTCCTTCCTCTTCCTCTTCTCAGTCTCTTCCTTCTTCCTCTTCTTCCTTTCCTTCCTCTTCCTCTTCTCAGTCTCTTCCTTCTTCCTCTTCTTCACATTCTTTTCCTGCTTCCTCTTCTTTTCCTTCTTCCTCTTCTCCATCTCTTCCTGCTTCCTCTCATGTTTCCTCTTCTTCCTCTTCCTTTCCTTCTTCCTCTTCTTCCTCTTCCTCTCAGTCTCTTCCTTCTTCCTCTTCATTTCCTATTTCCTCTTCCTCTTCACTTCCTGGTTCCTCTTAACTTCCTGCTTCCCCTTCGCTTCCTGCTTCACTTCCGGCTTCCCCTTCACTTCCTGCTTCACTTCCTGCTTCCTCTTCATCTCCCACTTCCGCTTCCGCCCCACTACCCCCGAGCTCTACGTCCCCTACAGCACCCCCGTGACCTTCACGTGCCCCCGTGACCCAGGGGTCGCGCGCAGTGACCTGGCTGACACCGGCCTCGCAGCCCGTGGCCTTCACTTCCGGCCCGGAGGACGCCCACTTCCGGGTGCTGCCGGACGGGCGTCTGCGCCTGCGGGGGGCACGGCGGGCCGACGCAGGCACGTACACGTGCATGGTGGAGCGGGGCTGGCGCGCCACCGTGCGCCTACACGTGCAGCTGTGGGCGCTGCGCATCCGGGTCATGCCTGATGTCCATGACGACGTGAACGACGACATCCGGGTCTCCCCCCTGGTGCGTCTGCGCGTGCGCTGCCAGGCGGATGGCGTCCCCGAGCCCCGCCTGCTGTGGGAACTTCCGGGTGGGCTGATACTTCCAGTCCCGTATCGCAGTCGCACGGGGGGAGGGATCAGCGTGGATGCACGTGGGACGTTGGAAATCCCGGATGTGCTTGCGCTGCGCAGCGGTGGCAGCTACGCCGTGGCGTGTGTGGCGCGCAACCTGGCGGGTGAAGCCCAGATGTGGGTGTGGCTGCCGCCATGGTGGGCGTGGGCTCTGCCCCCTGTGGCGTCGGCTCTGCCCTCTGAGGCGTTGATTCCGCCCCCTGGCGCGCCAGCTCCGCCCAGTCACACTCCTGCCCTGCCATCTTGGGCGCTGGCTCCGCCCCCTGGTGCGCTGGCTCTGCCCTCTGAGGCAGCTCCACCCCCTGGCCCACCTGCGCCGCCATCTTGGGCGCTGACTGTGCCCTGAGGCATTGACTCCACCCCTGTTGCGCCGGCTCTGCCCCATCACGCGCCTGCCTCACTATCTTGGGCACTGACTTCGCCCCCTGGGGCAGCGTCGGGGGCAGCGCTGCGTGTGGCGCTGGGCGGCAGCTTCCGGCTGTGCTGCCCCACCTCCAAGCTTCCGGTGTCCTGGCGCCTGCCCGGCGGGCTGGTGCTGCATGGGCCGCCGAGTCATGGCCGCTTCACATTGGGCACCGACGGCAGCCTGGAGGTGCGCGCCGCCTACATCTGCCACGCCCACCCCAATGCGCCGCCCGGACACGACCCCCGTGCGCCGGAGACCCAGATGTTCAGCTTCATTCCCGCCACTAGGCCGCTGGGTGCCATGGCAGGGCAATGGACTGAGGAGACCCGGATGTGGGGCTTCATTCCCGCCGCTAGGCCGTGGCGTTCGGTTGCCGGGCAACCAAGTGAAGATACCAGGATGTTGGGCTCCACCACAGCGTCTAGGCCTGTGCCTTCGGTTGCCAGGCAACAGACCGAGAAGACCCGAATGTGGGGCTTCATTCCTGCCTTTAGGCCGCTGGGTTCGGTTGCCGGGAAAGCGCGTGAGACCCTGATGTCCGGCTCCAGCAAGACTCCTGGGCCCCAGCCGGAAGATGCCGGGATGTGGGACTCCAAACCTGTGTGTGCTGTACAGAAGCTGCGGTCCCACCAGAGGCCACGGAGATGCTAGGACCCGGATGTGGACTGGGAAAGACCCAGATGTCACCTATCTCTGGGTCCACTGAGGGGCCAGGACCCGGATGTGGACTGGGAGAAACCCGGATGTCACCTATCTCCCGGTCCACTGAGGGGCCAGGACCCGGATGTGGACTAGAAGGGACCTGGATGTCACTTTCTTCCATGTCCACTGACCCAGATGTGGCATGGAGGAACCGGATGTCACTTTCCTCCAGATGCACTGATGGGTCAGGACCCGGATGTGGACTAGGAGGGACCCGGATGTCACCTTCCTTCATGTCCACTGAGGGGCCAGTACACGGATGTGGACTGGGAGGGACCCGGATGTCACCCTCATTCGTGTCCACTGACCCAGATGTGGCCTGGGGAACCCGGATGTCACTTATCTCCAGGTCCACTGAAGGGCCAGGACCCGGATGTGGACTGGGGGACCCGGATGTCACCCTCCTCCGTGTCCACTCACCCGGATGTGGCGTCAGGGACCCAGATGTCACTTATCTCCAGGTCCACTGAGGGGCCAGGACCCAGATGTGGACTGGGGGACCCGGATGTCGCCTATCTCCAGGTCCACTGAGGGGCCAGGACCCGGATGTTGTGTGGGGAACCCAGATGTTATGTAAGTCCACGTCCATTAACCCGGATGTGGACTGTGGCTGGGACCTGGACATGTGCTGGGCAGGACCCGGATATCACATCCACAGGCCTGGCTGTGGCGTGTGGAGTCTCGGATGTCACGCTCCTCTCCTTCCACTGACAGGGTCTAGGACCCGGATGTGGCGTGAGGACCCCGGATGTCAGGTCCCTCCACATCCACTGAGGGTCCAGGACCAAGATGTGGAATGGGAACTACCTGGATGTTAGGGACCTCCAGGTCCATGAACCTGGATGTGGGGTGAGTACCCAGATGTTAGGGACCTCCAGGTCAGTGAACCCGGATGTGGGCTGGGTACTCGGATGTTAGGGTCCTCCAGGTCCATGAACCTGGATGTGGGGTGAGTACCCAGATGTTAGGGACCTCTAGGTCCATGAACCTGGATGTGGGGTGAGTACCCAGATGTTAGGGACCTCCAGGTCTGTGAACCCGTATGTGGGGTCTGTACCCGGATGTTAGGGATCTCCAGGTCCGGGAACCCAGATGTGGAGGCGAGTACCAGGATGTCACTTAACTCCAAGTCCACTGGCAGGCACCAGGACCCGGATGTGAGGGGTTTGGACCCGGATGTGAGGGTTGGGACCCAGATGTGAGGGGTTGAGACCCAGATGTGAGAGGTGGAACCCGGATGTGGCGGAGCAGGCACTCCACACCTTGGCTCCAGCTGCGCTTTGGCCGTTGGGGTCCTTTCCCAGACTGGGAGGCAATAAAGCAGCCATGCTGCTTCTGGATGGAATTCTTCCTCACTTCCGCCCCCCAGCGCAGGCCAAGCCCTCCTGAGTCCCTCACTTCCTCCCCAGTCCAGGCCACGCCCTCCTGAGCTCTGGCCACGCCCTACTGAGCACAGGCCACACCCCCCTGGGCACAGGCCACGCTCCCTGACGGTCCTGACTCTTATTGCAGCCCTCCATATAGTTCTCGAGGTTTCCCTCCTCCCCTTCCTCCTGCCTCTGCCAGGCCTGGCAATTTCTTGGCACCCAGCCCAGCAACTCCGGGCTTTTCCCTTCCTTCCCTGCCTACCCCTTCAGCACCACATCCTGTTCCTTTCCAAGGAACAAGGGGACTTTTATTTTGGAGGGGGTTTGTGGAGTTCTGGCTGCTGGAGTGACGTGGACATTTGCGCCCTGCGAGCTTCCTGGCTGGCAGGGAGAGCAACAGGCCCAGGCGCTGATGGCAGAGAACTGTGGATGTGAGTTCGTCCTCTGGGGAACACGGGGAGAGGTGTGGGGACCCGGGTTTGGGGGGCTTCGATTGCTTTTTGGAGCCCCACCCGGATGTCCCACCATGCCCCAGGGTGGGGGCTTCAGGGCCCCGCCACAAGCCTGGAAAGACTAGGTGAGGGGCTGCTGTACTGGTGGGGGCAACAGCAGCCTGGTCCTGGGGTGGCCGGATGTTCCTCAGCTCTTCCCCACTTCCTGCTTCCGGCCTTCTCTTCCAGGAAACGGGGAGCATCATGGGAAGGACGTGATCCTGGGCGCCATGTTGGTCAGGAGAGGGCCTGGAGGGAGGGGGAGTCCTCCCATCCCTCCTCCCATCCACCCATCCACCCATCCACCTATTCATCCACCCATCCATCCATCCACCCATCCATCTATCCACCCATCCACCCATCCACCTATCCATCCATCCATCCATCCATCCACCCACCCATCCATCCATCCACCCATCCATCCATTCATCCATCCACCCACCCATCCATCCACCCATCCATCCATCCATACACCCACCCACCCATCCATTCACCCATCCATCCATCCATCCACCCATCCACCTATCCATCCATCCATCCATCCACCCATCCATCCACCCATCCTCTCTCTCCTCCTCAGGTCGCACAGCAGCTGCACAGCCCCACCCCTCGTCTTCCTCCTTCTCCTCCTCCTCCTCCCCCCTGGCCCCTGCGCAGGCCCTGCCCCCTTGCGCCCCAACTTCCTGCTGCTCTTGGCCGACGACCTGGGCCTGGGCGACCTGGGCAGCTTCGGGAACCACAGCCTGCAGTGAGCAGAGGGGGAGGCCCGGATGTAGGGCCTTAGTTACCCAGATGTGGGAGCTCAGATCCCTGGATGTTCCACCAGGAGAACTGTATAGACATCTAGTAACTCAGTTCCTCGGATGTTGGATGTTAGTATCGTGGATGTTGGATATCAAATCCCGGGATGTTGGATCTTAGTGCCCTAGATGTTGGATATCAGGTCCCCGGATGTTACATGTTAGTACCCCGGATTTGAAGACCAGGTCCCCGGATGTTGGATATCAGGTCCCCGGATGTTAAATCTTAATACCCCGGATGTGGGAATTCAGGTTCCTGGATGTTGGACTTCAGTTCCCTGGATGTTGGATGTTAGTACCCCGGATGTTGGAGACTAGGTCCCCGGATGTTGGATGTTAGTGCCCCAGATGTTGGATATCAGGTCCCTGGATGTTAAATCTTAGTACCCCGGATGTGGGAGATCATGTCCCCAGATATTGGACTTCAGTGCCCCGGATGTAGGAGCTCAGGTCCCCATATGTTGGAGGTTAGTGCCCCGAATGTGGGAGCTCAGGTCCCCGGATGTTAGATATTAGTACCCTGGATGTTGTAGCTCAGTGCCCCGGATGTTGGATCTTATTCCTCCGGATGTAGGAGCCCAGGTGCCTGGATATTAGATCTTAGTGTCCTGGATGTTGGATATCAGGTCCCCGGATGTTAGATGTTAGTACCCTGGATGTTGGATATCAGATCCTCGGATGTGGGATGTTAGTGCCCTGGATGTTGGAGGACAGGTCCACGGATGTTAGATCTTAATGCCCCGGATATGGGAAATCAGGTTCCCGGATGTTAGATGTTAGTGCTCCGGATGTTGGAGATCAGGTCCCCGGATGTTGGAGATCAGGTCCCCGATGTTGGAGATCAGGTCCCCGGATGTTGAATCTTACTGCCCCGGATGTTGGATATCAGGTCCCCGGATGTTACATGTTAGTACCCCGGATGTTAGAGCTCAGTTCCCCGGATGTTCCACCAGGAGAACTGTATAGACATCTAGTGGACCCCAGGTCCCCGGATGTTGGATGTTAGGTCCCCGGATGTTGGAGTTCAATTCCCAGGATGTTAGATCTCAGTTCCCTGGATGTTGAAGATCAGGTCCCCGGATGTTGGATATCAGATCCCTGGATGTGGGATGTTAGTGCCCCGGATGTTGGAGATCAGGTCCTCAGATGTTAAATCTTAGTATACCCCAGATGTGGGAAATCAGGTTCCCGGATGTTAGATGTTAGTACCCCAGATGTTAGAGATCAGGCCCCCGGATGTTGGATATCAGATCCCTGGATGTTGGATCTTAGTGTCCCAGATGTTGGAGACCAGGTACCCGGATGTTTGAGCTCAGGTCCCAGAGGTTGGATCTTAGTTGCCCGGATGTAGGCCCTCAGGTCCCCGGATGTTGGGCCTTAGATCCCCGGATGTAGGAGCCCAGTCCACAGATATAGATCTTAGTACCCTGGATGTGGGATCTCAGGGCCCCAGATGTTGGATCTTAGATCCCCAGATGTTGGACCTCAGGTCCCCAGAGGTTGGATCTTAGTATCCCAGATGTGGGATCTCAGGTCCCTGGATGTTGGATCTTAGATCCCCGGATGTGGGATCTCAGGACCCCGGATGTTGGATTTCAGCTCCTGGGATGTTGGGCATTAGATCCCCGGATGTTAGACCCCAGGTCCCCGTATGTTCTTGGCTGTGACTGTTTCCCTCTCCCCCCACAGCACCCCGCACCTGGACGGCCTGGCCCGGGACGGCGTGTGGCTGACCCAGCACCTGGCGGCAGCGTCAGTCTGCAGCCTGAGCCGTGTGGCCTTCCTGACAGGACGCTACCCTGTGCGCCTGGGTTGGTATGGGGGGGTGGGACATCTGGGGAACGGAGGGAGCGGTGGGGGGAAGGTGGGGGCAGCACATCCCGGGATCTGAGAGCCAACATCTGGGATACTAAGATCCAACATCCGTGGACCTGATATTCAACATCTGCGGATCTGAGACCCAACATCCGGGGATCTAAAGCCCAACATCCGGGGAACTGAGCACCAACATCCGGGGCACTGAGCTCTAACATCCAGGGACTTCATCTCTGACATCCGGGTCACTAAGATCCAACATCCGGGGATCTGAGCACAAACATCTGGGGCACTGAACTCTAATATCCGGGAACCTTATCTCTAACATCCATTGTACTAAGATCCAACATCCGGGGATCTGAGGCCTAACATTCTGGGAACTGAACTCCAAGATCCGAGGACCTGACATCCACCATCCGGGGTACTAAGATCCAACATCCGGGAACCTGAGCCCCAACATCCGGGGAACAGAGCTCCAACATCTGGGGATCTGAAGGCCAACATACCCGAATCTAAGCTCCAATATCCGGGGTTGTAAGACCCAACATCCAGGGAACTGAGCTACAACATCCGGGTAACTGAAGTCCAACATCTGGGGTCCTGATATCCACCATACAGGGCACTGAACTCCATCATCCGGGGATCTGAGGGCCAACATCCGGGATACTAACATCAAACATCCGGGGACCTGAGGTCCAACATCCAGGGAACTGAGGCTCAACATCTAGGGCACTGAGGTCCACTAGAGGGAGGGGAGGACTACTCTGAGGATCTCAGGTTCAAATTCCTGAGACTCTGGGACTTCCCCCCTGAAACGCCAGGAAACCGGAAGTGATGCCATATTGGTTTCCCCCGGGGGCTCCCAGGGCTGGGGTCCTTTCCACCCCGGGTGGGCAGGTCCCAGGCTATCCCAGACACAGCAGGCCTTCCCCCTGAAGGTGTTAGATGCCCCCTCCTGACCCGGGACGCCATAATCACTGACCTAGGGTCCTTCTCCTCTCTCTTGAAAGGCATGGTGACCACCAACGGGGCACGTGTGCTGCAGTGGGCAGCCGTGTCGGGCGGGCTGCGCACCTCCGAGATCACCTTCGCCAAGATCTTGCAGGAGCAGGGATACGCCACCGGCCTCATAGGTAAGAGAGAAGTCATCCATCCACCCATCCATCCATCCACCCATCACCCATCCATCCACCCATCCATCTATCCATCCACCCATCCATCCATCCATCCATCCATCCATCCACCCATCCACCCATCCATCCATCCATCCACTCATCTACCCACCCATCCATCCATCCACCTATTCATCCATCCATCCATCCATCCACCCACCCATCCATCCATCCACCTCCATCCATTCATCCATTCACCCACCCATCCATCCACCCATCCATCCATCCACCCACCCACCCATCCATCCACCCATCCAGCCATCCATCCACCCACCCATCCATCCATCCATCCACCCATCCACCCATCCATCCATCCACTGTGCATCCAACCATCCAGCCATCCATCCATCCACCCATTCCCCTATTCATCCATCCATCCATCCACCCACCCATCCATCCATCCATCCATCCATCCACCCATCCATCCATCCATCCATCCACCCACCCAACCATCCACCCACCCATCCATCCACCCATCCATCCACCCATCCATGCACCCATCCACCCATCCATTCACTCATCCATCCGTCTCTTCCCCTCCAGGCAAATGGCACCTGGGCCTCAACTGTGAGTCCCCCACTGACCACTGCCACCACCCCCTGAACCACGGGTTTGACTCCTTCTTCGGGGTCCCCTTCACCCTGATGGGGGACTGCTTGCAAGCGGAGCCCTCGGAGAAGCGAGCGCATCTGCAAGGGCCCCTGGACCTGGGGGCGCAGCTGCTGCTGCTTTCCCTGCTCTGCCTGGACTCTGGGAAGCTCACGGGCCTGCTGGGCCTGCGCTGGGTGCCCTGGGTGCTGGGCCCTGGATGTGGGGCCTTGCTCCTGGCCTGCACCTCCCGCCTCCTGGGTGTCTTCATCGTCCATGCCGACTGCTTCCTGATGAGGGATCACCAGGTCATCCAGCAGCCTCTGAGGTTTGAGGCCAGCGCGGGGCTCTTCTTGCAGGAGGCTGAGGCCTTCATCCACAGGTCAGCCTGGAGTCGGGGAGGGGGACAGATGCCATCTACTAGATCTCTATAGTCAGCTGGTAGACCTTAGATCCCCGGATGTACATCCAGTAGATCTCTATAGTCAACTATCAACCTCAAATCCCCGGATGTTCCATCAGTAGATCTCTATAGACATCTGGTAGACCTCAGATCCCCAGATGTACATCCAGTAGATCTCTATAGTCAACTGGTCAATCTCAAATCCCCGGATGTTCCATCAGTAGATCTCTATAGACATCTGGTAGACCTCAGATACCCAGATGTACATCTACTAGATCTCTATAGTCAACTGGTAGACCTCAGGTGCCCAGATGTATATCCAGTAGATCTCTATAGTCAACTGTCAACCTCAAATCCTCTGGTAGACCTCAAATCCCTGAATGTTACATCTAGTACATCTCTATAGACATCTGGTAGACCTCAGGTTCCTGGATGTTCCATCAGTAGATCTGCAGAGACATCTGGTAGACCTCAGATCCCCAGATGTACATCCAGTAGATCTCTATAGACATCTGGTAGACCTCAGGTCCCCAGATGTTCCATCTAGTAGATCTGTAGAGACATCTGGTAGACCTCAGATCAGACCATGATCGATTATTGGTAGTATTGATCAGATCATGATCGATTATTGGTAATAACTGATCAGATGATGTTCGATTATTGGTAATAACTGATCAGCTCATGTTCAATTATTGGTATTATCGATCAGATGAAGTTCGATTATTGGTATTATCGATCACATCACAATCGAATATTGGTATTATTGATCAGGTCCTGTTCGATTATTAGTAATATCTGATCAGCTCATGTTCTATTATTGGTCATATGGATTAGATGTTTGATTATTGGTAATAACTGATCAGATCTGTTCGATTATTGGTAATAACTGATCGGATCACAATCGATTATTGGTATTTTTGATCAGATCACTATTGATTATTGGTATTATCGATCAGATCAGGATCGATTATTGGTAATATCTGATCAGATCAGGATCAATTATCGATCATCTGATTGATTATTGGCAATACCTGATCAGGTCGGTTATTGGTGAGGTTATTGATGATGGGGGCGGGGTCTGACGTGGGTCCGCAGGCACCAGGCCCGCCCCTTCCTCCTTCTCGTCTCCTTCCTCCACGTCCACGTCCCGCTGGTCACCTCACCTGCCTTCCGGGGCCGCAGCGCGCACTCACGGCGACAACGTGGAGGAGCTCGACTGGATGGTGGGTGAGTGCGGGGCGGCAGGAACTGAGGCACGGTGCTTGGGATAGGGGAAACTGAGGCACGGGGTGGGGTGAGCGGGATAGGGAGACTGAGGCATGGGGACGGGGTGAGTGGGATAGGGAAACAGGCACGGGGGTGGGGTGAGTGGGTTGGGGGAAACTGAGGCACAGAGATGGGGTGAGCGGGATGGGGGAAACTGAGGCATGGGAACGGGGTCAATGGATTGGGGTAAACTGAGGCACGGTGCACTTGGGTAAACTGAGGCACGGGGACAGGGTCAGTGTGTTGGGGATAAACTGAGGCATGGGGTTTGGGTAAACTGAGGCATGGTGCATTTGGATAAACTGAGTCACTGGGCATGTTGGGGGTAAACTGAGGCAAGGTGCACTTGGGTAAACTGAGGCACGGTGCATGTTGGGTAAACTGAAGCACGGTGCATGTTCAGGGTGAACTGAGGCACGGTGCATTTGGGTAAACTGAGGTACGGTGGATGTGGGTAAACTGAGGCCCGCATATAGGGGTAAACTGAGGGACGGTGCATGTTGTGTAAACTGAGTCACTGGGTATTGGGGTAAACTGAGGCACGGTGTATTTGGGTAAACTGAGTCACTGGGCATGTTGGGCAAACTGAGGCATGGTGCATGTTGGGTAAACTGAGTCACTAGGCATGTTGGGTAAACTGAGGCATGGTGCATGTTGGGTAAACTGAGGCACGGTGTATTTGGGTAAACTGAGTCACTGGGCATGTTGGGCAAACTGAGGCATGGTGCATGTTGGGTAAACTGAGTCACTAGGCATGTTGGGTAAACTGAGGCATGGTGCATGTTGGGTAAACTGAGGCACGGTGCATTTGGGTAAACTTAGGCACGGTGCACTTGGCTAAACTGAGGCCCAAATATAGGGGTAAACTGAGGCACGGTGCATGTTTAGGGTAAACTGAGGCACGGTGCACTTGGGTAAACTGAGGCAAAGTGCATTTGGGTAAACTGAGGCACAGTGCATGTTGGGGGTAAACTGAGGCACGGTGCATTTGGGTAAACTGAGGCCCGGTGAGCGTTGGGGGTAAACTGAGGCACGGTGCCTGTTTGGTAAACTGAGTCACTGGGCATTGGGGATAAACTGAAGCACGATGGAAATTTGTAAACTGAGTCACAATGCATGTTGGGTAAACTGAGGCACGGTGCATGTTGGGGGCAAACCAAGGCACGGTGGATGCTGGGGGTAAACTGAGGCACGGACCCATTCCCCCACGCAGGGCGACTGCTGGCAGCGCTGGACGGCGCGGGGCTGGGGCGCCGTACCCTCGTCTACTTCACGTCGGACCACAGTGCCTCGCTGGAGGCCCGGGCTGGGGCGCCCGCCTCGGGGGTTCCAACGGCATTCACCGAGGCGAGGGGAAAACTGAGGCAGGGTGGGCGGGGCCTCCCACGCGGCCCGCCCCCGCCCCTTGACCTTTGCCCTTCGCCCTCCCTTGCAGGTGGCAAAGGCATGGGCGGCTGGGAGGGCGGCATCCGGGTCCCTGGGCTGGTGTGCTGGCCTGGGACGCTGCCCGCAGGGCGCCTGGTGCCTGAGCCCACCAGCCTCATGGACCTGTTCCCCACCGTGGTGCGCCTGGCCGGGGGCTGGGTTCCGGCGGACAGGTAGGAGTTCGCCGGCCTGCGTCCCCACGGGGTGGAGGAGAAGGGGGGTCATCCGGGGCCTCGGGGATCCCGAGCCGGGGAGGCTGAGGCCTGCACATCCGGGTCTCTGGTTGCTCAGAAGCCTGCACATCCGGGTCTCTGAGGGCTCAGACCTGCACATCCGGGTCTCTGGGGGCTCAGGAGCCTTTACATCCGGGTAACTAAGGGCTCAGGCCTACAAATCTGGGCCTCTGAGCACTCAGAAGCCTAGACATCTGGGTCTCTGAGGACTCAGGCCTTCATATCCGGGTCTCTAAGGCATCAGGTCTGCACATCCAGGTCTCTGAGTACCTAGGCCCAGGTCTCAGGCCTGGACATCCGGGTCTCTGAGGGCTCAGGCATGCACATCTGGGTCTCTGAGGGCTCAGAAGCCTGCACATCTGGGTCTCTGGGATCTCAGGCCTGCACATCCGGGTCTCTGGGGGCTCAGAAACCTGGACATCCTTGTCTCTGGGATTTCTGGCCTGCACATCTGGGCCTCTGAGCGCTCAGAAGCCTGCACATCTGGGTCTCTGAGTGTTCAGAAGCCTGGACATCCGGGTCTTGAAGGCCTCAGAAGCCTGCACATCCAGGTCTCTGAGGGCTCAGAAGCCTGCACATCCGGGTCTCTAAAGGCTCAAGCCTTGACATCCAGGTCTCTGGGATCTCTGGCCTGCACATCCGGGTCTCTGGGGGCTCTGGCCTGCACATCCAGGTCCCGCAGGGAGGTGGAAGGCCGGGACCTGATGCCCGCGCTGCTGGGGACGGCGCAGGCCGCAGGCTACGACTTCCTGCTGCACTACTGCGAGGCCCGGCTGCACGCCGTGCGCTGGTTCGACCACCCAAGTGAGTGCCTTGACCTCCGCTGGGCCCCGGGGCGGGGGAGGGAGCTGCATGCATGCGTGCAGGGACCCGGATGCAAGGCCTGGGGGTGGGAGACCTGGATGTGGGAATCCCCGGATGTGGGAATCCTGGGATGTGAGGACCTGGATAGAAGGCATGAGATGGGAATCTCCGGATGTAAGGTCCCGGATGTGAAGTCCCCGATGGGAATTCCCGGATGTGAGGTACTGGATGAGAATCCCTGGATGTGAGGCCCCGGATGTGGGAATCCTGGGATGTGAGGACCTGGATGGAAGACATGAGATGGGAATCCCCGGATGTGAGGCCCCGGATGTGAGGTCCCAAATGGGAATCCCTGGATGTGAGGTCCCAGATGAGAATCCCCGGATGTGAGGCCATGGATGTGAGTCCCCGGATGTGAGGTCCCACATGTGAATGCACGGATGTGGGGCCCCGGATGTGAATCCCCAGATGTGAATCCCCGGATGTGAAGTCCCGGATGTAAGGTTCTGGATGTGAGGTCCCGGATGTGAATTCCCGGATGTGAGGTCCGAGATGGGAATCCCCGGATGTGAATACCAGATGTGAAGTCCTGGATGGGAATCCCCGGATGTAAGGTCTTGCATGTGAATGCCCGGATGTGAATCCCTGGATGTGATGTTCTGGATGTGAATTCCCGGATGGGAATCCCCGGATGTGAGGCC
Source organism: Dipodomys spectabilis (assembly GCF_019054845.1). NCBI lineage: Eukaryota > Metazoa > Chordata > Mammalia > Rodentia > Heteromyidae > Dipodomys > Dipodomys spectabilis. The sequence continues at coordinate 1,587,097 of NW_024870931.1, read as the reverse complement.
CTGAATGTTACTCCTTTCTCCCCCCACCCCCCGCAGGCCGCACGGTGTGGAAGCTGCACTTCGCCACTCCGCGCTTCGACTCGCCGTGCTCGGGGGCCTGCCTCGGTTTCCCTGCCTGTGCCTGCTCGGGGCGGCGAATGACCCGCCACCTGCGGCCACTGCTCTTTGACCTGACGGCGGACCCGGGGGAGACCCACCCGCTGCAGGGCCCGATGGCGACGCACAGGCGCGTGGAGGCCGCGGTGGCCCAGATACTGCGCATGCGCCGCCCCCTCGTGGCCCCGCCCCTCACCCCTGCACACAACACCTGGAGCCCGCGCCTGCAGCCCTGCTGCGCGCCCAGACCGCTCTGTGCCTGCAACCACCTGATCCCCGACCTCTGACCCCGACCCGACCCCCAACCCCCAACTTCCCTGGGGCTATGGCAGATCCTGGCCTGCGCCTCTCACATCCGGGGACTCACATCCGGGTATTAAACATCCGGGTATACTCAAATACAGAGATTCCCACATCCGGAGATTCCCACATACAGACTCTCACATCCAGGGATTCCTACATCCGGGGATTCCTACATCCGGGGATTCTCACATCCAGGGATTCCTACATCCGGGGATTCTCACATCTGGGGATTCTCACTTCTGGTGACACATCCGGGGATTCCCGGGGATGTATTTACACATCCGGGGAATCCCACATCCGGGGACTTTTACACCCGGGGATTCTCACAACCAGAGACTCTCACATCCGGGGACTTTTACATCCGGGGATTCTCATATCCAGAGACTCTCACATCCGGGGATTCCTACATACAGACTCTCATATCCAGAGATTCTCACATCTGGGGATTCTCACATCCAGAAATTCTCACATCCAGAGATTCCCACATCCGGGGATTCTCATATCCAGGGATTCCCACATCCGGGGATTCTCAGACCAGGGAATTCCCACATCTGGGAAAATCTCACATCCAGAGACTCTCACATCTGGGGATTCCCACATCTGGGGATTCTCGCATCCAGGGATTCTCACATCTGGGGATTCCCACAGCCGGGGATTCTCACATCCGGGGATTCCCACATCTAGAGATTCCTACATCCAGGGATTGTCACATCCAGGGACTTTTACATCCAGAGACTCTCACATGCGGGGATTCTCACATCTGGGGAACTCTTACATCTGGGGATTTTCACATTCAGAGAGTCTCACATCTGGGGATTCTCAGACCCAGGGATTCCCACATCCGGGGACTCTCATATCCTGAGCCTCTCATCCTGGACCTCCACCTTGGGCCTCCCATCCGGGGCCTTTCCCCAGCCTCCCATCCGGGGCCCTCTCACATCCGGGCCTATGTCCTCTAACTTCTCACACAATAAAACCTCGTGAGCACCGCACCGCACAGCAGGGTCAGGGGTCACCGGGGTCAGAAGCCGGGCACTGGTCCTGCCTTCCATTTCAGGTCATTTCCGGTTGATGCTAGGATACAGGGCTGGTCCCGCCTTCCATTTCAGGCCACTTCTGGTCGTTGCTAGGATACAGGGCTGGTCCCGCCTTCCATTTCAGGCCACTTCTGGTCGTTGCTAGGGTATAGGACTAGTCCCACCTTCCATTTCAGGTCATTTCTGGTCATTGCTAAGGTATAGGACTAGTCCCACTTTCCATTTCAGGCCACTTCTGGTCATTGCTAGGGTATAGGACTGGTCCCGCCTTCCATTTCAGACCATTTCCGGTCCTTGCTAGAATACAGGGCTGGTCCCACTTTCCATTTCAGGTCATTTCTGGTGGTTGCTAGGGTATTGGACTAGTCCCGCCTTACATTTCAGGCCATTTCCGGTGGTTGCTAGGGTATTGGACTATTCCCGCCTTCCATTTCAGACCATTTCCGGTGGGTTGCTAGGATACAGGCTTGGTCTCGCCCTCCTCCAGGACATCCCACCACCTAGATTCACACCTGATTGGCCTATTCCATGAAAGCCCTGCCCTCACTTTCCTAATTCACTTGTCATTGGTCCAGCTGTAAGACACGCCCTTTAGCCCCCCCACAAATCCAACTCGCTGCTGATTGGACCTCACACGACAGTCCTGCCCCTAACTACCTGAACTCGGATTCAGATTGGCCCAGCGGAATTGGAGACGTGGGGTACCCGGATGTTGGACCACTCTAAGGGGGGGCAGTGGTTGGGTGGATGGATGGGTGGATGACCAGGCCTGCGACCTCTTCCCCTTCTGTGCCTGTCCCAGGGGACCCCAATGACCTCTCCAGGGATTGACCCAGATGGGCCTATAGCTCCTTATGGCGGTAGGATAAGTCGAGGTCGGAGGTCTGTGTCTCCCTAGGCCTAGGATGCATTGCACCTGCACGGCATCCAGGTCTTCTCTGGAGGGAGGGACCCATTGGCTTCCCCGGGGACTCCTCCAGCCACGCCCCCTGCTCTGATTGGCTGACACGCCTGTCTCTCCATCCTTTGGCCCCGCCCAGGGAAGCTGGGGGTCCAGTCCCGTCTCTTCCTTGGGTGATATTGAAAGGCAGGGCATGCTGTCCATCATCTCTGGGTCCCGCCCCCTGCCAAGCCAATAGCTGGAGAGTCGATATGTGTGAAGCCACGCCTCTTCGTGGCTAGCTCTATGAACGCTGTGGGTGCCCATCACCCAGAGGTCCCGCCCACTAGTGAATGTATGGGCTCAGGGGCTGTCCTTCACTTCCAGGTCCCGCCTCCTGGCTGTTGGAAGGCCATAGAGGCTCTTTGTCACCTCCAGGCCCCGCCCAATGGCTGTTGAAAGGCCACAGGGGCTGTCTGTCTCCTCCAGGTCCCGCCCCCTGGCTGTTGTGTGGACATTTGTCCTGTCTGTCACCTTCAGACCACGCGCCCTTGTTGTATAATCATGTGTCCTGTCTGTCACCTTCAGGCCACGCCCCCTTGTATTATCAAGTGTCCTGTCGACTTCAGGCCACGCCCCTTGCAATTAGATGGCCACACAGGGTGTCATTTACCTCCAGGCCCCTCCTCCTACTCCGTCTTAGGTCCTGTCAAGCCGAAGTCCCGCCCACAAGTGACTGACTGGACACTCTAGCTGTCCATCACCATCCTGTCCCGCCCTACGCCTGTCTCCACACTGAGTAGGCGCCAGAGGGGAAGGGAAACGTTGCCTGGGCGCACGCAACGCGCATTTGCGGGAAGTGGTTCCAAAGAGGCGGAGCCTGTGCATGCGCCATGGAAAGATGGGTGGGGCAGAAAGGCCTGACAGTGCGCATGTGTACTTTACGTTGATTTTATTCGTCCCTCCCCCCCAGGCTCCTTCTTATGCTTCCGCTTCCGCTTGCTGCTGGAGGCCCCGGGTTCGAATCCAGCCTCACACCGGGGCGGGGTCTGGGGGCGAGGGGAGGCTCAGGCTACAGCGCCCGCGGGGGATCATGGGAGGCTTTGCCCCGTGCCCCCCCTCATCCGGGCACCCTGGGAGGGGGCAGTTCCCACCTGCATCCCAGCCCGCAGCCCGGAAGCAGCGTCTGCAACCTCCAGATTAGAAGTAGGTGATGGCGGTGCCCACTAGGGCCACGACCACCACGGACACAACAGGGGACACGAGGCGGGCCAGCGCGCTGCCTGGAGGGGGCGGAACCGGAAATGGGGGGGAGAACACACCCAGGAAGGGGGTGGGGCATCCCCCTGCAGCTTCTGGTCGGGAAGTGTCTGGAAACAGGAAGCGAGCCAAGGCGAAGGGGGCAGGACAAGGGTGCCTGACCAGAAGTGCTATCACAGCCATGACAGGAAGTGTCCATGAACAGGGACAGGAAGTGCCCCTAGTCAAGACCGGAAGTTCTTGTGTACTAGGGACTGGAAGTCTCCATAGTCAAGACCAGAAGTTCTTGTATACTAGGGACCGGAAGTCCCCATAGTCAAGACCAGAAGTTGTTATATACTAGGGACTGGAGGTCTCCACAGTCAAGACCAGAAGTTCCTACACACTAGGGACCGGAAATGCCCTTCCAATCAGGACCAGAAGTGCCTTTCCCATCAGGACCGGAAGTTTCTATATACTAGGGACCGGAAGTCCCCAGTCAGGACCAGAAGTTCCTATATACTAGGGACCGGAAATCTCCACAGTCAAAACTGGAAGTCCCCATAGTCAATACCAGAAGTTCTTATACACTAGAAACGGGAAGTTCCTCTACACTAGTGACTGGAAGTGCCTTTCCAATCAGGATCGGAAGTTCCTATACACTAGGGACCGGAAGTGCCCTTCCAATCAGGACCAGAAGTTCCTGTACACTTGGACTGGAAGTCCCCATAGTCAAGACCAGAAGTTGTTATATACTAGGGACCAGAAGTCTCCACAGTGAAGACGGGAAGTTCTTACACACTAGGGACCGGAAGTCCCCATAGTCAGGACCGGAAGTTCATATACACTAGGGACCGGAAGTCCTCAGTCAGGACCGGAAGTTGTTATATACTAGGGACCGGAAGTTCCCAATCAGGACCGGAAGTTCCGAAACTCTGGACCAGAAGTTCACATACTGTCAGGAGCGGAAGTTCTCATGCAGACCGGAAGTCCCAATACACGCCTGGGCCCAGATCAGGAGGGGACCGGAAGTGGGGCGGCCAAGGGTGCGGGACTTACCCTGGAAGGTCTCCGTGGATCACGTGTTCGTCGCCAGCACCTGGGGTGGAGGAGGAGGAGAGATGCAGCCCTGGGAGCTCGGCCTCCACATCCGGGTCCTTACATCCGGGTCCCTACATCGGGGTACCCACATCCAGGTCCCTACATCCGTGATCCTATGTCTGGGTCTCCACATCCAGGTCTCTACATCCAGGTCTCCACACTGGGGTCTCCACATCTGGGTCTCTACATCCAGGCTTCCACATCCGGGTCCCTACATCCAGATTCCCATGTCTGGTCCCTACATCCGGGTCCGTAAATCCGGGCCTCCACACTGGGTTCCCTACATCCAGGCTTCTACATCTGGGCCTCTCCATCCCCAGCCTCCACATCCGGGCCTCCCCCCTTCCATGTCCTCACCTCCTGTGCCTGGCAGGGGTTGGGGCTGGGGTGGAGGCCGGCGTCGGGAGGTAGATGTCTGCGGGAAGAGAGAGAGCGAGGGAGGATGGGGGCCGGCCTCCCCCTTCCCCTTACCCCCCTCATTGCCCTGACCCCTGACTCCCCCTGACCCTCCCTGACCCCGCTCACCTCCATCCCAACCCAGGGGTCACGGCCTGGGCGGGTCAGGCAGCCCTGTGTGCCAGGAGTGGGCCGTGCCTCAGTTTCCCCACCCTGGGTGGGCCTGGTGTGTGTGTGGGAGGACCCCACTCATCCGAGATGGGCTTCGGGGTGGGATCTGCGGGCGAAGAGAGAGAGGGTGGTGACCACTGACCTCCCCTGACCCCCCCAACCCCTGATCCCAAGGCCTCAGGGGGTGGCAAAGGGTCACATGGGATTCAGGCCCACAGCTGGATGAAGGCCCCACGTGAGGCCTAGTGGCCAGGGTGAAGCCATGGGGGGGGGAAAGGTGAGAGGTCAGGACTCACCGGGGTCATCCAGGGCGTCGGCGAGGTCAAAGTCGGCCTGGCCTGAGGGGGGAAGAGGACAGTTGTTGGGGACAGACGTATGGATGGGGAGACAGATAGACAGAAATGAACAGACAGACTGAGAGGATGACACACGGACAGACAGACAGACAAGGGATGGACAGATGATCAAGACAGGACAGACAGATGGACAGACAGAAGAAGCAGATGGACAGCCAGGTGGACAGACAGACCAAGAGGCAGACAGACAGAGAGAAAGACAGATGGACAGAGAGGAGACAGACAGACAGACACAGGACAGACAGACCCAGACAGAGAGACTGAGAGGCAGACGGACAGACAGACAGACAGACCAAGAGGATGACACATGGACAGATAGACAGACAGACAGAGCCAGAGACAGATGGACAGACAGACAGACAATGAGACAGACAGAGAGGAGATGGACAGACAGAAACATGGACACACACACACGGACAGACACACGGACAGGCAGGGGCCCAGACACAGACTGACCTGCAGACAGATAGAGACAGACAGATGTAGAGACTGAGGGACAGACAGACAGACAAGGGATGGACAGATGACCAAGACCGGATGGACAGACAGACAGGAGAAGCAGATGGACATCTAGGTGGACAGACAGACCAAGAAGAAGACAGACAGACTGCGAGGAGACAGACAGACAGACTGAGAGGAGATGGACAGACCGACAGAAGCAGATGGACAGAGACACAGACAGACAGACTGAGATGCAGACGGACAGACAGACAAAAAGGAAGACAGATGGACAGAGAGGAGACAGACAGACGGAGAGGCAGGTAGACAGACATAGACAGACCAAGAGGAGATGGACAGACAGACAGACCCAGAGAGAGACAGACCGACACAGACAGACTGACTGACGGACAGATGGACAGATGGACAGACAGACCCAGAGACAGACAGACAGACAGGGACACAGACAGACTGACAGATGGACAGATGGACAGACAGACAGACACAGAGACACACAGGCCAACAGGACAAGGCCCCGGCTTCCAACAACCTGGACCAGCCTGAAAATCCACCGCCACCTCCCCACCCCACAACCCCAGCCCAGCCCCGGGCCCTGATGGGGGGGGAACCCGAAACCACCAGGAGAGGAGAGGGGACACTAGAAACCACCAAAGAGGGGAGAACTACAAACCACCAAACTGAGGAGAGAACTAGAAACCACCAAACAGGGGAGAACTAGAAACCACCAAAAATGGGGGGAGAACTAGAAACCACCAAAGAGGGAGAACTAGAAACCACCAAACTGGGGGGGAAGTAGAACCACCAAGGTGGGGGAACTAGAAACCACCAAGGGGGAGAGAAAGCACCAAGGAGGGGGGAACTAGAAACCACCAAGGGGGGAGAACTAGAAACCACCAAGGAGGGGGAACTAGAAACCACCAACCAGGGGGAGAGAACTAGAAACCACCAAACAGGGGGAACTAGAAACCGCCAACCACGGGGAGAGAACTAGAAACCACTTAACTGGGGGAGAGAACTAGAAACCACCAACCAGAGGGAGAGAACTAGAAACCACCAAGGAGGGACAACTAGAAACCACCAAAGAGGGACAACTAGAAACTACCAAACTGGGGGGAACTAGAAACCACCAAGGTGGGAGAACTAGAAGCCACCAAAGAGGAGAGAACTAGAAACCACCAAGGGGAGAACTAGAAATCACCAAGGGGGGAGAACTACAAACCATCAAAGAGGGTGGGGGGACTAGAAACCACCAAGGCCTCACCTCAGCCTCCTGGGCCCAGGCCGCAGAGCAGGGCGGCCAGCAGCAGCAGCAGCAGCGCAGGTCCTCCTTGAAACCTACAAGGCTATGGTCAAAGTCACCCTAAGCAGGAAAGTCCTAGAAACCCCTGTCCAACTTCAGTGCCAACAAAGCCAGAAGTAGAGCCGTGTGGCTCCAGTGGTAGAGGGCTAGCCTTGAGCAAAAGCAGCTCATGGACTGTGCCCAGATCCTGAGTTCAAGGTCTGGGACTGGCAACAAACAGACATACACAACAATCTGTGCAGCCATCCAGCTAAAGCATGTCACCCTCTTGTCCCCAACTAAATTGGACAGAGTTCCTTGGGAAAGGGGCTGGGGGAGCCACTGTCATCTTGACTCTGCCCATTCTGCCTGCATCACAGGATTCTGGCCACACCATTAGTTCATGGTTCTTTCTGACCAAAGGGATACAAGAATGGTGGCCATGCCCACATTCCATGTTGCCTGGTAGATGGACTAGGCTCTGTTAGAACACTCGGAGGCTGAGATCCACAGGGGAAAATCCTGCCACAGGAGTGTGTGCCAGCTGCAGGCACCCCCTGGCCAACCCAGCAGCTCAGTGCCAGACTGAGCTGGAGCCACAGGCCCTCTGCCCCATGAGCTGCCACCACAGCATGCGTGGGGATGGGAAGCAGGACACATGGGCATCTGAGAAGAAAATCTGCTTTGTCCATGACCTGCCTGATGAGGTAGACTTCCAGAGTCCAGCAGGTGAGCTCCCCCATTGATGCAGCCAGCTGTTGGCACACATCCAAATCATCGAGGAGTCCCTCATGGTGTGTAAAGAGCAGATGTTGGTCCTGAATGACCTGTGTTGGGAGAAAGCCCAGTGCATGCACTTGCTGTCCCAGGAGAAGATGGAGAGGAGGAGAGTGCTGCAGGAGCTGCTGTCACTCCTCGCAAGGGAAGGCACAGACAGCAGTCTCCAGATGCCAGCACAGGCTGAACTCCCCACCACCAGCACTGCTTCAGACGCCTCAGGGCCTGTGGTGGGTGAAATGAGGGAGGAGCAGAAAGGTTTTGAAGAATTGCAACTTGAAGACAGCATGGAAACTGCCAGAGGAGAGGTCAGCTTCCTGACCCCATAGTGGACTCCCTCAAGGAGCACGTCCTGCGCCAGATGCCGCACATCCAGATCCGCCCACAGCTCCCAGGCTCAGGGGAGGCGTGCTCCCTCACTTTCTCTTGTAGACTGATGCGGATGATGACTCTCTATGTGACATACTGACTCTCAAAAGCCTTGGCAGCCACCAGAAGTAGGTGGCAAGGTGGGTTTCTCTCAGGCCTCCATCAGCCGGGTGATGGGAAGGTTAAACTGGGGGTCGGGTAAGGCAGAGGCTGCCGGGAGGTGAGCCAAACTCAAGAGATATCTAATGGCCCATTGGTGGCCAGGAAAGAGGCCCATGTTATGCTTATCACAAAGAATAAATTGTTTTCAAAACAAAATAAAAAGCCTTCAACAAAGATTTGTTCTTCCAGCCCTGGGGCTTGAACTCAGAGCCTGGCCATTGTCCTGAGCTCTTTTTGATCAAGACTGGCACTCTACCAGTTGAGCCCCACCTCCCTTTCCAGCTTTTTCTATGTGGAATAGACCCCAGGGCTTCAGGCATGCTAGGTGACCATTCTATCACTGAGCCACATTCTCAGCTAGGATGATTCTCCCCCCTCCCAAACCCATATGACCATTCCTCAGATAAATAGGAAGTAGGTGGTGGTGTATGCATCAAACACCTAGGCCAGCAGCCACCAGGCTTAGTGGGGAAAAGATTGTAGTGTAGAAATCTCTGATTTTGCATGCACGTGGTGTGTGTGTGTGTGTGTGTGTGTGTGTGTGTGTGTGTGTGTGTGTGTGTGTGTGTGTGTGTGTGAACTCAGGGCCTAGGCTCTATCCCTGAGTTTTCTTGCTCAAGGCTAGTGCTCTGCCACTTGAGCCACAGCCTCACTTGCTTTTCGATGGTTAATTGTAGGTAAGAGTCTCAAGGACTTTCCTTTCCAGGGTGGCTTTGAATCATGATGGGGGCCCCCAAGGAAGCAAGAGTAAACACAACTCTCAAATACTATCCCTATGGTGGGCTACTCCTGCACCCTGGGGGCCAGATGTGAGACATGTGGCCCCGTGCCATCATTCTCTAGAGTTCACTTTGAGGAAGTGACCAGGGCCAGCTGACTTTTGCTCACCCTGATTGCTCATGCCAGAGCAGGTCTGTTCCACCCTAGGCCAAGAGAGCTCCAGGAGGCCCGGCTTACCAGGGACACAAAAAGGGAGAGGTCAGCGCCAGGCTGAGCTGAGCCTTTGCCTACAGATACCCCAACTTGGCCTTACTTATCACTATAAGACCTGTCAAAGAACAACCCCCCAAAACAAAATTGGAGCTGTGCCTCCAAGTGGTAGAGCTCTAGCATTGAACCAAAGAGCTCAGGGATAGGACCCCCAAACTTTGAGTTCAAGACCCCCAGCTGACCTTCCCCCATAAAACACAGGTTGTCTAACTGTGAGCTAGTAGGATTTGTGAAGTGTTTCTGAAGAATGGTGATACTGAAGAAAGCACCCTAATTCTAATGACAGCTGAACTTGTGACATACAGCTATGTGCTGAGTCCTTCACAGGGCGCTATTTGCTGGGTCCTTCCCACATGGGGGTTTTGTGCTGAGTTCTCAAAAAGATTTGGTGAGTCATCCCAAAGGGTTCTATATGCTGAGTCCCTGAGAAGAGTGGGCTGTCCTGGGTTTTTCAAAGGGTGCTGTGTGGTGAGTCCATTACACAACGTGCTGTATGCTGAGTCCTTCAAAAAGTGTGGTGAGCTACTGCATCCCAAAGGGTCCTGCTATGTGCTGAGCCCTTGCGAAGAGAGGGATGAGGTGAGTTTTTTGAGTGCTGTGTGCCGAGTCCTTTACACAGGGTGCTCTGTACTGTCCTTCAAATGGAGCTGTGAGCTGAGTGCTTCCACAGTGTGATATGTGCTGAGTCCTTCAAAATTGTTCTATGTGCTGAGTTTTTCGAAGGGTGCTGTGCACTAGATGTTTTACACAGGGTGCTTTATACTCAGCCCTTCAAAGGGTGCTGTGTGCTGAGTACTCTACCCAGCATACTACATGCTGAGTCCTCAAAGGGAGCTGTGTGCTGAGTCCTTTACACATGTGCTTTGTGCTGTTTTTGGAAGTGTGCTGTGTGCTGAGTCACCCCAATGGGTGCTACGTTCTGAGTCCTTGAGAGATAGTTATCCCCAACACTCACACACACACAAGCACAAACACACATACACACACAAATTTCACCATGCACCTGCTTGGTGTGTGGAGTGGAGAGGGATGGAGGAGAGTCTCCTCCAGCGGTGGGGCTGAGGGGATTCGATCCCCCGGGCAAGTACTGGGGGTGCGGGGTAGTGCTGAGCTGTGGTAAGGCTGCAATTCCCATGGTCTAGAAACCTCAGGGCCCAGTCAGGGCTGCAATTGTGGCCAGGGCTGGGGGGCGGGGCCCAGGGGAGGAGTGGGTGGGGCCCAGGAGCGCACTTTGGTGGCAGCAATGGCCAGGGGCCCAAGGGGGCTGGGGCATGTGCACAGCAGGGGCGGGGTGGCCCAGGAGAGGAGTATGGGGCAGAAAGAGAGCTGGGAGAAGAGTGAGCATGAGCACAAGCACCAGTGGAGATGGCGTCAGTGGCTGGCGGCTGCTCAGATCATAGCGTGGGTCCTGGCTGGTTGCATAGAGCATGTGGAGCCTGCATGGCAGGCCATGGCCGCGCGTAGCCCCTGCAGCAGCCATGGCGCCCCTGAGTCTGAGGTCCCAGTTCGGGGAGCAAGGCAGAGTCAGCAGCTGCTGAGGCAGAGGCGGTAGCCATAGGGGACAAGGCCACTGAGGGGGCTGCAGCCACTGAGGAGAAGGAGCAGAGGCTGAGAGCTGCCCCACCACGAGCCAGCAGACGCCCCCGCCCCTTCCAAGCAGTGCTGCATTTCAAACGTGCTGCAGGCTCGAACTGGTGGAGCCTCTTGCAGTCACCTGGTGAAGATGGCGCACCCCTGTCTGGCTTGTGGCCCTGACTTGGTCCCGGCCCCGGGCCCTCAGACTCAGGGTGCACACCCAGAGTCGCAGCCTACAGCTTCTTCCAGCAGCACACGTGAGTGGCCGCCCTGCGGGCCAGCACCTCACGTGACTCCTGCACCCTGTGACTCCACCACTCTACCCCTTCCCCCACAACCCCCGCAGACCCGGAACTCAACCTCTCGCCTCCCCTCTCCTGTCCTGCCTGCACCTCCCCAGCACCCCACAGTCCGCCCTGGCTCTGCCACAAATGCACCCCAGGGGTGGAGGTTGGAGCTGGGTGTCGACCTGAGGATCCCACCCCCATCCCTAGTGTCCAGTGTCCCATGAAAATGGGAGCTGCAAGGATGGGTGAGGAGCACCCATCCAGGGACACCACAGAGCCCCTGGCTGGAGCAGTGGAAGCCAAACAGCCTTGCATCTGCATCCTTCCTCTCCCTGGTGGGAACCTGGTGGCTTTCGTCAGAGATGGGGAGCAGCACCCAACACCTGCCTTCTTAGGTCTTTTCTTTTTGCTGGGGAGGGAGGTGTTGGATACAGAAGATAGGCCCCCCTTGCTGTGTGAGCCCTTGTCTTCTGTGCTCAGTCACCCTTTCACCTGAGGACATTCCCAGAAGAGCCCACTAGAGAGGTGAGGGCACTGGGGTCAGATAGAAGGTGGATATTTGGGAGAAATACACACCCCTTCTGACAGACATACACCCAGCCTGTACCCCCAACCCCAGCTGTCAACAGTTCTGACTGGGTGATCACATTTCCCAGCTCTGCCAGCTTCTGCTAGTGCTCCCAGTCCATCTGGTCTTCTTGTCCTCCCCAAGATCTGCCAAGTCGCCCCGAAGTATATAGGCTTAAAGTCGGGAGTCTATCCATGTATATAGCCTTTAGAACCCCATCAAAGTCCCCAACAACGCCCCCACCCCAGGTCAGACACCTCTCTGGAGACACCATGACCCCCTGCTTTGTTTTCTGTCCAGGCTCTGAGAAGCCACATGTCTCAGGACTCCTTCACCCAGTGTCCTGGCCTAGGGTTTTGGTGAATGGGGAATCAAGGCTGGTTGTTCCCAAGGGGAAGAGTCTGGACCTGGAGAAACTGGGAGGCAGGGTGGTTCTACATTATTAGAGCATTGTTCCCCTTGGGTGGTTGCCCCTGGTTCTGACAAGGGAACCCCTGTACTCAAGCTGGTACATTGCCCAGATGAGAAACAAACTCTGGAGAGGCACTGCTCTGAGTCTGTGTTTGCTTGTGTGTGTGTGTGTGTGTGTGTGTGTGTGTGTGTGTGTTTGTTGGGAGAGCAAGGAGGATGAGAACAATGAAAATATATTTAAGTCACCATGTCTAAAAAGAGCAAAAGCATTTTATTTGTTGTTCTTTTTTCATTAATGCCCACTAGGAGACCAGCCACAATTTTTGTTTTCTCTTTCACCGTTTCATGGCTCCTTTAGGGAAGATTTCAGTAGATGTTCCTTTCCACCTCTTTCTTCCCCTTTCCTGCAGCCCACAGTAACTGCTGGGCCTGCGTGGGTCTCCCCTAGGAGGCTTGTGTGAACCACAGACCAGTGTGGACACCTGCTCTTCTGTCTTCAGCCAGAAGGCTCATGAGGCTACTGTGACCACAGCCGCACTCTTCCAGCCAGACAGTCTGCTCTGGTGTGTATAGTTGGAGCTAATTCAAGGTTGGGAAGGAGTCTGCCAAACATAAATAGGGAACGAGATGAGAGGTAGTAGGGCAGGGGCTGTGAAGCTAAGAGGGTCTGGGAAGTTATGATCAGTGTGACATGGCAGATGGTTCACCACGACCGAGGATGAGAGGGGAATCTTACCCAGGGTATTGATGGTGTACGTGGGCATCTTGGCATGGGGCTCCAGGCCTCCAATGGTGGCATGGATTCCCTCCAGGGGCAGTGCACTGGTGGGCAGTCCTCCCTGGAGTCCTGCAGACTCCAAGCTGTGTCCCTCTTGGGCTGTTTCCAGCTGCACAATGGTAGGCAAGTATGTTCCCTCTGCTGGAGACTACTTGGGATCAGGACATGACAGTTAGCTAGGGCTCTCTGAATGCCATTTTCTATAACCTGCTGTAGGCTGTCTGGAAGGAAAAGGGGACCACTAACTATGGAACCCTTTAAGTTCGATTGGGACATGTGAAATGCCAGCTTTTCCAGGGTTTTTTCTTGAAACTGGCAATTTCTAACTAATGCTTGGGATTCTGGGTCAAATTAGATAGACCATTTCAGCTACCAAATAATGACGTTCAAAGCAGCACAAGCAGAGTTCCCTAGCCAGATGATCTCCTGCTATGAAGGTCGTGCCTTGACTGCCTTTCTCCGGCAGCTGCCGATTCTTCTCCAGCTCTCTCTAGGGTGACCACCACAGTTGAGCATGTTGTGGGGAGCAGAGATTCTGACTTCACCATCTGCAGCCTACTAGCTGTGTGTAGAGACAATTCCCAGGACCTGTCCTGGACTCTGGGAAATTCAGAGACCTGGGATGCCTCAGGGATCCTATCTCTGGAACATGAAACTTGGGGGCCAGATATGGTGGACCATCCTGTCTGGCCCCAGGGAGTGGAGAGGAGGCCTCTTGAGCCAGGCTTTCATCTCAGGGCAACCTTGTTCACCCCTGAGTGGGGAATTGAGTGCCACAGAGCTGGTCAGCCGCTGGACAGAGATCCTTGAGAAGATAGGCATCCCAGAGGCCCTGGAATCCAGTGAGTACATCATGGCTCATGTCCTTAGAACCAAAACAGTTAAGTGCGGTGGCACCAAGAGGGTGGGAAGAGGGAGGAGGGAGAACTGTTGGAGAGCTACATCAGGCTTTACCCCCACCCAGGATGCTTACCTGAATTGGATGGGACTTTTCTGTAGTATTGTCATAGACAGATTCACCAACAAACCGTTACAGTGTTTGCCAGGTCCTGGGGCGGGGGGAGGGGAGGGGGTCATACACGATGAAAGATTCCAGTTCTGGTTCCACAGCACATGAAGAAATCTTGGTTTGAGTTGGATGCTGGTGCCTCACACCTGTCATCCTAGCTACTTAGGAGGCTGAAATAGTAGGATTGAAGCTTAAGGCCCAGGCAGAAAAGCCTGTAAGACTCTTATCTCCAACTAACTACCAAAAAGAAAATGCCAGAAGTAGGCTCAAGCTGTAGACTGTTGGCCTTGAATACAAAGGCTCAGGGACAGCACCAAGGCTCTGAGTTCAAGCCCAGGAGTGACACAAAGAAAGGAAAAAGAAAGAGCGGAGGAAAGGATGGAGGGAGAAAAGGAGGAAAGGAAGGATGAAGGGAGCATGCAAGCCTTGGTTTGGAGTCCCTGGATCAAGGGAGCCAACCATTCACAATATCTGTGGGGACAGTTTCTGAGCCTAAAGCTAGTATGTAGGACCAAGCTACTGACCCGTTCATGACATCAGCAACTTCATGACATCCAAGATCTGAGTGGTCGCTGACTGCAGAGGGAAACAGCCTCGGGTAGACCCTAGGGCTCAGGGTGGGTCACAGAGTTTCAATCTCCCCTGGCTCACCAAGTTTATTTTCTGGTCAGATAAGAAGAAACTGTCCAAGGGCTAGGGAGGTATAGGGTGAGGGAGTGTCAAGAGGGGGGTGGCAAGGGATCAGCAGGAAGATGAAGAGGGAGGACAATCCCAGATCAAGTGTGTCAGGCCATTGAAGCCATGACCTCACCTGACAACCTAGACCATCAGTGATAGAGCCTTCGACCCAGCCACATGCCTATGAAAAGTCTTGGCACTCTGGGTTCACCGTTGACGATTTGGCTGTCATCCGCTGCAGGATGCCTATGCAGTACATCCTTGGGCACTGGGACTTTTGCTGACTAAATCTGAAGATGACACCCCCAGTGTTCATTCCTCGACCAGAGACAGAGGTAAGCGGGCCACTGGAACAGGACACCCAGGGAATGAGGGCGAGAGTCAGACCCGTGTTGCCCTCAGACTTCCTTTAGGGGACTCTAGGTCCCCCGGACTGCCATCCTCAGAGGTAGAGGTGGGTCTCTTTGCTTGCTCAGCCATTAATCTAGATGGCAGATTGGGATTCAGAGAGGGCCGACTGAAGGTCGAGGCTAGTGGGAAAACCAGAGGCAGTGGGCTCGGAGCAGGGTTGTTTCTTTGAGAATACTCACAACCCAGGAACATTCCTGGGATGGATGGGCCCTTTTCTCCTCCCTGAGAGAGAGGGACCTAGAGCCCTCCAGTCTGCATCCCTTGGCTGAGAAATCCTTTCATTCCCATATCCTGTAGTTGTATAACTAGATCTCACCTGACTGCCCAGTGTCAAGGCAGGACAGTGAGAGATCTTGAGTCCTTGATGAGGTCATAAGATCCTCAGTATGAGATTGTACTTGAATGTCCTGACTTGGTGCATGGTCAGTCTCATCTAAGACTGCCATGATCTAGGACATAGAATCTAGAGACTCAGAGCAGGATGGGGTCTATTCTGTGAGTCTTGAGTATTATGTGTGAGCTTTGAGCTCCCATGTGCTCACCTGCTTCCTTTTCTTAGGTGCATCTATGCTAGAAAAAGCTTAAAACTAGAGCCTGTGTCCCATCCCTTTTTTTATGCTCAAAGCTAGCACTCTACCATTTGAGCCACAGCTCCACTTGCAACGTTTTTGGTGTTTAATTGGAGGTAAGAATTCTCAATGACTTTGCTGCCAAGGGTGCATCCAACTGCAGTCCTCAGATCTCAGTCTCCTGAGGGGATAGGATGACAGGCATGATAAAGCATCTTTGGCTGGGTGCCAATGGCTCATGGCTCTCATCCTAAGTACTCAGGAGCTGAATCTTAGGATCACTGTTCAAAGCCAGCATGGGCAGGAAAGACCCTCAGACTCTTCTCTCCAATAAAGCACCAGAAAACTGGAAGTGGTGCTGTGGCACAAGTAGTAGAGTGCTGGACTTGAGCTGAAGAGCTCAGGGATAGCACCCAGGCCCAGAGTTGAAGCCCCACAACCAACGAAAAGAAAGAAAGTAAAATATATTTGCCTGCAAAGGACGGTGGAGGTGTGTTTGTGTGTGTGGGGGGTGGGGGTGGTAGACATTTAGCGCCCCACTCAGTTATCATTTCAGATGGATTGTCCAAATCTCTTAGTCCACGGCAGCCGATTCTTGACCACAGGTGAAGCTCTGGGTTGGATGTTGACCATCGGACCTCAGTCTCCTCACGGGGCAGTTGTGAGGAAACAAGGGACTAATACAGAGGGCTCTCTAGAGCTGGGCCAGGCACAGAGGGAGCAGCTGTCAGATATGGTTCTCAAAAATTCTGTGAACATATGACAGGAAGTTACCTAGAAAGGGCTCAGATGGGGTCTGTTATTAATCCTGCAACAGTTATAGTATTATGAAACAATACATGGCTGTCTTTCATCATTAACCTATCCCCATGAGGAAGGGGATCCTTCACTGTATTCAGTCTTGCAGCTGGGGAAAATAAGGCATTGAGAAGCCAGGTGATCTACTCATGACCTCCAGCTGACAGGAAGCTCGGCCTGACTTCTCTGCCATACTTCCTAGGACAGTGAGTGTTATTCAGCCCACTTCTTGTGGTGGGAGGTCCACTTTTGTCATGTGTGAGGCTTGAATTTGAGGCCTGGATGCTGTGCCTGAGCTCCTTAGATCAAGGCTAGCGATCTACCACATGAGCCACAGCATCACTTCCGGTTTTCTGTTGGTTCTTTGAGTATAAGTGTTTCACAGACATTCCTGCCTGGGCTAGCTGTGAATCATGATCTTCACATCTCAGCCTCCTGTGTAGTCAGGATTATAGGCCTGAGCCACGAGCACCTGGCTTAAGTGTAATTCTGGCCCTCTCTTCCTCTTTCTCTCTCTCTCTCTCACCCCCCCTCTCCCTCCCCTCTCTCCCTCTCTTTCTCTCTCCCCCCTCTTTCCCTCTCTCTCTCTCTCTCTCTCTCTTTCTCTCTCAGGAACTGGTTGAATACGTGCTGGAGGAGGTGGCCCAGCATCCCCATGTGGCTGGAACCAAAGGTGTCCCTCTCATTCTGGAGGTGGGCTGAGGGTCAGGAGCTGTTTCGCTCAGGCTGTTGAGCCAGCTTCATGAGGTAAGCCCCTCTGTGCCCCGGCTAGACTGTGATGGTTATTCCTTGTCCATCCCTTGAGACCTTCCTCACATCCCTCTGCTACACCATTGAAGGAAAGTGGATGAGGAGATGTTGCCTTGTCCCTCTGCCCAGCACAATACCGGGACTCTGACCCATACCCCCACCTATCTGGTCAGGGCCTGGCTATAAGACAATGAAAACACTCCATGTCTAATACCTTTTGCTGGGGAGTGTAGTTTTGGTTAGGGGGGTGGGGTGCAGAGGAAAGACCCAAGACCTGACACCTCCCGGATCACATTTGTTCTTGTGACAGAGCCAAGTCATTGCTGTGGATAAGGAGGAAGCCACATCAGAGTGACCCAGAACAATGCTCAAAGATAAGTAGGCTGTTGAAGTATCAAACCCACTCATGTCTGCTTCCTACTCCCAACAAGGAGATGTAGTGTGGGTGGACTGGCCCTGGGCCTAAGGCATTATAAATGGATGGTGGCGGTCAGAGGCTCATGGCTCCCATCCATCATCCTGGCTCTTTGGGAGGCTGAGGTCTGATGGTCATGACTCAGAGCCAGGCTGGGCAGGAAAGTTCAGGAGATTCTTATCTCCCATAAATCACCTCCCTCTCCAAATCCACACACAAGCCAGATGTGCTGTGGCTCAAGTGGTAGAGCCTCAGCCTTGAACAAAAGAAGCTCAGGGATAACACCCAGACCCTGAATCCAAGTCCTAAGACTAACACAATCATAAAATAAATGAACAGTGTACACCTTTTATCTGACTACTAAGAAAGATGGATACAGTTTTGTGTTGTACTTGTAGCCAAAGGTAAGGGACTTCCCTTCATGTTCCCCTAAACCTCTCCTCTCTTTTATCTGTCCAGGCTTAGGTTGCAGGACAGAATTTGGATCATCACCCTGGATGTGACCTTAGGTACCTTCCCCCATCCACCTTCCTTGGGGTCAAGATCCTGGATGCACTCCCTGCTGGGAGGATGAGGCACCACAGAGATGAAGGTAGGTATCCCGGACACTTATACACACATACACACACACACAAACACACATACGAACACACAAACACCCCTAAGCCAATATGATCATATACATAAATATATGTATATATTATAAATATATCATATATAGTTATATTTTAAATGTATACCATAAATATTGACTTATATTTAAATGTAATTCATCTCATCATTTATACATATATATATGCATATTTTTTGTTTTTGGTCAGTCTTGGGGCTTGAACTCTGGGCTTGAGTGCTGTCCCTGTGCTCTTCTGCTCAAGGCAAGAGCTCTACCACTTGAGACATAGTTCCATTTACAGTTTTCTGGTGGTTTATTGGAGATAAGAATCTTTGGAATTTCCTGCCTGGGCTGGCATTGAACTGTGACCCTCAGATGTCAGCCTCCTGAGTAGCTAGGATTATAGGCATGAGCTACAGGCTCCCGGCTATATTTATATCTGAGATTTGTTAGTGGAACAAAGGGTACAGAAACTATTATTCTTATCATGAAACGACTTCACACTGACAGGTATAATTAAAAAACGATAAATATTCACAGTGGCACAAAAATCCCTTAGGTGCCTAGCAAGACAGCACGTTTTTCCAGAGACTGCATGTGGTGTGAGCGGTTTGCAACCCAAGCAACTGTAGAAGATATTGGACCCTAAACAAAACTGATAATTGCATGAACCCAGTCCTCTATGACAGATTTAGGCAGGCCTATCTTAGCGATCTTGTTAGGGACATGATGAAAAATTTATAGTTTAGTTGTGATTACACATGTCACTTAGTCATTAACTATATTTAACATAGTTCCCTTTGCTCTAACTTATATTTTTATGGCTCAGGAAACTGTTTTATATTTGTGAAAACTTGGCTGTTCACAACATAGACATGGGTTTTTAATCCTTTTGAAATTACTGTCTGCATAGTGTTCTATGAGATGAGCTTCTCTTTACCATATCATAGGAATAAACTTACTCTGATTCAAACTTGAACAACAGCTACCTTGTTCTCTCTCCTAGAAAACCATCTGTATAGACTTCTTTACATGTAAACAGACCTTCATTTACTTGCAAAAGTCTGTCAGTGAATCAAACCTAACTCCCAAGTGAGGTGAATTCCTGTCATGCTTCCTTTACATTAAAAATGGGAAGAACTGTTCAGCAATGCACATACTTTTTAATGTGAATTGTGACTCATATTTTTCATAATGTGAATCAAGCAGAGGAATCGGTTTAAGATGTGAAAGAGCCTTACAAAGAGTATTGGACCTTGAGAATTGCCCTGGGTATGAATATTTGGAGAAATATTCCTTCTAAGACAAAGGAATCAGTTTTGTTTTTTTTTAAATATTGTACTGGCAATGGGGTTTGAACTCCTGGCCTTGAGCTCTATCTGGGCTTTAATTCTCAATGTTTGCTCTATACCACCTGAGCTTTAACTTCACGTCTTCGTTTTACCAGAAGTGCAGAAAAGAATCTCTTAGGTTTATCTACTTAAAATAGCTTGGAATTGCAATTGTCAAATTTGAACCTACTGAGTATCTAGGTGTAAGCCACTGGTGCTGTGCTAGAACTCACTTCTTAAGAATAAATAATCACAAAAAGAGGAGAAATAAATATTTGTTCAATTGTGTATGTGTTGTCTGATAAACCAAATCACTTGCTACTGGAAAAGAAAAAGAGAGAAGATAGAGATTAATATGGAGGAGAGAGACACAAAGAAAGAAGGGATGGGAGAGTAAATGAGTGGAGGGGAGTGAAAGGGAGGATATGAGAGGAGAGGGTAGCTGGGTAGAATTGTCTACTGCTCACTAAGGTATTGTTGGGCAATCAGTACCTTTGCATTTATGTAGCCAAAGCTTTATATTTTTGGTAGTAAGCTGAGATATAAAATACCAATTTACAGGTAGTAACCTGTTATTGTGCTTCCTCCTGCACCAAGGAAGCCACAGTTAGGTTACTGTTACAGAGAAGGCAAGAGTAAGCAGTTTAAGTTATTTTGAGAAACAATAATTGACATGCCAGGAATGCTCCCTTGTATGGTGAAGTCAAGCATCACTCTTGTTTCCTGCTACAGTCTTCCTCTCAAAAAGAATAGCAGAACCAGAAGAGGAAGGAGATATCTGAGTAATGATCATCTCTCTGTTTACCCTCATCCCTTGGCCTCTCAAACAATAAAGCCCAAGGAGACTTAACTTGAACTAGTGGGGAAAATGGGGGGAAAGTTCAGTCTAGCTTATTGTGAAACTTTTTAAATAATTGGGGCAGCATTTCAAATACTGAAATAAAACTTTTTAAATTATTAATAAAAAGTTACTCAAATTTATTGAAAATTTAGAAGACTACAGGGCTCACTACATAGTGGAATCTGCATAATTAAAAGTGACTCGTGCTCCTATCATCAGAAATTGAAGATTGTCCCTAAACATCGACTGCTGAAGTGATAAGTGATGGAAATTCATATTGGATAGCATAATGCTGAGAGCATGGAAATTATTTCCTTTCCATCTTCAGTGTGTAGAGAAGAATAAAGGTCTCTAGGATGGCCCTGAAGGTGCAATTCTAAATTTAGGACAGAAGGTGAATAGTAAAATAGACCTATGTCAGCCATTCAGAGATTAGAAATGTGGAGAAATATACTCATTTATGTGGTCAGACATGGAAGAGAGGATGTGGCAAGCCCATAGCCAAATGCCAAAGGTAGAGATATTTAACAAAATACCATGAAGTTGAAACAAGTCTTAAAAGGGGATCTAGGCTTACAGGAAGTAGGGCAGAAGGATGGAGAGAGAAATGGTGGACTAATACAGTTATAACACTCAATGTACATATGTGAGAATGTAAGTAGGAAACTTGAAGGGATAGGTGGGGTTGGGGTAAGGGAAGGAAGAAAAATGGAAAGTTTGACAATGATCCAGATGCACTGAACATTGAAATGCACAACACTGACATGATGAACTGAAACCCCTTTGCACAACTTGCTAAAGATAATTTTTTGAAGTTTTAATATTAAGAGCCCAGAAGCATAAACCTTTATAGATAAATAAGAGGATAGTATTGACATATTGTTGAGGCTTTTGTTCCTTTCAATATACAAAATTAAATAAGTATCAAGTCTGCTGCAAATTTCTTAAACTGTAGAGAACCAAATTCCAATATTCCTTCACTTTAAATAAAAATAAATCTTATAGACTGTGGGGGATAGCAAAGATGGCCCTGAGAGGAAGTTGAGTGGGCAGAGCTGGATTTGTTTAGGTTCAGTGTGTAAACATCTCATGGAAGCTTAGGTGCATGATAAGGTGTGGCCTTTCAGTGATTGGTTGGTTCCATTTCCTCTCCTCCCACGCAGTCTTTTGCTTTAAAAAGGGGATGCTCCCTGTTAATAAACGAGTTCCTGCTTGGTTTGACTCCCAACTGAGTCTGATTGTATCCTGGGCTACTGGGCTAAGGGAGGCTGGGGAACAGGCAAGCTGCCGCACTTCACTTCGCATTTACCTCTCCTTGGACCCCGTCCATCCAAAGACGGAGGAAGACCCAACAATAGACCTTTAGGTTTCCCAGTTGTTTCTAAATATCTTAATGTAATGCATTGGAACTATTATATTTAAGTTTAAATTGTAAATCACTAAATTCTTTTAAAATCCTCTCGCTCGGGCACAGGTATGGATAGATAACTGATGTGGGCAGAATCAGAATTATTCAGAAGGCTGTAAATGGATGCTTACTTAGTTTACTCTCTGCTGGGTCATAGAATACAGAATGTCCTAATTGGAAAAAGTTAGCCTTCCCAGGTTTTCTGCATATAAACACTCCATCAACATTTTGTTATTAGAGGATTATTCAAGATTAGCTATATGTTGATTGATAATGACTAACCATGACAGGAAGGAGAGGGAAATCCATCTACACTTCAGTGAGGTTCTGATTTGTGCTTCACAAAGTGTTATGAAAGCTCTCCATGAAAATCTAGCAGCTGCATTTCTAAAAAGTCCTTGTGTGGTAACATTTTCTTTCTTTCTTTCTTTCTTTCTTTCTTTCTTTCTTTCTTTCTTTCTTTCTTTCTTTCTTTCTTTCTTTCTTTCTTTCTTTCTTTCTTTCTTTCTTTCTTTCTTTCTTTCTTTCTTTCTTTCTTTCTTTCTTCTTTCTTTTTCTTTTTTTTTTTGAGTCCGGTTGTGGGGCCTGAACTCTGGGCCTGGGCGCTGTCCCTCAGCTCTTCAGCTCATGGCTAGAGCTTTACCACTTGAGCCACAGAGGCACTTCTGGCTTTTTTTTTTTTTGCTTATGTGGTGCTGAGGAATCGAACCCACGGCCTCATGCATTGCAAGGCAAGCACTCTAGCACTGAACCACCTTCCCAGCCCCTGTGGTTACCTTTTCTGATAATGTCTCAATTCAAGTATTTCTCCTTGGAGTTCCATACTATTCAATGATGCTGTATTAGCTCCTTGTTAAAATTTGCAGACCGGTCTTGGTGATGAAATGTGTGCTTTTCAAAATTGCTCTCCTAATTCCATCCACAAACTGCAAACAACATTTATCTGAAAAAATTTGTATCTGTTGATATTGCATATATTTTTATGTTTCATTTCAAACCTAGAATGTAGTAAAAATTTTCATAGCAATTACTCTGCACTAGCTTGTGGGCAGATTCTAAAGTAAATAATATACTGTGTTTATGTAGAGAATTTGAGTATCCAAAGTTTTCATATACCTTTGGTCCTAAAACCAATACCTTACTGATATTGAGTGATAAATACAACTTCCTATAAGTACAGAAGTTTTCCTTGTATCTTTTTAATATATATTTTTTATTGTAAATATACTGTACAGAGGAGTTACAGTTACCTAAGTAAGGTAATGAGTATATTTCTTATTGAGCATTGTTACCCCCTCATTTGTTTATCCTCTACCATACCATTCCTTCACTCCTCCCCAACTTCCCCATTCACCCCCCACCCCTTGATAGACTGTCTTGTACATCTCATTGTTAGAATGGGTCAACCTGTATCCTTTCCTTATATCTTAAATGAAGAAGTGCTAGCTTGATTTATGCTGATTCTACTTGTGTAGACACACCTAAAATCACTCATCAAGGCCAAGAGCACATAAATGAAACACCATCATTTTTTGTTACTTGGTATAATTGTGTTCTACACATTTATTGACAGGTTACAAATTATTCTCAAACTTTAAAACATTAAAAATATTTTCTTTTTTTCTTATTTTCTTGGCCAGGAAATCAGCAAGACCTTAGTCAGCATTTCTCACATAAGACTTTTCACATGAGTTGGTTAAATGTATGTGTAGAATCCAGTCCTTGGAAAAAGCTCAAGTAAGGATGCCATTTAAAGCCTTATAACTTTATTCTTTACCAGGGCATTCTCCTTCTACTTTGATTGTTGAGAGTTTCTACAAGAGCAAGCATTCTGTGGGGAGCAAGGAAACACCATATGAACTTTACTTACTGAGTTTTCTGAGTGATTTGCTATCCCTTCTACTGCATTTTGCAAGTGGAATCTCTCTAAATGTACAAGTTTTAAGAGATAAGAGAGTGGTAAAAAAAACGCTTAGAGACAAATACATCTTGAACATACTTTGTTCCAAGCATTCCATTTGAGGCATATTCAACACCTAGTGAAACTTGTGTTGGCTGTATCTATGTGTCTTTCTCCATGTGTGCATGTATACATGTGTACATGTACGTGTGTATTTGTGTGTACAGTAACATATATGTATACATATATAAGGGCATATACACATATGTGTGCATATATAAATAAATATACATATACAAATATATGTGCATATATATATCAGTTGTTCAGTGATTTAATCTATAGTTCACAGCACATTGTCTTTCTCACAAAGTGTACATGATAAATTGCTCCTAGGATCTGTGTTCTATGATGGACATCCTTTGTACACACTTCCCACATTCCTTCTTTTTTCATCCCTGTGAGCAACTTCGGTCCACTTTCCATAGGCTAGCTTTGTTTTCATTATGTGTAGTTACTAACTGATAATAAAAGAAAAAGGTTGTTTGTAAAAGAAAAAGAACTTTTAGGTCACAGGTTAACAGTATGTTATCCATCCCAATGATTCCTATGAGATAAAATTTATAATAGTAAACGTGAAAAGGAATTCCTAGATCTGCTGTTTTGCCATTTATTATGGCAAAGAATAATATCAAGTCACTCTTATAACTCTTAAAGAATGCAAGGGTAACTGATGGTCGCTATCATGTTCCCACAAAACTAGTGGATCCTGAAGGATAGTAGTAGACCAGCCGAAATTCTAAGTACCAGACATGGTACTTAGACATGGGAGAGAGTGAAAGAGAGAGAGAAATATCACAATACTAGAAGTGCATAACAGACAAACAAGAGCTGTATGAGAATATTCATAGTGCTATCTTTAGACTCTATGTGTACATTTGAAGGTATTTGTTATATGATAACAAATCAACATGAAATATAAAGTTATTTTGATAAAAATAAAAATAACTCAGAAGAAATTATAAATGCAAAAACAATCTTCACTGAAGCAAACTCTCAGAGATATTTATGACTTTGAAAAGGATAAAGTGGCTGAAGTTAGTATAAATTTAGAAGTACAATTCACAAAAATATAAAAATATATTTATATCTCTCACTATATTACCCAAAGCAGAAAGCAAATGTTGTTTAGATGATTTTTTAAAACACAATTTCTGGGAAGGTGGCTCAGTGGTAGAGTGCTTGTCTTGCATGCATCAGCCCCAGGGTTTGATTCCTCAGCACCACATAAGCAAAAAAAGATGGAAGTGGTGCAGTGGTTCAAGTGGTAGCGCTAGCCTTGAGCTGAGGGACAACACCCAGGCCCAAGAGTACATGCCTCATGACCAACAAAATCAAAATAAAGAACAACCCACAGTCTATCACTGTTTTGGCCTTAACTCTGTAATACCGCTGCTTCAGCCTAGGGATAAAATTTTAGGTGTGGACATTTATCAAAACTTCTGACTCAGACTCTATTTGATAATTTTTTAAATAAATATTTTGATCTTAATTTTCCTCTTTGTAAGTTAACATGCACCTATAAAAATTGGTTTGACCATCCAAGTAACCTTCTCAAAGTGCCTCCTAATGATGATTTACAAAATGTTGTACTAGGGCTGGGAAGGTGGCTCAGCGGTAGAGCGCTTGCCTTGCATGCATAAGGAACTGGGTTAGATTCCTCAGCACCACATAAGGAAAAAGAAAAAACCGGAAGTGGTGCTGTGGCTCAAATGGTAGAGCGCTAGCCTTGAGCTGAAGAGCTGAGGGACAGCGCCCAGGCCCCATGACCGGACCCCCCCAAAAAAGTTGTACTATATTTCAACAAGTAAAACAATGCTACAAATAAAGAAAACAATAATTAAATGTTAATAATTAGTAAAATAAAAAACAAAAATATTATCATTGTTTTCACTATTTGAAGTGTACTACATATTAGATTTTACTATTTTCTCATAATCCTGTACATTTAACACTGACTGAGGTTGTGATGTTCATCAAGAGTTTTATAGAATATGAATAGTCTTTAAAGCTATCCACTAAGATTACTATTTATGGCTCTTCTCATTATTTGTTTATGGCTTATATCATCATTTTTCCTCGTTAACTTATAAACTGAGGAAGCCCTAAAGTTTTAACAGCCTGTGTAGTTAACAAAGTGTTAACACTTCATTCTGCTTCTTTACACAAAAACTTTGCAACTTCTCATTGATAAAGTTTCTCGAAACTCTGAAATGTACATACTTAGTAGTATATGTCTGCTACCATAAATCTTAAATACTTTATGGAAAAGTTTTATACCTGCCAAATAGTCCTAATTTTGGCATATGTAAACAAATTCCCAAAATTAAATATATTTAAAACATTAAAACTTTTAACAAACCTTAACACTTGGTGCAGTGTTCATTATGACAGGTGCCTTGTATAGAATAATTGAATCCCTCTCCTACACATTTCTTGAGCAACAAATATCTGGAATTATTTTGTTTTTGACATGTCAATCTTGACTTTATTCTTAAATTTGTGCTTATGTAAGAAATATATGGTTCTAAAATTTCATGACTATTCTTTTGAACTTACTTTTTGTTGAATTGTCTAGTTTAATAAAATCCAACTGCACTTTTTTGGGGGGGTTCCATTCGTGGGGCCTGAACTCTGGGCCTGGGCGCTGTCCCTCAGCTCTTCAGCTCAAGGCTAGCGTTCTACCACTTGAGCCACAGCGCCACTTGCAGCTTTTTTCTTTTTGCTCATGTGGTGCTGAGGAATCGAGCCCAGGGCCTCATGCATGTAAGGCAAGCGCTCTACCACTGAGCCACCTTCTCAGCCCCCACAATTGCACTTTTGATATAAAAAATATTCTGTGCTCAATTCAGCCACACATACACTAACATTGGAACAATACAGAGAAGAGTAGCATGGCACTTGCGCAAGGACGATATGCAAATTCGTGGTGTGTTCCATATTTTTACAACAACAGATGCTGGAGGGGATGTGGCCACAAGGGAACCATACAACATTCTTGGTGGGAGTGTAAACTTGTTCAACCACTTTGGAAGGCATTATGGAGGTTTCTCAAAAGATTCCACATAAAGCTCCCCTTTGACCCAGCAGTCCCACTTTTGGGGATTTACTAAATGATCACAAACAAGACAATACTAAAACTACCAGCACAACTATGTTTATTGCAGCATTATTTACCATAGCTAAGATATGGAACCAACCAGCTGTCCCCACTACATGAATGGATCAAGAAAATGTGATGTATATACACAAGGGAATTCTATGCCTCCATCAGAAAGAATGACATTGCCCCATTTGTTAGGAAATGGAAAGACTTGGAAAAAAATTTATTAAGTGAAGTAAGCCAAGTCCAAAGAAACAGGTCCCATGGTTTCCCTTATTTTCAATAACGAATATATGTCTGGGTTAAGCAGACAAGGTCAAAAGCTATGTACATATGAACAGAAATGATAATGTTAAGGGAATTGAACCCCACGATAGGGAAACAAGTAGTTTTTTGTTTCTTGCTATTGTTTCTAACGTACTTATAACGTGCGATGTGAATTTTCGTTTCTTTGTATGTTCCTCCCCCACGCTATAACCCTTGTTTTCTCTGTATTTGAAGTTGGTGCATCTGCCTCTTGTATGTACGCTTCTCTAATTTGGGGAGGGGAAGGGAAAAAATGTGTGCGCGTGAACGCATGTGCATGCATGTGTGTTGGCATGCTCAGAGTTTGAAATCAGGGCTTAAAGGTCTTGCTAGGCCTTTCTTCTCTAGGTTAGTGAAGTACTATATGAGCTACATTTTCTTTCCTGGGTCTTTGCTAGTTCATTAAAAATTTTGAAAAATAATTTCATGAACTTTTTTTTTGGCCCTGATTGACTTCCAATGGTTATCCACAGATCCCAGGCTCCTGAGTAGCTATCCCGAGTAGATAGGATTACAGGTGTGACTAGCCAATACAAGGCTTTCAGCATAATTTTAAAAGTAGAAGAAAATTTACTTCATGGGGGCCTGTTTAATTATCTCCTACTTTTAAAACATTTTGGATTGATTAAATGTGAATTTATTTCATTTTTGGATTCTTAAAAGATAGTAAGTGATGATATTTAAAAGTTTTGGTACTTTTTAAAAAAGGAAACTGGAACTGTGGGACAGAAGAAATTTGTTTCTCTTTGGACCTCAATTTAGAAGCTCAGCTCTGTGCATGATAATCCAATGTCACCAACACAGTCTGTGTTGAAGACAAAATGTGATAGAAAACAATCACGATGGGCAATATTTGCTATGCTATAATTTCTTGGACAATATGAATATTGAATTGAGAGTGTAAGAGAATGGAAAGAATTTACCTACCTTTTGTGTATTGCTGAAAGACTTTTGGAAACTTTGACTCATTTCCTTCCTCACTGTGTGTCTTTGGGCTATGCACTTAGTGCCTTTAATTACAATTTTTCCCAACACTAAAATAGTAATAACATTAGCATTATAGCAAATGTTATCTTAAGAATTAAGAGAAATAAAACTTGTAAAATACTTAACATAAACTTCTATGCATGAGCTTTGAGTTTAGCCAGAAGTTTTTTTTTAAATACTAAATAGAATGTCATAAGTATTACAGAAACCATTACATGTAGTGAGCAATGTTATCTATTAATCATGCTCTACTTCCAAGGAAGCCAGGTAGATAACTTCTCATGCTGTAAATCAAACTGGTTATCTTAAGTCTTGTTAGTGTAAAAATATAAGGGACATAATAATGAAGGAATGTTGTAGACTGAGATGAAGTCCAAAAGAAAATGTACAAAACTGATAAAACAAAAGTATCTGAGCAGTATATTGTGTTTTACATCATTTAAATTACATCTCAAAGATAAGGCAGACCTAGAAGAATGAATTGTCTTTTTGATATTCTATCATAGGTCTTTTCTCATTCATGTAGAGGCATCATCAGATTTGAGGAACTAAGTTTTTGGTTTGCTTCCTTCCATTTAAGTTACATCATTTAAGTTACATCACAAAGATAAAGAAGACCTAGAAGAATGAATTGTCTTTTTGATATTCTATCATAGGTCTTTCCTCATTCTTGTAGAGGCATCATCAGGTGAGAGGAACTGTATTTTCTTTTGTTTGTTCCTTCCATTTATTCTTCAGTTTGAAAT
This sequence comes from Dipodomys spectabilis, assembly GCF_019054845.1. Taxonomy (NCBI): domain Eukaryota; kingdom Metazoa; phylum Chordata; class Mammalia; order Rodentia; family Heteromyidae; genus Dipodomys; species Dipodomys spectabilis. The sequence continues at coordinate 1,557,938 of NW_024870931.1, read as the reverse complement.
CTGAACTACATGAGACAGAGAGGAACCAAGGGAAATTAGTCACACAAGCTTTGGAAAGAAAAATCAACGTAAAATAAAATACATAGCCTTGTATAAGGTATAACTAAATTGAGTTATATAGTCTCAAGCATTAACAGAAAATGATTTAAACAATATCATGTTATTGAAAACTGAAAAATGTTAGGAGTTGCTTTATTTTTTCCTTTCTACTACCTTGAAATTATTGATTTTGTACAGAGAGATTAAAGATGAGATTAACAAGAAACTTGATTAAAAATTGTCAAAATTTCTGAATAGATATGTTTACCAAAAAGCTCTGAAAATCGCCAGTGGGTTTACAAAGTTGTGTTTAATACAACTTCTATGCTGGCTTAATGTTTTGTAAACAAAAGTCATTAGAGAAATGCAATTCAAAATTACTATGATACTACTTCATAACTATTATAACTCTTATCAAAAAAATCAAAGGAACCAGGTGTGGTGGTAAAGACGTGTAATTCGAAGCTTTTAGGAGGTTGGAGTAAAAGGATTTGGGTCTGAGGTCATCTTGGGTATTGCACACATTAAAAACATGCCCTTTAAAAAAACTCAAAAGGTAATAAGGTTGGCTGGTGAGAGTGTGGAGAAAAGGAAATTTTCTACACTCTTGGTCAAAATACAGGTTAATACTCTCCTTGTAGAAAGTAGTATGCAGTTTTCTAAAGAAATCCAAAGTTGAAATATCACCTGACCCATCAATCATGTGATTATTTCTCTCTGGGTAAAACATAAATATATCTGTAGTTCATTGTTATTCACCTTATTCACAACAACAGACAAGATATAAATCGAAATTCAGTGTTCAACTACAGACTAATAAACAACTGTGGTGCATGCACAAATATATTTTTCTGTTTCATCCTTAAAATAGCAAGAGACTTCTCCCATTAGCCACAACTTATAATGACCTGAAAGATATATTGTAAATGAGGAAAAATGTTGTCTTCTGATTTTTGTAACACACACACACACACACACACACACACACACACACACACACACCAACCTCAAACATTAAGAGTGAAATTTTTTGAAAAGTAAAGCAAAGTGGAATTGCTGGGGCATTTAGGTCACAATGTAGAAGATAGTAGATATACAGGATGAACCGGTATAGAGTTGTAATGTACAGCATGAGGATACAGGGGACAACACTGGCCTTACATAGGAATGAAGCTAAATAAGTAGGAGTTGTTCTTCCTAGTAGGGGTTGCTCTTTTGGATGCTCTTCCTCCAGTAATGGATAAGATGAGCATAATTCTTTAAATATACCTGCCTGTTTGCAGAAATAATAACAAACAATATAGCAATAATGTTGTATGCTCAACATAGGACATGAGATTATCCTTGGTGTAAACTAATTATTACAAATAAGGGAAACCGTAGGACCTATGTTTCTTTAAGTCTGGCTTACTTCACTTAATATAATTTTTTCCAAGAACTTCCATTTCCTTACAAATGAGGTGGTATCGTTCTTTCTGATGAAAGCATAGTATTCCATGTGTGTGTGTGTGTGTGTGTGTGTGTGTGTGTGTGTGTCTCATTTTCTTGATCCATTCATCTACTGAGGGGCATCTGGATGGATTCCATATCTTAGCTATGGTAAATAATACTGTGATAAACATAATTTTGCTGGTAGCTTTAGTGTGGCCTTGCTTGTGGCCACCTGGTTAAATGCCCAGCAGTGGGATTACTGAGTAATAGGGGAGCATTATTGTGTACATCAAGGATAATCTTAGTAGATGAGCAGAATAGCCCTATAGTTATGTACATATGATCGTATAAGGTGATTCTAAGTGAAATGAACTCCAAGACATGTTCTTTGTTGTTTTTGTTCTTAATGTATTGTGTGATTTCTTTTTATCCTTTTTTGTTTTCCCCAACTATGGTGTATCCCCTGTAGTCACAGTATTTGATTTTGATACCCTGGTTATTGTAAATATGTTAATCTGAACTAGGGAAGGGAAAGGGAAAAAATGTCTAGGCAAAGGACAAAGGGGGAACCTATGCAACAGTGATACACAGAAGAAAATATGTTGGAAATAATCTGGAGGGGCTGTTGGGAGGGAAGAGGGAGAAAAATGGGGGAAGGGATAACAAATTAGAAAAGAAATGAATTCATTACCTTACTTATGTAAGTATAACCCCTCTGTACATTACCTTGACAGTAAAATTTAAATAAAAAGTAAAGTAAAGAAGCTATGGGAAGGGGAAACAAAGGAGGAGACAACAATGCTTAATAAGAAATGTATTCATTATTTTGCCCATGTAATTGTAACCCCTCTGTATGGTATTTTCACAATAAAAATACAATAAAATACATGAGAGCAGCAATACAGGATATGGGACTGGGGAAAATACTATACAAATAGTAGAACAGCTGTGGAGAACAATAATTTTACTTTAACATAGGAAGTAATTAACTAGCATACAGATTTTCAGCCTCATGTCAGTCACTAAAAAGGGAAAACAAAATACAAACCAGTAGAGATAAAATAGAAAACTAAACAATAAGGATGAAGAGATGGCTTGGACCAAAAATTACAAATGAGACAATTAGGAAACAAATAAAAAGCAGGTAAGTTTAAAAAATATTACCCATAATTCTATTAATTGTTGTTTACATCACAATTTGTTAGAACTATAATTCAAATCACAGTTTAGTATTATATCATTTTAATAATAGGTTACTTATTATTGATTTCTTAATGTTGAATGTTTAATATATAATTTTACTTTTAGCAGCTATAGTAAAGAAGAAAGTGAACCTAATTTTACTAATATATATCATGAATTGTAAAATTGAGAAGGAGAATTCAAACAAATAATATATTATTACTTTTTTAATTCTGTGAATTAATGTAATAATTCAAAGTGTATTCTACAATCATCAATCATCTTAACACCATTGACTCTAGGCCAGGGGATCACAGGGGCCCAGAAAAGCTACTACCTTGAATAGTAATCCTAGACCTCTAAAACAAAACAAAACAAAACCAGAAACAAAACAAACAAAAAACACTGCAGTAAGCACAGCCAGGCAGGGCTGCTATCACAGCCTACATGAAATCAGGCCAGAAACAGAAATTGAGAGTCATTTAGCTGATAACTAATAAATTTTTAATGAGACAGACTCAAATGAGACTCCTGAGAGAGAGTCAGAAAGACTGATGAAAGGGACTAAAATTGATCACATGAAGATTGGAAAGTAGAATTCCTTGTAGAACAAATAAATAATAGAAAGCCTGTGCATGTAAGAACAAGACAGCAGACCAAATTCAAGAATTACACATTATCTTAGAGGTCAGCTTAATGAATTATCAATGGAAATCTTTGAAATCTTAAATATTTGAACACATGTGGGAGAAGGACAATTGCTGAAGAGAAAGAAAATATCAACACCCTGTTAGGATGTCCAATATCACCTTAGGAATTGATAAAGCACAGATTTGTAATAAAAAGAATACAATTATTCCAAGTGAGGGGTTCATTTGTTTTGATGTAACAGTTCTTGATTTAGGTGCTAGCAATTAACATACAATTGATCCAGTCCCACAGCTGAGTTGATACTGACTGCAGTATTCCTACATAAAGGGAAAGAGAAAATTTACAAATGTCTGGTGAAATGAGTTGAGGATGAAGTGTTCTAATAGTGATATCTGAGGTTTAGACACAGGTAAAGAGGTGGACTTTCTTTTCTAAAATCCCCCCATTTTAGCCTAGTGCCAGTGGCTCACAACTGTAATCCTAGCTACTCAGGAAGTTGAGATCTAAGGACTGCAGTTCAAAGCCCCCTAGACAGGAAAGTCCCAGAGACTCTTATCTCCATTTAACCACAGGAAAACCAGAAGTTGCACTGTGGCTCAAGAGGTAGAGAACTCACCTTTAGTTGAGGAGCTCAGGGACAGTGCCCAAGCCCAGACTTCAAGCCCCTCAACCAACAACAAAAAACATATCCCTTTTCTTGGACTGCCTACATCTTTTCCTAACATTCAACAAAGAAGCCATTTTATCACCCACAACATATAAGTCCTATCCTAGCTACTGCAAATAGAATGATCTGGTTTCTTATGTCAAAAGTTCATATTTTTAAAAACAAATACCAGAAGTGGTAACTTTTTTTCCAGTCCTTGAACACTGGGCCTGGGCCCTGAACATGGTTATGCTGATAGCTTTCATGTGAGCTTGCTTGTTATTTATTGAATTACTGCTGATGAGGGGAATTACTGGGTCTTCAGGGAGATCTATATTTAGTCTTTTCAGGAAACTCCGTACTGCATTCCACGGTGGATGAACAAGTTTAATTTCCCACCAACAGTGTAATAGAGTTCCCAATTGGCTACATCCATGTCAGCATTTGCTATTGTTAGTTTTCTTGATAATGGCCATTCTTACTGGGAGGAGGTAAAATCAGTCTTGTTTACTTGTAGATTTGTGGGCACCTTCTAGCTAACAAAAATGAATGAATCCATGAAACCTATATTGCTCTGAGTCTGCATTCTGTTCTCTTTGCTCTTAGTATAATTTTACCAAGCCTTTCATTTTCCTTAAGACTGGTGAAAAGTCATCATTTCTGATGGGTGAGTAGAATTCCACTGTGTGTGTGTGTGTGTGTGTGTGTGTGTGTGTGTGTGTGTGTGTGTGAGATCATGATAGGCCCATGAATTCATTTCTAAGCCTTCTGTTTCACCTATAATTTAGTAATTCCATATTAAATTTGGATTGCTTTCTCTACTGTATTGAAGAATATAGTTGGGATTTTGATGAGTATTGCATTGTCAATTTTTGAGGGACCGCATTGCAGTTTCATCATGTAAATTCTTCCAACCAGGAGCATTAAAAGATTTTCCATTTCCTTGAGTCTCCTTAATTTCCCTTTTTAGAGTTTTGAAGTTTTCACAGTAGAGGTCCTTCACATTTAACTTAAATTAATTAATTCCTAGTTTTGCTGTTGTTGTTTTGTTTAGTTTAGATTTGATTTGGTTTTAAGGCTAATACATATGATGTTGTTTTTTGGATTTCAGCATGGATCTTCCCATTGTTGGTAACACAGAAAAACTACTAATTCTTGTGGTTTTTATACCCTGCTACTTTCCTGAAGGTTAGCATCACTTTTCCTAACTTCAAGGAGGAAGCTATAGGGTCCTTTAAATACAGGATCATTTCATCTGTAAAAAGGGATAGTTTTACATCTTCCCTATTTGGATCCCCTTTGTGTTTTTCTCTTGCTTATTGCTCTTGCTAGAAAGTCCACTGCATCATCGCTTATCAAAGAGTTCGGTTCATAGTTCTCTTTCTTTGGTGAGTCCTTATGTGATTTGGAGAAGAGTCTAATTCTAGCTTCATAGAATGTGTTTGATAATTCCATTTCCCTTTCTATTCCATTCAAGAGTTATAACTGTGTATTGTAAGTTCTTTGCAGGCCTTAATTTCATGGTAAATTCATTGAGTCGTAGATTTTTCTGGAATGGGAAGTGGTTTATTGACATTTCATTTTCATTTCTTTTTATGTTTTACTTCTTGTTTCAGATCCAGTATAGGAAAGCATCAATTTCCCCAGGATTTTTCAGGTGATTGGCAAAAGATTTTCAAAGTATTCTCTTATAATATTCTCAATTTTGCTTATATCTGTTGTGTTGTCTCATTTTTGTCTTTAATTTTCTGTATTTGAATGAGTTCGCTAATTGTTTTGTTTTGTTTTGTTTTTTATTATGAAGGTGATATACAGAGAGGTGGGTTACAGTTACATAAGTAATGAGTACCTTTTTTTTTTTTTTTTGGTCTGTTCGTGGGACCTGAACTCGGCCTGGGCGCTGTCCCTCAGCTCTTCAGCTCAAGGCTAGTGCTCTACCACTTGAGCCACAGCACCACTTCCAGCTTTTTTCTTTTTGCTTATGTGGTGCTGAGGAATCGAACCCAGGGCCTCATGCATGTAAGGCAAGCACTCTACCACTGAGCCACCTTCCCAGCCCAAATGAGTACATTTTTTTTTTAATTTAATTTTATTTTATTTGAGAACATACTGTACAGAGGGGTTACAATTACATGGGCAGGATAATGCATACATTTCTTGCCAAGCATTGCAGCCTCCTCCTTTGTTTACCCTTCACCTCCCTTCCCAGCCTCCCCCCTCCCTCCCACCCAATCATACCCCCCCCCTCCCCCCCCCCGACATTGTAAAGCTGGTTTTGACATGACATTTTGTACTTCTCATTGTTGCAACAGGTCCACCTGAATCCTTAAACGACTTGTTTGTCCCCGTCTCCTCCACATGTTATACTGACATCAAATATAGTGAAAGCGGGGGTTACACTGTGGGGGAGGGACATACTAAGCAACAAAGAAATAATCTTATAAATGCGTTAGAAACACATGCATGAAAGAAACAAAAACATTAAAATACATATTTGAGGTTTCGTTTTCCTAACATCACATTATCTGACTTTTTCCGCTTGACTCATACCTATACTAGATATTGCAAATAAGGGAAACCATGGGACCTATGTTTCTTTGGGCCTGGCTTACTTCACTTAATATAGTTTTTTCCAAGCCTTTCCATTTCCTAACAAATGGGGCAATGTCATTCTTTCTGATGGAGGCATAGAATTCCATTGTGTATATATACCACATCTTCTTGATCCATTCATCTACTGAGGGGCATCTGGGTTGGTTCCATGTCTTAGCTATGGTAAATAATGCTGCAATAAACATAGTTGTGCTGGTAGCTTTAGTGTGGCCTTGTTTGTGATCATTTGGGTAAATGCCCAAAAGTGGGATTGCTGGGTCGTTGGGGAGCTCTATGTGGAGTCTTTTGAGGAACCGCCATACTGCTTTCCAAAGAGGTTGAACAAGTTTACATTCCCACCAACAGTGAAGTAAGGTTCCTTTCTGTCCACATCCCCTCCAGCATCTGTTGTTGTTAGAGTTCTTGATTATTGCTGTTCTAACTGGAGTGAGGTGATATCTCAATGTTGTTTTGATTTGCATTTCTTTTATGGCTAGGGATGTTGAACATTTCTTCATGTGTCTATTGGCCATCCTTCTTTCTTCTTCAGAGAAGCTTCTCTTTAAGTCTTTCACCCACTTACTTATTGGGCAGTTGTTTCTTTGAGGATTTGTTGTTGGGCCAAATGAGTACATTTTTAACAGTGTTACCCCTTCCTCATTTTTTTCTGCTTCCCCCAACCCTGACATCCCACTCCCACAAAGTTGTAAAGTTTATTTCTAACATAGTGTCTAGTGAATATCACCGTTGCTTTGGTTAATCTTTGTCCCACCATTTCTGTGATTTCCCTTCCTTTCCCCAAATCAGATAAACTTATGTGTAAGACAAAGGATACAGAAATCAAAAACAGTGATTACTGGGAATAAACCAAAGGGGAAAACTAAATAGAAATAACTAAGAACAGTTCACTATATAATCATCTTGTATCCATTTCTTGGAGCTCATTTTGATAAGCATCATTTTATGGTGATATACATATTGCTATTGAGCTACTGTGAATATCCTAGACATATCCTAGTTTTTCCAAATGAGTGAAATCATGTAGCCTATGATTATTTGGGTCTGGCTTGTTTGAATTATTATGTTTCCAAATGATTCCATTTCCTTACAAATGGGACAATGTCAATCATTCTGATGGAAGCATAGAATTTTGTTGTGAATATGTACAACATTTCCTTGATCCATCATTTCTGGATCATAGGGGAGCTCCAGTGAGGAACCTCTATACTTCTTTACAGAATATTTGAACAAGTTTACATTTCCACCAATAGTGTAGTAATGTTCCTTTTTGGCCACATCCCCACCAGCCCAGCATCTGTTATTATTAGTTTTCTTCATTATGGTTAGGTGGAATCTCAATTTTGCTTTGATTTGCATTTCTTTTATGGCCAGAAATGTTGCATATTTCTTCATGTGTCTATTGGCCATTCATATTTCTTCTTCAGAGAGGTCTCTCCTTAAATCTTAAGCTCACTTATATTATGAGGGTTGTTGTTTCTATGAGGATTTGTTTTTTGGGGGGGTTTAATTTTGGGTCTCTAAGAATATTTGCGGTATGAGGCCGTTGTATGTTGCAGAGCAACTAAAGACCTCCCAATCTATATAAGGTCTCTTTTTAGTCAGATTTGGTAAGGGTCTGTCAAGTCTGTTAATTTATTGAAAGAACCAACTCTGTTTGGTTGATCTTCCTATGTTTTATTGTGTCTTTATTTAGTTATTTCTGATTTAACTTTTTTATTTGTTTCAGCCTACTTAGGTTTAGACTTGTTCCTCTCTTCAAGGAGCTTTAAGTACATAATAAAAATACTGATTTGAGATTACCCCAATTATTTGATGTAGGCATTCAAAGCTATAAATTTTCCTGTAAGTACTGCATTTAATATGTCCCAGAGGAGCTGGTATTTTGTGTCTTCATTTTCCTTAAATTCTAGAAACTTTCAGATTTCCATTCTAATCTCTTCAGTGCCCCAGTGGTCATTCAGCAATGTGTTGTTCAGTTTTCATAGGTTTGACAATTTTTTTTTTGCTTTAGCTGTTTAATTGTGTTTATTCTGCTGTGGTCTGACAAGCTATGGGAATTCAATTAATTATTCTTTCAATTTGGACAAAATTTCTGTGTGACATAAGATGGGTTCTATTTTGGAGAATCTTCCATGACCTGCTGCAAAGAATGTACATACTGATACTGAATGTATATTCTGTAGATGTCTGTTAGGGCAAGGTGGTCAATGCAGTTATTTACGTCTTCAGTTTCTTTTTTTTGTTTTTTTTGGGTCCTGTCATGGGCCTGAACTGTGGACCTGGCACTGCCCTCAGCTCTTCAGCTCAAGGCTAGCACTCTACCACTTGAGCCACAGAGCCACTTCTGGCTTTTTCTTTTTGCTTATGTGGTGCTGAAGAAACGAACCCAGGGCCTCATGCATGCAAGGCAAGCGCTCTACCACTGAGCCATCTTTCCAGCCCTGGGTCTTCAGTTTCTTGGTTGAGTTTTTCCTGGATAACCAATCCATGCATGACAATGATGGGTTGAGATGTGTTTTTAGGTTATGTAGTATTTGGTTGATGATGTGGGGTGGTCCAAGATTCAAGGCATTGATATTTACACTTGTTGTATCCTCCTAATGGAGAGCTGCCTTTATCAATATGTAATGTCTCTTCCTACTAATTTTAATTTGAGTTCTACATTATTTTATGTTAGTAATTCTACTGTGGCCTGTTTATGGTATCCATTTGCTTGAAAAATTTCCTTGCAGCCTTTCAGTTTGAGTATGTGATTGTTTTTGTCAATGAAATGTATCTCTAGTGGACACTGGATGGATGCGTCTTGTTTTTTTATAATACTATCTAATCTGTGTTTTCTAATTGGAAATTTAAGTCCACTGATATTGAGAGTTAAGGCTGGGAAATATCTATAATTCCTGCTGTTAGGAGGTGTGCCTCATCTATTCTTATTATATTTACTTTGTTCGGTATAATTTGTGGAGGGGAAGGGGAAAAAGAAATCATTTAAATAGGGATACAGTTGGACCCATTGCAACAATGAGATGCACAAGTCCTTATGATGAAAATGAACTTTACAACTTTGGTGCAGGGGGGGAGTGGGGAGGACTGGGTGGGAGGGTTGGGAGAGGATGGGAAGGGATAGGAAGGGGAAACAAAGGAGGAGGCTACAATGCTTTGATAAGAAATGTACTCATTATCTTGCCCATGTAATTGTAACCCCTCTGTACACTATTTTCACAATAAAAAATTTATCCTTTCACTGGTAGGGAGCATTTTACATAACCAGTTCCTGTTCTTCTTGGCCTCTCTATGTAGGATATATTTGATTATTTTCTATCTTGTTGATTTGGTGGGGATAAGTTGTTTCAAGTTCTCTTTGCCATGAAATATTTTTATATATCCTTTAAATGTAAAGAAGAGTTTGGCTTGGGACAGTATTCAGGATTGGTAGTTGTTTGCCTTTAATGTTTGCCATATATCATGCCAGGCTCTCGTTTTTACCATATCAGCTAAGAAATCATTATTTATTCTGACTGCATATCCTTTATAAATAATCAATCTTTTCTCCTGACAGCTTTAAGAATCCTTTCCTTGATCTCTAATGATCCTCTAATGGATTATGATGTGGTGGTGGGTTGTTCTGTTCTGGTATTCTCTGTTTGGTGTTCTAAAGGCTTCTTTTCTATGAATGAGCCTTTCTTTTTGGATGTTTGGCGTGTTCTCTGCTAGAATTCTGTAATACGTTTCCTATCCATTTTGTTTCCTGCTCTTCTCCTTCTTGATACCTATCTCCCCCAAGTTTAATCTTCTAACTGAATCTTGAACTTCCAGCAAGATCATTTCTTATTTATTGGATTTGTTCTAAATGATTAGCTCTTCTTTTCTGTTAGACCTAGTCTGTCTTTGATGCCTAACATCTCCTATGTCATCTATTCGCTGTGGAGACTTTCTACTTTGTTTTTGAATTCTCTGTCTTCTAATTGGTCATTTTTTTATGGCTTCTATCTTTACTAAAGCTTTGTTTTAGGTCTTGTGTGGACTTTCTTTACATCTTTTCTTTGGGTAGGGGAGCTGGAGGGGTTTATTTTAGCTGTGTCTTCTCTCATACCTTTTAACTATTTAATGAATTTTTCCTTGGACTCCTTTGCCTTCTCAGAATTTATTTATCTTTCTGTTTGTAGTCTTCATGAATTATTATGCTAATCTTTGATTGCTCTCATCTTTTTCACAAATTTCCTTGTAGAGGTTTTGTATCTTTTCATTAATCACATTTTTCAGCAGTATTTGTAATGTATTTTGAATACTCTCTTCTAGGTCCTTAATTGTCTGTTCTAATGTCTGGTCAGTTCCTGTGTGAATTATACTACAGTGACATCAGTTTTCTTGTATTTTTTTTATTTTTTCTGTCCATTTGGTGGATTTCTTGGCTTTTATTTGTGGGATCTGTGATCTTAATAGGTGACTCTCTATGTTCTTGGTTGATTTGCAGGTTTGGTTTGGTCTTCTGTTGTGATTTGTTTTTCTAGGTTTTTGTCTAGACGATTAAGTGTAGTATTGGAGATCATTTGTGGTGAGATATTGTCATGTTAATACTTGTGGTTCCAATGAGAGTTCAAACTGTCCAGTGTTAAGATGAATTGTGTCTGTGTTTGGATGTGGCTGCCTCTGTTCCTGCTTTTTCGCCCATGTGGCCCTTTTATTTCCACAGTGCAGCTGTGCTTTTGAATATGTTGGTCAACACAGTCACAACAGTCACCTGCCTGGCTGGGTAACTTTTCATAGATTTCTGTTTTCTTGTCAAGACAGTATAAGATCTCCTTTTGAATTATATATTTATATATAATTATACCTGACTTGGTTTGACCTGCTAGAAGTGGAATACCTGCTAGGACTCTAAATATCTGTTTCATTAGCTAGAGCCAGGGTAATTTTCTGTTGTTTTTCTGCCATTGTTTTTCCACTTCCTCAGGTTTATTTTTGATATTGTGGATTTTTCACATAATTTAGGATTTGTGATGGTTGTAGCCCTTTATTTTTTTCTGTTTGTGTTACTTTGAAATAGTGATTTCAGGCTTCTATAAAGTGACAGTAATAATATGCAATGTATGTTATTACATTGAAAGAAAGAGACCAGACATTTTAAACTTTTGCTACAAGTAAATTAAAATTAAGCAAAACTAATGAAAATAATTTCTTATTTATTAGTGTGTTTTTTACCTATGTTAATATTATTTACAATGTGAGTGAAATGTTTAAAAAGTAGTATTTATTTTAGCTTAATTGCTCTGAAGAGACAATAAGTTGATTAGATTTAAAATTTAGAATTCAGGAAATCATTTTGACCATTCTGATTACTGGAGCCTTCACTACAACCTCACGAGACAATTTATATTGATGAAGCAAAAATCCAAGGTTAGACATTTATGAATAAAAAATAATGTCATTCTGAACATGGAGAGCTACATTTCAAAAATAGAAAATTTAGCTTTTAAATGCTTGAATATGCTAGTACATTTAATTGCAGTGTAAGTACTTGTTCTGAAAAGATATAAAATTGCATTTATTTTGAAATGTAAAATGTAAACCTAAATATTCATTTGAATAAAAGATAATGTTTAAAATGTCACTCATTCAAGAAAGAAGATGTACAGTTAGTTGTTTTTCATGCCAATTATGTTCTCTGAACTTGCTACAAATACTAGATTAGTAAACCTAATTCATTGCTTTCTGGAAAATAGGAATTCAGTTTCTTAAAACTCATGATTATAACTTTTTCTCAAACAATTGCTAAATAATTGTTTTATATTTTTTGTCATGGAATCTTATTTGACATATTTTTATTCATTAAGTTAAATAATTGGCCAATAACAATATAAATTATGCATGAACAAAGTTTATCTAACACAAGTATTTTTTTCACAAGACATATCATGGCTCTCTTAAAGAACACTAGAAGGCAGTGTCTTATTTATTAATTTTTAGTTGTTTTCTTAATGGTTATTAATTGTCAGAAGTGGCAATTCTATAATATATTTAAAGCATTTGATTATGCTCCCTCTATTTCAGTTTCATTACTTCTTTCTCCAAAGATCTTCTGTTTTTCACATAAAATTACGTCTTTGTATATGTACATATAAACTAATTTGGAAGATTTAGGCTAAACTACAATTTAATTCAAGATGTATGGTGGATTAATAGGCTAAATAAAAACTTAAATATTTTTATTAACTTCTGAATTGAGATATCATTATTATTATGGTTAGGTTTAGGGTCCCAGACAGAATTAGAATTAGAGAAATAGAAAATTTAGGTTCAACACAGAATGACCCATTGCAACAATGATACTCAAAAGACACTGTTGAAAATGAAGTTTACACCATGGGGAGGGAAGAGTAAGGGAAGTGGGGAGGAATGGGATAGTAGGAGAACAAGACAGAAGGGGCTAACAATGCTTAACAAGAAATGTACTCCTTATGTTACATATGTACTTAATCACTCTTTAAAGCATCTTTACAACAAAATAAAATTGTTAAGAAATAATGAAAAATAAAACTTGCCAGGAAATAGAAAACACTTAAAAATTTAGGTTCAACATGCAAGTAAAATTTAGAAATACACGCTGAGCAAGATTTAGGATAAATGTTAAAAAAGAGGCTTGCTATTAACATGATGATTCAGTTATATGTAGGCTTAGGATTAGGCAAGGTGTTCCAGTTAGAGCTGGGGTTAGGATGAGAAAAAGATGGAAGATATTTTGTAAAACTGCCACATATTTTAAGAAGAATGAATGGCATCAAAGTTAGAATGAATGAAAACCAGTGTGTATATTACTTTAAACATTCAGATATGATTTGGTTTAAAGTGTGAGATATTTTTTTGCTCTAGTTAGGGTTAGGGAAGGATAAGCTTTAGGGTAATTTTTAGTTTTCCACTAAGAAGTAGAAGCAAAAAAATGTGTGGTTGAATAGAATCTAGACTATTTTCCTTACATTAACCATTTGGTGTTAAATCAGACTGTGATTAGGATTAGGTTTCTGGTTAATCGGGGTGGAGGATAGAGTAAAGAAATGGGTTAAATTAGTGGCTTGTGCCTATTATCCTAGCTACTCAGGAAGCTGATTTCTGAGGATCCCAGTTCAAAGCTAACCCGGGCAGGAAAGTCTGTGAGACTTTTATGTCCAATTAACCACCAGAAAACCCAAAAGCGGTGTTGTGTCTCAAGTGGTAAAGTGCACACCTTGAGCTAAAGAACTCAGGGATCATGCCCAGGCCCAGAGTTCAAGCCCCACGACCGACAAAAAGAAAAAAAAAAGAAATGTGTTAAATGATAAGTAAAGTTGAACTTATTTTAGGTTCTAGGAATTCAAGAAATGCCGGGATAATGGAAGTACAATGTATTTCATAATATCAGGATTTGAGATCAATGGGTATAATGATTCCTCTTATGGAACAAGATACATTCAAAATTAAGAGTGAGAAAATCTGTAGAGTTTGCAGAAAACCTGCAATTTATTTCAAGAATTACAAGTGGAATTTCAGTTAAGATTGCAAAAATGAGCATTTTTCATAAATTTTAGAATTGGGATACTGTTAGTGTCAAGACTATGGTTAGAATGCTAGCCATGGTTAGGTTAGAGTGAAGGAGAAAAAAATGAGGCTCAAATTGAAGGTAAATTTAGAATAAGCCTGGTAAGAATTAGAATGAATGTGAACTAGAGTATTGTATTAGAACCTACTTACAATTAGGCTTATGGTTATTGTCAATGTTCCCGATAAGATTAAGTTAGGATTGGAAAATGACTAAGATATTCAAAAAATAAATGAAACCTATTTTTGGAAGGCTTATTTGAATCAAGTTAGGATGAGTGAAAACTAGTGTAGTTGTGTTAGTGTTAGTATTGTCATATAATTAGGATTAAGATTAGGGTCAGTATTTCGTTCTGATTATGATTACTGTTATGAATAAGAAAGATTTTAGTATGAACTTGAGTTTTCACTTACAAGTAGAAGCAAAAATGTGAGATTGAATAGTAACTAGAGCATTATCATTATATTTATTTCTCAGTGATCATTCTCATAACGATTAATGAGAGTTTTCCAGACAGGTTTAGGCTGAGACTTAGCATTAAGTAATGGACTAGATGGTAAGTAAATCTGAAACTGTTTTAGGGTACAGGGTTTCTGGAAAAGGTAGGATGAATGGAAACTACAGTATTTTTCTTGATAAAGAGAATTTGAGGACAAGCAATATAATAGTTCATTTTAGGAAACAAGATAACTTCAGAAATAGAGTCAGAAAATTTGTGGGAATAAGGCAAACTGAAACTAATTTCCAGAGCGTAACCTGGAGAGTTCATTAGAATGATTTAAAACTAAAGTTTTTTTCTTAAACATTAGAATTGGACTATCAGAGTGTTAGGTTTCAGTTCCAGTTGGGGTTAGTGTAAGCACTAGGGAAATGGAAAATTAAGGGTCCAACTGAAACTAAATCTTCGAATAACAAGTCGAGTTAGAATTAGGATGAATGTGAAACAGGAAACTGCTAACAATATTAAGATTAGGTTATAATTAGTGTGAGGGTTAGCCTCAATATTTCAGTTAGGGCTAGGGTTACAATAATGGCAGGATAATGAGTGAAACTACAAACTATTTTAAGAAAGATGAGTTAAATCAAAGGATGAATAAAAACTAATATATTTGTGTGGCTTTTAGAATCCAAAGCCCATTAGTTCCAGGGTTAGGGTTACTTTTCTAATTCAGGTTAGGCTTAGGGTTAGGGAAGGGTAAGCTTTAAAGTAAAACTGAATTTTCTGCTAACACTTTCAAGTAAAATAAGTTTGAAACTTATTTTAATTCAAGTAAACTTATTTGAAACTTATTGAAACTCAAGTAAAATAAGTTTGAAACTACAGAGTTTCTCTAAGTTTTCTATGCAGGGTTCAATGGGGTTAAATTTAGAGTTAGGTTTCTAGTAAGGTTTAGATATACAGTAAGGGTTAGGAACTAGAGTAGATTTTAAGTAAACCTGCAACTTCTTTTTGGAGATACAGGAGTTCTGTAAAAGTTAAAAATCAGTGGAAACTATGTTATTTTTCATGATATGAGGATTTGAGTTTAATGATTCATAATAGAGAACAAGATATATTTCAGATTCCAAGTCAGGGAATATGTAGAATTTGGAGCAAAGTGCAAATCATTTCAAAGACAGTGGGTATCTGTAAAGATGTATCTAAACTTGAGTATTTTCCATTAATTTTAGGATTGAGTTACTATTATCACCAAGGTTACTCTTAGGGTTGTGACCAGGATTAGAGTTAGGATTAGGGAAATTAAAGGTTGAGAACTTGAGTGAATTACTTCCCTAGTGTATGTATTGCACTATTCTAAGGCTTGAACTCAAGGCTTGGGTTCTGTTCCTGAGCATTTTGCTCTAGGCTAAGAGGCACGAATCCACTTCCAGCTTTCTTTGGCAGTAAATTGGAGATGAGAATCTCACAGACTTTCCTATCTGAGCTGACATTGAACTGAGATCCCCAGATCCCTGCCTTCTGATTAAAGTTAAGATTAAAGGCATGAGCTACCAGTGCCCAGGAAAGTGATTGACTTTTATTGACTGTTTTTACTTATGTTCGAGATCAAGAGTTGAATTCACTCATTCTTCAAGGAAATAGAAGAGGCAATCCAAAAATTCATATGGAACAATAAAAGACCCCGAATAGCAAAAACGATCCTCAATAGAAAGAACACTGCTGGAGGAATATCAATACCAAATTTCAAACTCTACTATAAAGCCATAGTAATCAAAACAGCTTGGTACTGGCACAAGAACAGACCTCAGGACCAGTGGAATAGAATTGAAAACCCAGAAATGAACCTACAGACCTATAGCCATTTAATCTTCGATAAGGGAGCTAAAAAAATAGAATGGAAGAAAGACAGCCTCTTCAGTAAATGGTGCTGGCAAAATTGGTTAACTACTTGTAGAAAACTAAAGCTAGATCCTTATATATCACCCTGAACCAGAATCAACTCCAAATGGATCAAAGACCTCGGAGTCAAAGCTGACACTCTCAAAACACTACAGGATGGAATAGGAGAAACCCTAGGTTTCCTTGGCACAGGCCGGAATTGTCTTAATAGAGACCCCAAAACAGAAAAAATCAAAGAAAGGTTGGACAAATGGGATTGCATGAAGTTGCAGAGCTTCTGCATGGCAAAGGACATAGCTAGCAAGATCAATAGAAAGCCCACGGATTGGGAGAAGATCTTCACTAGCCACACAATGGTCAAGGTTCTCATATTTAAAATATACTTGGAACTCACAACATTAAATCCCCCAATAACAAATCTTTAAAGAAACAACTGCCCAATAAATAAGTGGGCTAACGACTTAAAGAGAAACTTCTCTGAAGAGGAGAGAAGGATGGCCAATAGACACATGAAGAAATGCTCAACCTCCCTAGCCATAAAAGAAATTCAAATCAAAACAACATTGACATACCACCTCACCCCAGTTAGAATGGCTAATATCAAGAACTCTAATAACAACAGATGCTGGAGGGGATGTGGACAGAAGGGAACCTTACTGCATTGTTGGTGGGAGTGTAAACTTGTTTAACCACTTTGGAAAGTGGTATGGAGGTTCCTCAAAAGACTCCACATAGAGCTCCCCTATGATCCAGCAATCCCACTTTTGGGCATTTACCCAAATGTTTACAAACAAGACCACACTAAAGCTTCCAGTACCACTATGTTTATTGCAGCACTATTTACTATAGCTAAGATATGGAACCAACCCAGATGCCCCTCAGTAGATGAATGGATCAAAAATATGTGGTATATATACATAATGGAATTCTATGCCTCCATCAGAAAGAATGACATTGCCCCAGTTGTTAGGAAATGGAAAGACTTGGAAAAAAATTGTATTAAGTGAAGTAAGCCAGGCCCAAAGAAACATAGGTCTCATGGTTTCCCTTATTTGCAATATCTAGTATATGTCTGAATCAAGCAGAAAAGTTCAGATAAGGTGATGTTAGGGAAATGAACCCTAAGATATGTATTCAAATGTTTTTTTCTTTCATGTGATTGTTTCTAACACATCTATAAGATGATTTCTTTGTTGCTTTGTATGTCCCTCCCCCACGGTATAATCCCTGCTTTCGCTGTATTTGATGTCGGTATAATTTGTGGAGGGGAAAGGGAAAAACAAATCGTTTAAATAGGGATACAGGTGGAACCATTGCAACAATGAGATGTACAAGTCGTTATGTCAAAAACGAACTTTACAACTTTGGTGCGGGGAGGGTGGCGGGAGTGGGGATAATTGGGTGGGGGGGGGCAAGGGGCGGATGGAAAGGGATGAGAAGGGGAAACAAAGGAGGAGGCTACAATGCTTGATAAGAAATGTACTCATTATCTTGCCCATGTAATTTTCACCCCTCTGTACAGTGTTTTCACAATTAAAAGAAAAGGCTTGAATTCAGTATCTGACAGCTTTGCTCACTAGGTAGCACTCTTCCACTTGAGCCATATCTCCAAAAACAATTATTTTAAATAGCTGGAAATCATTAATTTTTCTTCATATAATATGCATCAGTAGTGTTCTGAAACTCATCCTAATGAAAAAAGATTTATAGACCCTAGAAATGATCTGAGCAGATTCTCATGCTCTGCTTCTAATGGCATAACATTTTAGGGACATGATTTTTTAATTATTATTTTAAGTAACAAAGGAGTTATCATTAAACAAAGCAGTTTATGCATATAATATACCTTGATCAATGACAACCCTTTCAACATTCTCATCCATCCCTCCTCTATGAACCTCTTCCTTTACTCTTCTTAATTTTGTAGGATATTTACTGGATTCCTCTCTGCACTTCACCCCTTTTCTCCTTTTCATTCTTCTCATTTTCCCCCTTCACCCCTCTTTTGACTACCCACTCCATATTATCCAGCAACTCTACTCCTAGGCATTTACCTGAATGTTTACAAACTAGGATGAAGTAAAAGTTTCAGCACAACCATGCTTACTGAATCACCTCATCTACTCCTCAAGAGAGAAATGAATCAAGAAAATGTAATACACACACAAACACATGCACACACACACACACACACACACACACACGCTGGAAATTCTACTTACCCATCAGAAAGAATATTGTGCAATTTGTATCTCATTTCTCATTTCTTTTGCCTGGTATCCCATTGTTGCCGTACTGTCACTGTACTGCAGTAACTGACACATGCAAACTGATGTAAAATATTGTCAGGGTTATTGGCTAGGAATAGATTCCTGAATGATTTCTTTGCTCATTCTCTTCGTCTATTCATGCCTTTGAATAGTGATTGTACAGATTCATTTGTACCATTTGCTACACACAAAAGAGATGAACCACTTGTACGTATATATACATACATGTATATACATACATACATGGATATATGCATTTTATGATTTCAAGAATTATGGAGCTAACAAAAATCATATGCATTTTCCTTCCTTTTCAATTCTTTCAAAGCCTAAATAACTTTGTCTCTTTTGAATACCTAATTTTAAAGAGAATGTCATCACCTCTGATCTGTCAGCGCCCTTGAAATTAATGTTCCAATAAAACAAAATTACTTAGGCTTTTTGGTGGAAGAGAAGAATATTACTAGGGTTTTATTCAGGGGTTCTCTGCTTGCTAGAAAGGACTTTGGTTGTATAGCACCAAGCAGCTCAACTACTGTTACCATAGTTCTAGTCCCTTTTATTTGCTTGAGGTCTTGAACTTTTTTCCCAGGTCTGATCTTAGATTGACTGAGACTTTGCTACAGATGCCTCCCACATAATTAGGTAGGATTACAGATATGAACCACGATGGCCAGATCATTTGTTGAGATGGCTGTCTTGGCAGTTATTTCTCTGGCCTGGCCTCAGACATTTCTGCTTCCCAATCAGCTAGGATTACAGATGTGGGCTACTATACTTGGTGTACATGACACCTTCCTTTTTTTGAGAGGTTTTTATTGTAAAAATACTGTATAGAGGGGTTATAGTTACATGAGCAAGGTAATGAGTGCATTTTCTATCAAGCATTGTTACCTCCTCCTTTGTTTTTCCCCTACCCTCCCTTCCTTCCCACCTTCACAACTACACTCCCCCCTCCCCCCTTCTCTGCCTCCCTGCCTAAATTGTAAACTTCTTTTCTCAACATAGTGTCTTGTGCATCTCATTGTTACGATGGATCAGCCTGTATCCCTGTTTAAACATTTTGTTTTTTCCCTTCCCCTCCCCAAGCTAGAGAAGTGTGTATACAAGATGCAGGGCACCGACATCAAATACAGTGAAAACAGGGGTTATACTCTGTGGGAGGAACACACAAAGAAACAAATAAAATCACAATTTAGATTATAAACCACTATCTTGAGTTTTATTTCGCTTCACATCATCTTATCTGATCATATATACATAGCTTTTGAACTTTTATACTTGTCCCAGACATATACTAGTTATTGCAAATAAGGGAAATCATAGTATCTATGTTTCTTTGGGTCTGGCTTACTTCACTTAATATAATTTTTTCCAAGACTCCACTTAGAGCTCTCCTATGACCCAACAATCCCAATTTTAGGCATTTACCAAATCATCACAAACAAGACCATACTAAGCTACCAGCACAACGATGTTTATTGCAGCATAATTTACCATAGCTAAGATATGGAACCAACCCAGAGGCCCCTCAGTAGATGAATGGATCAAGAAAATGTGGTATATATACACAATGGAATCCTATACCTCAACAGAAAGAATGCCATGGCTCCATTTGTTAGGAAATGGAAAGGCTTGGAAAAAATTATATTAAGTGAAGTAAGCCAGGCCCAAAGAAACATAGGTCTCATGGTTTCCCATATTTGCAATAAGTAGTATATGTCTGAGACAGGTAGAAACGGTCAGATAAGTAGATGTTAGGCAAAATGAACCCCAAGATAAGGATTCAAATGATTTTTCTTTCTTGTGATTATTTCTAACTTATAAGATGATTTTTTTGTTGCTTTGCATGTCCCTCCCCCATGGTACAACCCCTGTTTTCACTGTATTTGATGTTGGTATAATTTGTAGAAGGGAAGGGAAAAAAACAAATTGTTTAAATAGGGATACAGGTGGACTCATCGCAACAATGAGATGTACAAGACGTTATGTCGAAAAAGGAAATTTACAACTTTGGCTTGGGGTCCATAGGTGGGGGGGGGGGTGGATGGGAAGGGATGGGTAGGGGAAACAAAGGAGGAGGCAACAATTCTTGGTAAGAAATATACTCATTACATTGCCCATGTAATTGCAAACCCTCTGTACGGTATTTTCCCAATAAAAAAGCGAAAATGTCTGTGTGTGTGTGTGTGTGTGTGTGTGTGTGTGTGTGTGTGTGTGTGTGTGTGTGTATGTATATATATATATATATATATATCACATTGTATATATGTATATGTATATATATATCTCATTGTATATATGTATATGTGTATGTATATATATATATATATATATATATATATATATATATAACCATAGGTCCCGTAGTTTCTCTTACTTACAGTAACTAGTACATTATTACATGGTATCATATGACCATATAAGATGATGTTAAGTGAAATGAACCCCAAGAGAGGGACACAAATGATTCCATGAGATTCTTACCTCAATATAATCCCCCAGAGAAAGTTGGAAGGGGAGCTATGGTTCAATTATTGAGCACCACCCTTTAGGGAAAAAGCTTAAGTGAGAAGGTAATGTATTGAGTTTAAACCACAATATCAGCACTCTAAAAAGCTGATTTCTTTTCCTTGAGGTTTTTATTAATTTGCTCAGAAAATAATCAACATTGAATTTATGTTTAGTATTACTATCAAAATCATGTTATATTTATTGATGTTATTCTTTATTTTCCTAAATTTTACTTACACATTAATATCCAGTAATGGAAAGAGATGATCAGTGTTTCACAAGTTTTTATGGCAGTTGAATATATGGATGAGGGATGCTTACAAGGAGTTTGGACTGAAAATAGATATGTGCAAGCTCTTCACATAAATAAATTATAGTTGAAGAACTTGTGGCCCTATATGAAAGAAAATAAAGAAATCAGCAAGGAAAGATAAGGTATGATTCTGGAAAGCACACAATTTTGGAAGATAAAAAAACAAGGAATATATGAAACTTTTGGTAAGAACTTTGTAATCCTCAGACACATTTTATTTTTTATTTCTACTGTAAGGCATTCAGTTAACTTTATTTTACAAAGTTAAACATGATTGATTGGCATTTAATACTAACTGGCTTCTGTCTCAGGTGAGCAATTATTCTAGCCAGGTGCCAGGGGTTCATGCCTATAATCCTAGCTACTCCGAGGGCTGAGGTCTCTAGATCCTAGTTCAAAGCCAGGTTGGAGAGGAAAGTTGGTGAGACTTTTCTGTTCAATTAACCATGAGAAAACTGGAAGTGGCATTGTGGCTCAAAGTGGCAGCACTAGCCTTGAGTAATAAATTTCAGATACAGAACCCAAGTTGTGAGTATAAGTTCTCTGAATTTATTCTTAAAATACTTGTTCTCAGGATTTCATTAACTTGTCTAGAAGAATGTTTTAAACTTAGGGATTTTTTATTTCATGTAGTCAGCATTGATTTTTAAGATGTGCAGAGAAAAATTATTTAAAGTCAGAACTGGTTTGTATTGCTTTGTATTACGCATTACCTCTACACACAGAGATCTGCTGGAAAGCAGTTGGCCAAATCCTGGCTGTTGGCAATGAATATGGAAATGTGTTTCTTTGAGCAAATAAACAAAATTTGTAATGGCAGCCTTTATAATATCTTAATTGTAACAAAATTAATATTATTGCTATTATTATTTTTTGTCGGTTTTGGGGCTTGAATTCTGTGTCTGGGTGTTGTCCCTCAGCATTTCAGCTCAAGGCTAGCACTCTACTACTTGAGCAACAGTGCCACTTCACATTTTGTGAAGAACCTTTAGGTGGAGATAAGGGTCTCACAGACTTTCTTGCCCAGGCTGGCTTTGAATAGAGACCCTCAGTTCTCAGCCTTCTTAGTAGCTAGGATTACAAGTTTGAGCCACTGGGGCCCAGCAGTAAAATTATTTTGAAAAGAAAAACCCACGATTCTATCCTTAAACAATTACAATCTGGCAAGTGTATTTGTAACGTTAGTTGTATCAAGTAACCATAGGCAGCAATCATTTTTAGATCTCATTATGTCCTGTCCAATGCCAGATAATATTTCATTAATTTGCTTTTTCCTAACAAAGTTCATTATGAATTCTCAACAGCACAATTTTCTAGTGAGTAAAAAGAATTATTCAACATATTTATTTCAACAAACAGCATTTTGCACTTTTTAAAAAATTTTTTCTAGTCCTGTGGCTTGAAATCAGGGCCTGGGCACTCTCCCTGAGTTTATTTTGTTCAAGGTTAGTACATTACCAATTGAGCCACAGCACCACTTCCAGTTTTTCTGCTTACGTCATACTGAGGAATCAAATCAAGTGCTTCATGCATGCGAGGCCAGCATTCTACCACTAACCACATTCCCAGTCATTGGGTCCTGGTATATTTCCCCTTCTAGATTAATAGAAACATTCCAGGTTCCGAACTTGAAGCTGATCCCTGCCATCCAATAACATCACATTGTTGTGAATAGCACTAACTGGCCTCATGAGTATAGCAGCCAGCTGGAGCTCAGCTATCTTATGGCCTTGGCCTCCAACAATGCAATCATTTCTGTGCACAGACTGAAAACTTTCATAGCTAAGTTTGATATATTCCATCCTATTCTCAGTGACTTGCCATTCTCAGCTTTGTATGCTTTAAATTCTGTTAAACATTAATTACTATTTCCCATCATTCTCAAATGTAACATATATGTCTTACTTTAAAATTTATTCAAGCATTCAAAAATGTTAACGTAGTTGCTGTCCACTAGTGGTTAATGCTTTAAAACCTAGCTACTTTAGAGGTCAAAAACTGAGTATCTTGGTTTAAAGCAGCCCATGCAGAAAAATCTGAGATATTTCTCCAATTCAGAAACCAAAATTCAGAAGTGGAGATGTGGCTCAAGTGGTAGAGTGTTAGCTTTGAGCAAAAAGACTAACCAAGTATAATAGGTCTACTTCGGACTCACTTACTTATTCATGGAGCACACACACACACACACACACACACACACACACACACACACACACACTCAGACACACACACATTGTACATTCTCCAAGACTCCCCTTCTTGAGCAGTATTCAATGCCATTAACTTAATGCATGTTTTCCAAATTATTATGGTAGGGATTAATCTACATTTGTATTTATGATAATGCATTTTTTGTACTTTTTCTTTTTCATTTTTTTGGTACTTATGTGAGATAACTGTTTTGTGAAGACTAAATAGAAATCAATGTGTCAGTAAATAGATAGTGATAGACTGAAAGATGCAGATAATACCACTTAAATTTTATTTCTCCAAATTTAAATATATGTGCATATGTATGTATTTAAAATTTCTGCCAAGATTTTATTTCCATTAACAATGATCTATTTGTTCCATTATATGAATTTAATATATTGTATGTTTCATAGCAGATTAATACTTATAGAATTTCTTTCCTTTGCAGACAAGGTTCTGCAGTGTAGACCAGGCTTTCTTTAACTCCTAATTCTCCTGTGTCAGGTTTCTGAGTAATGATTGGCATTACCATGTGGTAGCAGATTACCATGTCCAGCTATATTATTTACATTTTGTACAGTAGAATATTAATGTGAACAGCTTAAAGCCACATATCTTCATGAGCATGAATGAATTTCTTGCAGAAAATGTTATAAATAGACTTAATGAGTGAAGCTAATTATGGTAGACATGCCTGTAATCCCAGTACCCAGGAGGATTGTAAGCGTAAGAGAAGCGTGAGCTACACAGTAAGTCCCTTTTAAAACAAAACAACAACTGTTGAGCTTGGAAGAGGGAAAGTATTGTTAAGTGGGGTGGTAGGAACATACAAAATGTAGTGTGTGTGTGTGTGTGTGTGCTTGTGTTGGTCCTAGGGCTTGTACTCAGGACCTGGGCACTGTTCCTGAGGTTTATGCTCAAGTCTAGCACTCTACCACTTGGACCAAACTCCACCTCAAGCTTTTTTAGAAGTCATTGGAGATGAGTCTGATCCAGTTTCCTGTTCAGGCTTAGAACCTTGATCCTCTTTCTCAGCCTCTTTTGTAAGTAAGATTACAGGAGTGAGTCTGTAGTAGTTGTTGTATTATTGTTAAGTAATATAGTAAGCATCATGCCAGTTTATGCTCCTTCCAGCAGTGCTTGAGTGTTGCACACACACCTAAGATAAAACCCACTCCATGTTTGATGACATCCAGATCTCATAATCCCGTGAGATACATATTGTTATGCTCACTTTACCTATGAAGAACTTGAGCTCCAGAGAGTTAGGTTAAGTTTGAGTTCCCATCTAGTATACAGTGGAGCCTGTATTCAAGCTCAACTAGGTCTGTTTATTTCAGAAAACACGGAGTTATCATGTGTTCTAGTCAACATGTGTTCTAGTCAACATGTGTTCTAGCAAGTACTGCTCGTTGCAAGTACAGTTCTGTGGCTGACAGATTACCTTTCTCTCTCTTTCACTGTTTGCACTCCTTTTCATAAGCTAGGGAAGCACAAGTGATGAGAAGAGCCATTTTTGAAGGGGAAATTGATAATGGGGATTGAACTTGGTATCACATACATATTAGTCAGATCTTCCATTTGAGTTGTGCCTCCAGCACTCTATTTCTGTTTTATTTTTTGTAGTATTATTACAAAGGTGAGCTACACAGAGGTTATAGTCATTGAAGTTGGTTCTGATTATATTTCTTTTTTTTAAAATGTCACCCATTCCCTTGCTCTCTCAATTTTTCTCTCTCACTGGTTTGGTTTTATTAACCACCTCCTCCTCCTCCTCCTCCTCCTCCTCCTCCTCCTCCTCCTCCTCCTCCTCCTCCTCCTCCTCCTCCTCCTCCTCCTCCTCCTCCTCCTCCTCCTCCTCCTCCTCCTCCTCCTCCTCCTCCTCCTCCTCCTCCTCCTCCTCCTCCTCCTCCTTCTTCAGATCTAGAGGGAATAGTTATATATTGTGGCAATGACTACATTTCTTTTGTCTTTGTTTTTGTTTCAGTCAGTAATAAGGCTTGGACCCAGGGCCTGAATACTGTCTCTGAGCTCTTTTACTGAAGAATGGCACTCATATTGAGCCACAGTTCTACTTCCCTGAGTGCATTTCTTTTTGGACAATGTTAACCTTTCCCTTCATCTCTTCCAGATTTCCCATCCTTCTCTACAAACAAGTTGCATCTGTCATTTTCAGCATAGTACCAATTGAATATCACTGTTGCACATGTTCATTGTTTCTCTCTCCTTTTGACTGCCCCTTTAACTTTGCAAAGAGAGATAAATGAAGAAATATGACAAAAATGAAATAAAAGAAAAAATCTTGTTTCTGTTTCCTGGTCACTGGTTCTTTTTGAGATAAAATGTGTGTGTGTGTGTGTGTGTGTGTGTGTGTGTGTGTGTGTGTGTGTGTATAGTTGGGCTTTAACTCAGGGAACTGACCTTTAGTTTTTTTACTCAAGGATAACAGTGTGTGTGTGTATGTGTGTGTGTGTGTGTGTGTGTGTGTGTGTGTGTGTATGCATACTGGGGCTTTAACTCAGGGAGCTCACCTTTAGCTTTTTAACTCAAGGGTAACAGTCTATGATTTGAACCAAACTTTCACTTCTTGATTTTGAATGGTTAATTGGAGATCAAAATTTCACAGATTTTTCCTACCTGTTCTAGCTATAATCCACTTTCCTCAGATCTCAGCTTTATAAATAGCTAGAGTTACAAGTGTGAGCCACTGGTGATGCTTGGCCTACCTTCTTTTTGTTAAGTAGTTGAAATGTAAAAGACAGTTGCAACCATAGTAAAAAAGAAATCCATTTAACTTTCCCAGCTTCGTTAACTTCCAAAACTTTGTCACATTTGATATATACAGAAAAACATTTTTTGTAAATGCTCCTGCAATTTGGTTTTCATCTGGGTTTTTTCCTCATAATGAACTTGATTTTATAGCTTTTTACCTACTAAATATTGATGAGAATATGTCCAGAGAGCATTAATGACCTTTTGCTGGCTTTCATAAGGAAATGGTGCAAGCTAACACTTGTGATATATTTGTGTGTACGACCTCAATGATATATCCACATTCTTAGCCAGAAGACAGTAGTGCCTGTTATAAATCATCTAGATCTGGCAAAACCCTGACACAGGCTTGTTACCACCTCCTGTAGTTCCTCTTAGAGTGCAGTCCTGCCTCTCCAGTGACCATGACAGAGCCCTGCTAGAGGTTCTCAGGATACAGCCAAGGTCACCAGTCAGGCTTGGCACCTAATGCTTCCTATGATGCAACTACACAGAAAATGTTAGGTCCTTAAGCTGTCATCAGTCCCGAGAGTTCTTCCTTGAACATTCGATCCTAAGAATTAAGGAGACATCAAAGTCTCTCTCCCTTGTGCCTGTTATGGACATGTATTTCTTCTTATGCTGTCATCTTCTGTGGAAAAAATGATCTGAGCTCTATAAGCCATTTTGCTTATTCAGGTCCTTAGGGTAAATCTGGCTTTTATACTTAGACAAAAAGAAATTTAGTGATAAAAATAGCAAACAACATTTTTTCTAGTCTATTTCTTACCCAAATATGTTTTCAAATCCTACCAATAATTCTTATTAGTAAGAGGCACTTAATTAGCAGTTACTTTCTCAAACTCCTAAGTTCCTCAGTGAGCTGTGCGAGAGAAACCACAGCAGGTTTCAGGGAACCTCCAGACTAACTTCTTGCCCAGGGAGGAGTGCTTCCAAATTAAACAAAGAATAATTCTTAAATCTCAGATTACATGTCCTAGCTATACATACCAAAGAAAGCTAAGAACAAGAGATTAGTCTAACTTGGGAACAATGAAGATCACAAACACGAATTCTATGTTAACAAATGAAAAGAAGTTTTCCTTTATTCATATAATACAATAAAAAGCTCTACTTTTCTCATTATCACTTAATTGTGGTTGTATGTACTCAATACTAGCTTCTTGAAATTCCTAAAAACTCTTTGACACAAACTCAGAAGTTGGTATTAACTTGATATTTTATGAAAAATTCTTACTTTTTATATTTTTAAAAATCTATTTTATTATAAAGATGCTATACAGAGGGGATACATGTACATGAGTAAGTTACATTTCTCTTTGAAACTTGTTACCCACTCAAGTGTTTTTCTCCCTGTCTCTTCCCTCCTCTCCTTCCCACCCCCATTACATTGTAAAGTTAATTTTTGCCATAGTGTCCTGTGAGTATCATTGTTGCAATGGATCACCATTTGTACTTCTTTCAGCATTTTGTTATTTCCCTTCCCTTCCCCCAATCTGATAAAGGCATATACAGGATGCAGGGTACCAGAATCAAAGACTGGAATTGCCATGGATAAATCCAATTGGAAAAGAAAAATGACATAAAGTAAGAAGAAAGAACTAGCTGCAGTACATTGGCTACATCAAGCTTGACAACTAAACAAAAGAAGACCTGCTATTTCTATGTCTTGGCGTTATTTCAGTTAGCATCAATTTCTCTGCTCATATATATATTCATAACTCCTGAGCTATTATGATCCACTTTCAGGAGTAACAGGCTAATGCTATTCATTGCAAATGAGGGAAATCATAGAGCTCTTGTTTCTTTGGGCCTGGCTTGATTAACCTAGTATGATTTTTCCAAGTCTTTTCATTTTCTTACAAAAGGGACAATGTCATTCTTTCTGATAGAAGCATAAAATTCCATTGTGTAAATACTTGATCCATTCATCTATTGAGGGGCAAATGGGTTGTCTCTCTATCTTAGCTATGTGTAACAATGCTATAATGAACATAGTTGTGCTGGTAGCTTATTATACCCTAGTTTGAGATCATTTGGATAAATGCTGAGGAGTAGGGTGGTTGGATCTTAGGTGAGTTCTATGTTTAGTCTATTGAGGAACTTCCATTCTGCTTTCTAGAGTGGTTGAACCAGCTTACATTCCTACCATCAGTGTAGTAGTGTTCCTATTTAGCCACATCCACCCCAGCATCTGTTATTATTTGTTCTCTTGATAATAGCCATTCTAACTGGGGTGAGTGGAATCTAAATATGGTTTTGGTTTTGACTTGCATTTCTTTTATGACCAGTGATGGTGAGCATCCCCCTTCTCTTTCCAATAGGCCACACTATTAGAGGTTTCTGGTGTCTCAACAGAGGCATAGAAACTTGTAATATTGTGTGCTTTTTGTTGTACATTCACTTCACTTGGAGCTTTCAATGACTCCTATAATTTACAGGAAAGGTTTATACTAATTACCCTACTGAAAATAACACTGATTTTCAAAAAGCATAGAAAAAATCTCTTTGTCAGGGGTCCCAGTGAATATTAAGGAAATTTCTTTAGTGGGAAATTTTATTTGGTTACTTGTTCGTTATGTCATTTTAACACATGTTGAATTTGGGGTTTCCCCACCAAATCTTAAACTAGCAGCTGTGTTGCCTCATTGGATATTGCTTCAAAAGTTACAAAATATTCTGACATATTTTTGGTTTGGTGTTTGGGCGGTGGCTTTTGGAGTGCTAGTGGGCCTGTACTCAGGCTTGAACTGAGGGTCTGGAGCTCTAGTTTAGATTGTTTAATGCACTGCTGTCACTGTGCCACTCAAACCACATATCCACTTCTGGCTTTTTCTACTTAATTGAAGGTAAGAATCTTGAGGATTTATTAGCTTAGGTTGGCATCAAACTGTGATCCTCAGATCCCACCCTTGTGAGCAGCTAAGATTACAAGAATGAGCCAGATGTTGGATATATTGTGCTTCCTATGAAACCTAAACAAGGGCACATAATACTGAAGCATGTGTGTAAGGTTATGTATTTCAAACTTAGTTAGAAAAATATAGCCCGTGTGTGTGTGTGTGTGTGTGTGTGTGTGTGTGTGTGTGTGTGTGTACATAATATAAATGTCCAGAGGGAAATGAGGATGTATCTGCTGATTTTGAGGAAAGATTTCACCTGGGGTTTTTCAAAGACTGAACTACACTGTACAGAATGCTTGAGACTAAAGGTGAGGTAAATGATGTCATCATCTTATCTTTCTACATCCCTTGCTAACATTTGCATATACTATGGTGTTGTAATGATTATTTTGTGTATGAGAACGAGTACAGGGGCTTGAATTCAGGACCTAGGTACTGTCACTTAGCTTTTGTATATGATGCTAGCACTCTACCATTTGAAGCACAGCTCAGCTTTCTGCATTTGCTGTTTATTTATTTTTTCAAACTTCCTTTGATTGTTTATTTATATTTTCACTTTCTTTTTTGTTTTTTTTATTGTGAAAATACTGTACAGAGGGTTACAATTGTATGGGCAAAATAATTAGTACATTTCTTATCAAGAATTGTAGTCTCCTCCTTTGTTTCCCCTTCCCATTCCTTCCCATCCTCCCCCTGGACCACAACCAGTTCTCCCCCCCACCAAAGTTGTAAAGTTCGTTTTCGACATAACGACTTGTACATCTCATTGCTGCAATGGGTCCACCTGTATCCCTAATTAAATGATTTCTTTTTCCCCTTCCCCTCCACAAATTATACCAACATTAAATACAGTGAAAGCAGGGGTTATACTGTGGGGGAGGGACATACAAAGCAACAAAAAAAATAATCTTATAAATGTGTTAGTAACAATCATATGAAAGGAAAAAAAATTTGAATACATATCTTTGGGTTCATTTCCCTAACATCAATTTATCTGGGAAGGTGGCTCAGTGGTAGAGTGCTTGCCTTGCATTTACAGTTTAATTGGAGGTAAGAATTGTTTTTGTTCAGTTGGCTTT
The DNA here is from genome assembly GCF_019054845.1 of Dipodomys spectabilis. Lineage (NCBI taxonomy): Eukaryota > Metazoa > Chordata > Mammalia > Rodentia > Heteromyidae > Dipodomys > Dipodomys spectabilis. Next base: position 1,527,421 of record NW_024870931.1, on the reverse strand, counting down.
GAACTGAGTTCCTCATATGTTAAGGTTCTGAGTAATTAGTTTTACAGGCCTGAGCTTCCAATGCCTAGCTTTTCATTATTAATTTTACAAGATACATGCTCACACACATTCCTTGCATTAAAAAAATCTCACTGTATAGGCTGACTGACAAGATGTGAGGAAAGATGGTTGAGTGGATAAGTTACCAAATGGGCCTCTAGCCTCATTAACATCATTCTGGCAGTAACTCACATTTCAGTGTGTGAGTACATATTTCCACTTTCACTTGGCCTTTATTAACTGCCTTTTTGAACTGTTTTTGGTACATCTTTTAAACATTATCTCCCAAACAGGAGATATTATGTGAATGTATTTGATAATATTTCAGATGGGGGTGGTCTTGTGTGTCTGGATGTCTGTTGTCTGAGGCCGTCCAGCTGGGCTTCAGGTACAGAGCTAATGCTTCCTGTCTGCTGGTTGCAGAGAGGAAGGTTTTCTTCCTGGCCAGGCTTCGATTTGAGATCCTTTCATCTCAGACTTCTAAGTAGCTAGGATAACAAGCATGAACCACCACCAACTGGCTTGTTTTAGAAGCATTCATTGCTTTTCATTCATTCCTTTTTTTCCTGGAAGGTTGATCTAGACAGGCTGCTTGTACCTCATGGTAAGGTGATTTGAATAATACCCTTTGCCTCTGGCATTTCTGAAACTCATTTCCTCAGTTCTAGGCAAATTAATTTGTTCTAGAGTCGATAGCATTTTTTTTCTGAGTTGTTTGGTAGCTTAATTAATCTCTTATCCTTTGCTTTGGCAAAGCAATCCGGATGTTTCTGTAAAACCCTACTTCTTGAGAGTATTATAGAAGTATCATGTGCACACTTCATATAGTCTCTCCTTTTATAATAATATGTTACAAGATTGGGTGGAAGAATGATGACTATTGAATTTAATTTGCTAACCACTCTAGAATTTTTAAGCCTTAATGCTTATTAACTCAAAGGAGGATTAAAAACATTCAGAATAGTGGAATGTGACTACTACTCATTTGATGTATATGGAAAGATGATCAGAATTCTTATGATTAATAAAATATATCTTCAAATTTCCAGTGGTTGACTTCTATGCTAACTGCGAGGAGACACTGGTGATGCCAGGGCTTTGAAAGCTGGTAATGAAGCAAAATATTAGGGAGAACATTTGGTAAGGATATAATTTCCAAGGCTCATAACAAATAAATTGAAGTAGAATGCTAAGAGATGAATGACTGAGCACCAAATTTTATTTGTTGGCTTCTTTGTATGTCCTGGGATTTGGACCTAAGGCCTAGATGCTGTCCCTTTGTTTTTTCCTCAAGGCTAGTGCTCTACCTGTTGAACCACAGCTTCATATCCATATTTTTGGTGATTAATTGAAGATAAACTTACCAAATTTCCTCTTTAGGCTTCCTTAAAACTGATCCTCAGATATCAGCCTCCTGAGTAAGTAGGATTCAGGTTGTAAGCCACCAGAGCCCAGCTAGAATCACATTTTAGAAGTATTCTTTTGGTGAATCATATGTGTCTGACTACTACTATAGCACTTTGGTTCCAGTGGATCATGTCAGATTTATACTAAAATCAGAAATTTTCATCTTGTAATCTGCAGCATCCAATATCTATCTAATGTTTTCCTATTTTCATTTCTGACCTCTGTTTTCTTCATTGTACCTTTCCATTCTTACTTCACAAGCAAGCATGCCAGTGCTGTTTTCTTTTTCTGAAGCAAGTCAGGTTCATTCCTATCAATGGGGGATGTACTTGCTGTTCTTACTGCCTGGAGTACCTGCTCCTAAATAATTGCCTAGATGATGGCTCTCATATCAACTATCTCTTGTTCTGGGATGTCTCCTCCCATCCCCACTGTGAAGTTGTTGCTACAAAATCACCAATGTCATGTCTCTGATTTATAGAAATTATCATTATGATTTCTGGTTTTCTTTTCAGCATGAAATTGGTGAGGAGAGAGCCACATTCACTTCTGTTTCTCCAACACCTGTAATAGTGCCCAGTCCGTAGTGCTCAGGAGCCTTACATGGAGATCAGTCTTTTCCAGCTCAATTTATCCTAGCTTCTCTTTAGGACAGCTCTTCAAGCTGAAGTGTGGTGGCTAGTAGTCATTCCCTCTCATTCTTTGTGCTTTTTGGTGTTGTTGAGTCCACTTCAGGGCCAAACCAGTGCCTGACACTTATTTGTTGCTATGGCAAAGGTGGTTGTGACATCATAGAAGTAATGGCCATTGTTTTGGGTATATGTGTGAGGACACCCACCCCCCCACAATTTCCCCAATATATGTTTCTCCTTTGCCCAGAAGTGCACTCACCAATTCAGCAACCAAACTGTCACCCAGTTCCTGATGCACTCAGAGTATGTTTCCATTTCCTTTAAAATAAGAAAAATTCAAGACATGCTTTGATGATTTGTCATTGAATTACTGAAACAGAGTAGATAATTTTATGTATTTGTAAGTCTTTGTCCATCTCTCTTGAGCCCTTGTCATATTTCTATGTGTTTGCAGCTTGGGAAGGGAAATAAGGTTTAATTCAGTATAGTCAGAGACTATAGTTCAGAAGGCTCTTTTTAGGCCCTTTTGGAGGGAATGCCAACTTTCCATCTGATGTTCTACAGATGGCCATCTTGGTTCAGGACCTGAGTAGACTGTCATAAGACAAGAGTCTTATCCTGATTTCCACTGACTTTCCTCTGTGGTCAAGGAGTGTGATCCCACTGTGATCTCCTTTGAAAATCTAAGGCAATGGGGGTAAGAGAGACTAAAACTCAGAACCCAGCTTCCCACATCACTAGGATTACAGGATTGAGTCTCATGGACTCAACTCATAGCTGCTTTTTTATACATGGTGTAGTCAGTTTCATTATAGTCACTTCTTAGACCTATATATACAAATATATGTATATGTTTATTCATCTATTTATAATCAGTGTTAGATCTAGACACACACAAATATATATTCATATAATTATAATCAAATTATATCACTATTTTCCCCAATAATATTTTACACTAATGTTTTGTGAAATAAATATTCAAGACTAAAAATTTAAATGCCTTTGTAGCTTGAAAAATCATATTCAATCTTACATATTATACAATATACTATATATAATATAAAGACTATAACGTATGTTTACATATAACTGATTTGTGTTATTTTTCTTCCTGATTTTGTGTTGGTTCATCTATGTAAGCCTTTTTTCTTTTATTGATGATGGCTTTTATTTTCCAGTATATATATATTCTATATATTTTGTCAAATATTTTCAGCCCTAAGTAGATTTTTATATTACTGGAGTCAAATTTTTCTTCCATATTTACCCAAAGCACAATGAAGATGTATACAGATTTGAACTCACTATTGGAAGAGCGTCCCACATACCCTATATGTATTGTGGCATTTGTCCCAATTGACAGAATAGATTTTTAGGACATCTCATCTGCTGTCCTAGACCTTTTGTAGCCACCTTATCACCCCATGCAGGCATGGCCTGGCTTCTTTGCAGCTCCCTGTGCATTTAACAGTTCCCTTTATATGCAGTAAAACCCCCTGTCACTCTGTGTTTTCCCCTCAACAGAACACATATGCACAATACTTCAGATTGTAGGCTTAAAAAGAAACATATTTAGGATTCATGAATCTAGAATATATCAAAAACATTGACATTTTAAGAAAGTTAGAAAAATAAATAGAATGAACATTTTACAACAATCAGAACAAAAAGAAAAATAAAGATTTTCCCAGGAAGGGGGAAGGGAATTTCTAATTCTAGATTGGCCTCTAAGTTACCTTCAAGCAGAATTTCTGCCTCAGAGTCCTCAAAGGGATTTACTTCTCATTAAAGACAAGATTTTCTTCCAGGGGGGGGACAGATTCTAATTTCTCAATTGAAAATTGGAGCCCTTGCAGGAGGACAGATTGGTCTGGGTATTCTATGAGGAAAGATTCCCTTTCCTTAACTGAATCTAGATTTTGGACCTCACTTAATGGTTTTCCTGAACATAGACTGGGGTAATATTCCATTAGCACACATTTATCCTGCACACCAAGATGTGTCTTTTTGACTGGTTTGGAGCCGATCTAGGTGGACTGTAAATATCAATGGAAGTCATTCTGGATTATCTTCTTTCTTGGTGATATATGCAGGTACACCTGCATCACATGTGGGGTTCAGAACCAGTGGGATGTCCAGAGGACTCAAAACCTGATTGAGCCTTTCTACAAATTCTCTATGTTCACATGCTTTCTGGAGATCAGTGATGGCTTCCGATCTCTATAAGTCAACATAGATGACATCACTGATTGGTTCTTTATCTGGAGTTCTGCAGGAGCTGCTCTACGGTAATGCCAACCTGAGCATGGATATAGGTACAGGAGTCTTAGAACTATAGAAGTTAAGATGTGAATAAACTTTCATGAAGATCTAATGGGAGAAGCTCTAGAACTTGAGTATGGACTGAACACTGATGAGAAGTTAGGGTGTTTCTAATGAGTGGCTGCTTCCAAGTTCTTTCAAAAGGAGAACAGATATTACCCAGCAAAGAATATCCATAACGGCATATTTTGCTAAGCTGGGGTGTATTAAGGGCTCTTGGCCAATCACTCACATCCCTAGAGACTCAGGTTCCATCCATACACACCAACTCTAAGGCATCTAAACAAGGACTTCTTCCTCTTTTCCTTGGTCTAATGGATCATGTGTTCCTCCATCTGAATTTGTAAGCTCCAGAAGACTATGTAGGCAGAAGAGCAAGTCTGAAGAGGGCATGTTGAGCTTGACATACTGTGTAAGTTCTTTCCAGGTGTCATACTTCTTGTTGTCATAGAAATCATCAAGTTAGAAGTCCATCATCATAGGGAAGATGGAACAAAACATATTGGTGACAAGGAAAATGAGAGCCACCCTCCCCGTACTGAGCCTTATAATAAAGCATTTTTCTGGCGAGATGTGCATGTTGGGAACTGGGAAGAGACTCCTGCAAGAAGGATGTTCCTCACAACCCACTTCTAGGAATTTCTCAAATACAATCCTCTAAAATTCCCCATGTGATAGGAGAAGAAAGTTGTTTCCCCACTGAATCTGACTTGTTATACACAGTCCTCCTTCTCATCCATGAGAGTCCAAAACCACTACCACATCCACAACTGTGTAATCTGCTATCCAATGGAGTGCCAAGCCCCAACCCCCAGGTGAAAATCACAACTGGTGTGCAAAGAAGAAAGTTGACTTTGATTCAGAAACCTCAAAGATACCCAGTTTTCAAGGACAGAATTTCTCTTTGTGCCAACATCCACTTACTTCTTCATCTTGTTCATCTTCCTCTCAGTTATGGTAGAAGGATCTATACCAATGGGAGGAGAGGAGGAGGCTAACGGTATGCTTCTCCTTTTCTGAAATAACAGAACACACATGGGACTGGCTAAGTCCCAAATGGCAATGTAAACATGACAGACAAAAAGTGGAGATATGTCTATACAATTTCATGCAAATTCTGTGAGGATGCTTATATGGATCTGTCCAAATAAGTGCACAATGGCTCATGCCTCTAATCTTGCTAATCAGGAGGGTGAGATCTGAGGATCACAGTTTGAACCCAGTCTAGTTTGTAAAATTCTAAGGACACTTATCTTCAATTAGCCAGCCTAAAGCCAGATCTGGACGTGGGGCTCAAATGGCTGAATGCTACAAACGGGACAGCTCTCAGGCCCCAAATTCAAGTTCAAGTTGCATCCTTGCTTCTGTCTATATTCCCTCAAGGCGTCCAAGATAGTGATTTCCTAAGTGAGGGTGGACGTTGTGGGGGCACTGACCATTCCTTTAATCCTAGTCTCTCAGCAATCAAACTGCTAAGGCTCCACTAGCTTCTGAGGCAAATGAATGTTCTGGCAGCCCAGTCCTAAGGAATTAGCTGGGAGTGCACTTCTTTGTCTCAAGCCAAGTTCATGTGATAAGACCTCAGTGAAAGTCTCAGAGAAGTATCAAGTATTCCAATAATCTGCTGGGGGGGGGGGGGCGAGGTAATCATCAGCCCTGGGTTTGAAAGAGGAACACTCATTTTTTAAACAGAATATCCAGCAACTGCTCCATTGTCCCCGACTCTCTATAGTGGTGGGGGAAATTTCCAACATAGAAGAGATCACCTTTCTGATAGGCAGGAAATAGGTCCATTGCCAGCATTTCCAACAAGCCTGAGTCCATGCTCTATATATTATAAGGCACATTAAGTGTTTTGGCTGACTCGTCACACTGAGGCGGTTAAAAGAATGGATCTTTGAAACATGGAAACTGGAGTACACTTCAAAATGAGTAACAGAGTGGATTGAAAAGTACACAGTAAATATTTTCTCAGTATACACATATAAAAGCACACAAGAAGAAAGTTGTACTATGGGTTACGATGAGATTAAATAGGTTTCCTGTCATAGTTATACCTGGCCTGAGTTGACTTGTGATTCCCTTGGTTTCTTCTTATAAAAAGGCCTGAGACATTGGATTTGTGGTTTGGCACTGATCCAATGTCTGCAGCATCGTGTAAGACACTCACACCACTCATGCCTGAGACTTGAGCCTCTTGAACTTTGAAAACAACACTGGAACATCTTTCTTGTTCCTGAGCTGCAGGCCTGGTGAGCTGGCTTCAGCTGACTGTAGGTTACAGTTGCGTGGCTCTCAGAGTTCTATATTCTATTCCATTGTGAGGGAGGTAGTGTCATCTCTCAGAGCCCAATGATCTAAGCTGCTTCCTCACATAAGACCATTCCAAAGACAAACTGGAGGCTGAAATCTCCCCTTCCACATCACTCTATACACATGTGGACATTATCAAATCCCAACATCCTCAGCTAGGCCTACAAACCAGCATGATCTCAGCCTCAAGGAATCCTTCCTAGGTCAGATCCAGGCCTTATTTGTCACTTTCCTTTCATCCTGCACAAATCATTTTGCCTTTCAGGGCCCTCTCAGCCTGCCATGTGCTTCTTGCATGTATTTTTGACATCTGCTTCACAGGACATTGTTAGGTTTTTGTTTCCTAATTTTCTGTTTGCTCTTGAAGCCCCTCTGTGCTGTCATGTGGAAAAAAGGCAAGTACTTAGAGGTGGGGAAATTGTACAAGTATTGAAAAAACAAACCTTACACATACAGTTAGACATTTTTACGGGTGTTCATTCTTGTAAGATAAAAGACTATTCTTGATACTTTGCTCATATTTTATGACAGTGGGGACAGGGAGAAAGGAAGAGGTGCTGCATTGTCTTCTCATAATTCAATGATTATTATTTTAAAATACTATAGTTGAAGAAATGTAATATTTAAAGATAAAAGCTGTGCTCCTGTTCTTTTTATAAGCTAGTCATTTATAAAATATTCCTCACTAAAGTCTTGTCATCTGTGTCCCCTGAACTATCCTCCTCATTCAAAATAATCAGGAAAAACCTTCACAAGTAAGTGGGCTGTTGTCTAATCTCTGGATACGAATTTAAGATACAACATTGCCTGAGAATATGTGTGTGTACATGTGTGTGGGAGTGTGTGTGTGAATGTGTGTCTGTGCATATGTGTGTTTTAGGACTTGAACTCAGGGGCTATATGACATTCACAAGCATCTTTGCTTTGAGTGTAGTGCTCTACCAATTGTGCCACAGTTCCACTGCATGTTTTCTGTAGTGAACTGGAGAGGAGAGACTCATAAAATTTCCTGCTCAGACTATCTGAACTAAATCTCAGGTCTCAACCTCCTGATTAGCTAGAGTTCTAATTATGAGCCTCCAGAACATGGTGATAAAACTGGAGGCAGTGGGGTTGCAAGTTTTAGTCCAGCTTCACAACATTCTATATCATAAAACAGCAACAGTAAAACCCTATATCAAAATAAAATAATAAGATATAATTAGAATACAATTTATTGATATAGTCTGCTAGCATAACTTTCAGAAAGCCTTGTTCTTAATGATTTAGCATCACAAAACCAAACAAAATGAGATAATTTCAGTACACTCTACAAATTTTTTAATCCATCATATAATAATTTCAAAACATTATAATAAACTGGAAAACATTCATACTTATAAGGAGAATGTAAAAAAGATAAAAGATGCAGATTATGAAATGGAAAATTCTACACTGCAGGAAAATTATTGTCATGGTGAATATATGGTGGTATCGTTACAGTGAATATATGATAATATTCTTCAGAGCAGCAATAGGTAAATATATATTTACTACATATAGTCTAACTTTTCTCTATCTCTCTCAACTTCTAATCTTCTACTGCACATTATCAGTGTATTCATGTTTATGGTATATTCCAAAATAACTAGTAGAGTCAGGTTGCCAAAATATATTAGCTTCAATTTTTTAGGAGATAAATAGGCTAATTATATTGACTATTTTATATATTAAACATGTAGTGTGTTATCATTGTACTCTCTAAGTATGTACCTACACTTCTTTAAAGTGAAATGGAATACAACAAGGTTTTGCCTGTAAAGCTAGCTATTTGGGACATCAGTTCCCAAATAGTAGTTTTGCCTGCAATGCTCCCCAACTCCTAGCTATGCGTGATGGAATACATCTATCATCCCAGGTCCATGGGGAGCTGAGAGCAAGAGGCCTTCAATTTCATGCCATACTAGGCAAGAACTTCCACATGGCTCCATCTCAACCAAAGAAAGTTCAACACTGGAAACACCTATCACCCCCACCTAGGTGAAAATAAATACAAATAAGAGCATTGTATTATAAGAAACAAACAATATTAAAACATGCTTATACAAACCACATGAACAACACTCACCTAGTGTTTGCTTCTCATACCCGTAATCCTACCTATAGCTAGGATTTTTATGTGTGAGCCAGAGGCACCAAGCAGTTCATCATTTTAAAAATGACTATTTGAAGCCAGGTGCCAGTGTCTCATTCCTGTAACCCCAGCTACTCACAATGCTGAGATGTGAGGATCGCATTTCAAAGCCAGACCAGGAAGAAAAGTCCCCATAAGACTCTAGTCTCCAATTAATTACTCAAAAAGCAGAAGTGGCTTTGTGGCTCAATTGGTAGAGTCCTAACTAACTTGAGCTCAGAATCTCAGGAACATTGCCTAGGCCCTGAGTTCAAGCCCCACAACTGACAAAAAAAAAATAAGCATTTTAATGTCTGAATTTTCTTTTTTTATTGTGAAAATACTGTACAGAGGGGTTACAATTACATGAGCAAGATAAGTACATTTCTTATCAAGCATTGTAGCCTCCTCCTTTGTTTCCCCTTCCCATCCCTTCCCATCCTCCCTCCGCTCCCCCACCCAATCCCCCCCAACCAAAATTGTATAGTTCATTTTCGACATAACAACTTGTATATCTCATTGTTGCAATGGGTCCACCTGTATCCCTATTTGAACGATTTGTTTTTTCCCTTACCCTCCACAAATTACACTGACATCAAATACAGTGAAAGCAGGGGTTATGCCGTGGTGGAGGGACAAAGCAACAAAGAAATAATCTTGTAAATGTGTTAGAAACAATCGCATGAAAGAAAAAAAAAACATTTGAATACATATCTTAGGGTTCATTTCCTAACATCAAATTATCTGACCTTTTCTGCTTGACTCAGACATATACTAGTTATTGCAAATAAGGGAAACCATGGGACCTATATTTCTTTGGGCCTGGCTTACTTCACTTAATATAATTTTTTCCAAGCCTTTCCATTTCCTAACAAATGGGGCAATGTTATTTTTTCTGATGGAGGAACAGAATTCCATTGTGTATACATACCACAGTTTCTTGATCCATTCATCTACTGAGGGGCATCTGGGTTGGTTCCATATCTTAGCTATGGTAAATAATGCTGCTATAAATATAGTCATGCTGGTAGCTTTAGTGTGGTCTTGTTTGTGAACATTTGTGTGAATGCCCAAAAGTGGGATTGCTGAGTCATATGGGAGCTCTATGTGGAGTCTTTTGAGGAACCTCCATACTACTTTCCAAAGTGGTTGAACAAGTTTACTCTCCCATCAACAATGCAGTAAGGTTCCCTTCTGTCCACATCCCCTCCAGCATCTGTTGTTATTAGAGTTCTTGATCATAGCCATTCTAACTGGGGTGAGGTGGTATCTCAGTGTTGTTTTGATTTCCATTTCTTTTATGGCTAGGGAGGTTGAGCATTTCTTCATGTGTCTATTGGTTGTGCTTCTTTCCTCTTCAGAGAAGTTTCTCTTTAAGTCTTTAGCCCACTTATTTATTGGGTAGTTGTTTCTTTGAAGATTTTTTTGTTGTTGGATTTACTTTTGAGAGTGCCAGGTATATTTTAGATATGAGACCCTTGTTTGTTGTATGGCTAGTGAAGATCTCCCAATCAGTGGATTTTCTATTGATCTTGCTAGCTATATCCTTTGCCATGCAGAAGCTCTGCAATTTCATGCAATCCCATTTGTCCAACCATTCTTTGATTTGTTGTGCTTCTGGGTCTCTATTAAGACAATTTGGGCCTGTGCCAAGGAGACCTAGAGTTTCTCCTGTTCCATCCTGTAATGTTTTCAGTGTGTCTGCTTTGACACCGAGGTCTTTGATCCATTTGGAGTTGATTCTGGTGCAGGGTGATATATAAGGATCTAGCTTTAATTTTTCTACAAGTAGTTAACCAGTTTTGCCAGCACCTAATGTATGAATTTCTTGTGAAATAAAATGAAAGCTGTGGTATACAATTCTACAGACTACTACAGATTTCATTATATTTGTTGTTAGAATTAGTAACAGCACTTGAACAAAGGACATTTTTTTTCATAAACTAGGGCATAATGGTCTCTAATTAGAGGAATCTGCTGCACTCATATGTAGTATTTTTTGGTTGTTTTTTGTTTTGTTTTTAGAACAGGATGAGAAACCTTCTTTCTGCCAGGGGCCATTTGGATATGTATAACATCATCCACAGCCATGCAGAATTAATAGTAAAGACATGACACAGTCAACTGGCAATAAACTTACTTGTCTTTATGCCATATTCCAAATGATTTGATTAGCTTACATGTCCCTATGGACTATAGTTTCCTATTCCTGCCTTCCTCAAAATACAATCATGTTCCACCAATTCAGATTTGAGCCAGGCAATATGTAGTATCAGTGCCAAGAGTCGAGGATAATTGTAACACAACCAGGGAAGCATGCAACCAACACTTCAGTAGCTGGACACTGGGGACTCAGGCCTATAATCCTAGCTACTCAGGAGGCTGATGATCACAGTTCAAAGCCAGCTCCAGTGAGAAGATCTGTAAGATCTTTCTCTCCAATTAACAACCAAAAATCCATAAAGGGAGCTGGGCCTCCAGAGGTAGAGTAGCCTTGATTACAAAACTCAAAGGCAGCACCCAATCCTGAGTTCAAGCTGAAAGTCAGGCACAAAAACAAAAACAATCAACAACAACAACAACAAGAAACAGAAACTGAGAGAAAGCTCAGAAAAGGATGGCATTGTCTACAAGACAAATGTACACATTACATGTATTGTGAAATGGAAAACTCACTGTACACACCTGAGTAACAATTACATTTAAAAATGAATCTGAGAAATCCCAAAGCCATAGGGCCTTATGATGAGCATCTGCTTTCAAGAATTTCAAAGTCCCATCATGTGAGCTGGTAGCACATAGGTTGTACCCCAGGGTGATTAGAAGTATGAAGGCAGAGATTTTTTTCAGATGATCCCAGCAAATCTTTGATTACTTTAAGCAAAAAAGAAAACAAAGCAAAACAAACAAAATAAACTTTAAGGTTAATTAGGCTGCTATTAAAGATTCAGATGGGAGGGGAAACAAAGGAGGAGGCAACAATGCTTCATATGAAATGTACTCATTATTTTGCTCATGTAATTGTATCTTCTCTGTACGTTATTTTCACAGTTAAAAAAATTGAAAAAAAGATTCCAGGAAGATTTAAACTGATAAATGATGAGTTAGTAAATGTTTTATAGATGCTGAACTCACATGTGTCAGAAAAATATCCTTGGATTGATAACTAGAAACTCTGAAGTGTAAGGTATATTAATTAGGTAAGTTTCTTTAGGTAGCCAATGAAGAGAACAGCACATGGTATTCAGTCAGGTAAATTAGTTTATTTTTATTTATTTATATTTGGGTCCAGTCGTGGGGCTTGAACTCTGGGCCTAGGCACTGTCCCTCAGCTCTTCAGCCCAAGGCTAGCTCTACAACTTGAGCCACAGTGCCACTTCCGGCTTTTTTCTTTTTGCTTATGTGGTGCTGAGGAATCGAACCCAGGTCCTCATGCTTGCAAGGCAAGTGCTCTACCACTGAGCCACTTTCCCAGCCCATGCCATACATGGTGGAAAGGCATGTAATAAAAAGGGGGGGTGGCGACCCAACCTAGGGCCAAGTCGTATCTAGGCCAAAGACGAGATGAGGTATGCCCAGGTGGGGGAAAATCTGGCCACACTGGATCTGGATGTGACCTCAGGGCCTAGGACTCTCCTCTAGTCAGATGGAAAGTGCGACCAGCAGCAGACCAGGTTGTGACTTAGCAGGGGGGGAGGTGGCTGCTTTCAGGAGTCCAGATAACTGGGCAGGTGTCTGCATAGGGTCTGCATGGCCTGGGGCAGACCTAATACCAAATACAGGTAGTACCTCTGCAATGTGATTCCTGATTCCAAACCATTCATTCTCAATCATTTCTTCCCTCCTTCCTTCCTTCCTTCCTCCCTTCCTTCCTTCCTTCCTTCCTTTCTTCCTTCCTTCCCTCCTTCCTTCCTTTCTTTCTTTCTTTCTTCCTCCTTTGTTCCTTCATTCGTTCATTCCTTCCTTCCTTTCTTTCCTTTCCCCATCTCCCCATCTCTCCCTCTCTCCCTCTCTCTACCGATCTCTCCTCTCTTTCACTAAACCTTCCTCTCTCCCCTACCTCAGTATTCTCAACTCTCAAATAATAAACACTTGCTGAGTTGAACTCACAAGCTGGGAAGAGTAGCTCAATGGGCGAATATGAAATTTAATTTAATGTTTCCTTACACCTCTACCACAGACCACTGGAATCAAATAATGAACACTCAGCAGCATGGCATCTCAAGCTATTTGGAGGAGAAAAGCAAGCACGTTTTCACTGCATTCTGTGAGGTCCACCCTGGGAAGGTGGGGCAGACTTCTCTCTCCTCTTGGCTGAATCTCAGCCCAATTTCTGCATCAGGAGAGATGACTGCCTCCAAGTGAGCCAGTTACCTAAGTGACACAGGTACTGGGCAGAAACTTAGCCTCTTGTGATGCTGAGATTAATTGCATGATTCAACATGATCCACTAGTTTGTTGAGATTGGGACTTCCTAAATTTTTGGTTAGGCTATGTTCAAATTCAGGTGGACCTGTTGCAACAATGAGAAGTACAAAATGTCATGTCAAAACCAGCTTTACAATGTCGGTGTGGGGGGGGGAGGGGGGGTATGATTGGTTGGGAGGGAGGGGGGAGGCTGGGAAGGGAGGTGAAGGGTAAACAAAGGAGGAGGCTGCAATGCTTGGTAAGAAATGTATGCATTATCCTGCCCATGTAATTGTAACCCCTCTGTACAGTATGTTCTCAAATAAAATAAAATTAAATTAAAAAAAAAAAAACAAATTGTGATCTATTTATTTCTGATTGCTAACCATGATTATAGATGTGAGCCAGCACATCAGATCATTCAAAGTCCTTTATCACACATGGAAGACATGAAGTTTCCCAAATGACATACAAGTTGACAGACAGCAAAATAAGTCCTTAATTCTAGTTAAGATGTGTTTTTAATGTGAAACAAAATTTACTTAGCAAAATATGACTACTGTGATTATACTTTTAAACTTACCCTACATTTTAATATCACATCATCTATATTAGCCAATGATTAACTCAAATTATTTGTAATCATTTATTTCTGTCATATCTTCTAGAGGTAGGCAGAACTGGATCACACACTATTAACTAAAGTGGTAGGATTTGAGAGGATCACAGTTCTGAATCAGTCTAGGAAGGAAAGTATCACCCATATCAACCACTAGGTAGGGATATTGGAATGCAATCATGATCCCTGCTTTTTAGGCTGGGTGCAAAAATTGCTACTCTATGAGTAAAGTAACTTAAACAAGAAAGGATTGGTGGAGTGACTCTAGTGGTGGAGTACCTGTCTGGCAAACACTACATCAAAAGACAAATCAACTTCCTAAAATTAAAATAAGAAAAAGTATGAACAACTCATGTTGAGCATGTGTTCAATGTAAAGATTCACACTAAATTATTATAGTTATAATTCCATCATTTATTTTTAGGGGCAAACATATTTTCTGTCAAGCCTAAATGAAAAAATAACACACTATATACAAAGCTTTGGTAAAACACAGGTCTGGCTTACAATGGTGAATCCTTAAGTTGGCATTTGCAGTGGTGTTGCAGGGTTGTTAAGGTTCATGGAATTCCAGTCCTTTTGATGAACTTGACATGAAATTACCTAACCATACAGTTCACTGGACAGATACTGATGATATATATATATATATATATATATATATATATATGTATATATATATATACATATATATATATATCTCATTTATATGTATATATACACACACACACATATATACACACATGTATGTGTTTATATATTAAGTGATACGTAAATAAAATTAATGATGAATAAATTCAGTGAACAGATACCTTTCCCAAATAATTATTTTACCTGAATAAATTCATATCTTAACCTCTCCAATCACACTTATGTGGCTACTGATTCCCTTCTGCTTTTTTATATTTTTTTCTTTGTTTTTCAGATGAAAAAACCTGCCAATAAATATACCTGTATGACATTCCTTTCTTTTAAAAATGAAAAGCACGTTGTGTAATCTGGCTCTTTTATTTTTTTAAATTTTATTTTATTTTATTTGAGAACATACTGTACAGAGGGGTTACAATTACATGGGCAGGATAATGCATACATTTCTTACCAAGCATTGCAGCCTCCTCCTTTGTTTATCCTTCACCTCCCTTCCCAGCCTCCCCCCTCCCCCCACCCAACCCTTCCCCCCCTCCCCCCCACACCTACATTGTAAAGCTGGTTTTGACATGACATTTTGTACTTCTCATTGTTGCAACAGGTCCACCTGAATCCTTAAACGACTTGTTTGTCCCCATCTTCTCCACAAGTTATACTGACATCAAATATAGTGAAAGCAGGGGTTACACTGTGGGGGAGGGACATACAAAGTTACAAAGAAATAATCTTACAAATGCGTTAGAAACACGTGCATGAAAGAAAAAAAACATTAAAATACATATTTAAGGGTTCGTTTTCCTAACATCACATTATCTGACCTTTTCCCCTTGACTCATACCTATACTAGATATTGCAAATAAGGGAAACCATGGGACCTATGTTTCTTTGGGCCTGGCTTACTTCACTTAATATAATTTTTTTCCAAGCCTTTCCATTTCCTAACAAATGGGGCAATGTCATTCTTTCTGATGGAGGCATAGAATTCCATTGTGTATATATACCACATTTTCTTGATCCATTCATCTACTGAGGGGCATCTGGGTTGGTTCCATATCTTAGCTATGGTAAATAATGCTGCTATAAACATAGTTGTGATGGTAGCTTTTTAGTGTGGTCTTGTTTGTAAACATTTGGGTAAATGCCCAAAAGTGGGATTGCTGGGTCATAGGGGAGAATTTTTTTATAATTTCAAGTACATATTGTCTTAGATTAGAGATCTCACACATTTTCTTCTAATAATGCCTATGGGAAGGGGGAAATGAAGGATCATTCTGTTACTTTGGGAGCTTCTGTTATTAATCACTGCAATAAATATTATGAAAATGAAACTAAAATTATTTAGAGATTATTTGAAAGTTACCTTTCTACACACTCATGCTACTCACTCAACTATATCACAGGACTTAAAATAAGTAACATTATAGCTGGGAGCCAGTGGCTGATGGCTGTAATCCTAGCTACTCAGGAGCTGAGATCTGAGGATGATAGTTCAAAGCTAGCCCTAGCAGGAAATCCGTGACACTCTTACCTCCAATTAACAGCCAGAAAACCAGAAGTGTCACTGTGGTCCAAGTGGTAAAGTGCTAGCCTTGATCTAAAGGCTTAGGGACAGAGCTAGGCACAAAGTTCAAGCGCCATGACCAAGAAAAATAAAAAAAGGATAAACAGGAGGGGGAGAAGCAACATTTCAAAGCTTATGTATACATATACACAAAAATTTTCTAGAAATAAAATTATAATAGGCCCTGGACTGGCAAAAAAAAAAAAAAAAAGAGATTAAAGTGAAATTGACTTCAGTCATTCATTTAGACAATCTATACTGAGGACAAGCTATTGGAACTCACATCACTAACTAAAGGGGTAGAATTTGAGAGGATCACAGTTTAGAACCAGTGTGCAAGGAAAGTAATAATATTCTCATATCATCCTAAAGCCTGGCATGTTGGAATGCATTTGTGATCCCAGCTACTTGGCAGACAGAGGTGAGGAACTTAGCCTCTGTTCAGCCCTCAGGAAAATTGATCACCTATGAGCAAAGTAACTAAATTGAAAAAGGATTGTTCTAATGGTAGAATATTTGTTCAGCAAAAAAATCTAAATTCATACTCATTTCCTAAAAGAGGAAAGAAAAGGGAAGAAAGACAAAGAAAAGAAAGTAGAGAAGGAGGAGGACAGAAGGGAAGGAAGGAAGAAAGGAAGGGAGGAAAGAAGGAAGGAAGGAAGGAAGGAAGGAAGGAAGACAGGCAGGATGGAAGGAAGGAGGGAAGGAAGGAAGGAATAGAAAGAAAAGAAAGAAAGAAAGAAAGAAAGAAAGAAAGAAAGAAAGAAAGAAAGAAAGAAAGAAAGAAAGAAAGAAAGAAAGAAAGAAAGAAAGAAAGAAAGAAAGAAAGAAAGGGAGAAAGAGAGGTTTAAATAAAAACCTCTGCATGTGTTAGATGTTAATAATGGCACTAAATCTTTTTAGATATAAATGCAATCATTTAATTCTCTGGGCAGAGACATTTTGTATTAAGCCGTGTTGTACGGACTAGGGACCCCTGAAAGACCACCAGAGACCATGACCAATATGAACAGCAAAAGAATCTTTTATTTGCAAGCTCAAGCTTAGTCCTCCGTGCACTCGGTAACTCGGTGATGGTAAGAGTCCCCAAGCACAAAATCAGCATAGCTTTTATAGTGTTGAACAAACAAGTTTAGGGAATTTCCACACAAGCAGTTATATAATTGGTTTGAGTCCACCCTAACTGCATTGCTCTTTTTCTCAACTATTGGTATATTCTGTTCCTGGAACACTTGGGCAACTGTTCTGCTTTCTTAAGTGTGAGAAGGCTTGGTGGCAACCTGTGTTTTCTCTCTCTCTGTCTCTCTGTCTTTCTGTCTCTGTCTCTCTCTCTGTCTCTCTCTGTCTCTCTCTCTGTCTCTCTCTGTCTCTCTCTGTCTCTCTCTCTCTCTCTGTCTCTCTCTCTCGCTCTCTCGGGGTTACTCTGAGGGCAGCCCAGCACAAGATGGTGGGGTTAATCTCAAATTGGAGTTACTTTGGCTCTTCATTCCCTCCTCTTCTAGAGCATTGGGGACCAATCATGTCCCCTAATTGGCACAGCCTTCTATATTTACAGTTTGGTGTTGGGATCTCAGAACTAATAGATGGACTGTGCTGATCCTCTCTTTTACAAAGGACATCAGTCTACAAGGTCTGACTGTGAGTAACAAAATTAACAATACCAAAGTCCCTTACATTTTCTTCCAGCAATCCTGACTCCGTATATCACAGCTAACAATTTTATACCAGCTGTACTTGTAAGCTCCAATTTTAAGACATACTCATACCATTTGCTACATACTTAAACTTTCTCAGGTTTGTCTTCTTTACAAATATTTTAAGACAATCCTTACTTTTTAAATCATTTCTTATCCAGAGGATACCAATTTTTCCCCAATTCCTTTCCTAAGGCTTTCTTTACTACCCTCCTCTTCTTTACAATTCCTTGAGCTTCTTTGTGGCTAGAGTTTAAAACTGCTCATTTTCCCTTTGACTTGTGGAACCAAGTTACCTCAGAAAGCCTCAAGGTACCAGTGGGATGAAAAGCTTGCTAGATTTTAAGGCTAAGATTAGGGCTGGGTCCCATTCCTCTTACTACCTCCATTGATTTTTTAAAAATTCTCTCCTTTATCTTTAAAACTCACCCAGGAGGAAGCAGGTTATTACCATATCAGAGCCAACCTAAGCTGTGACCCTGAAGTGCCTAAGGCAAACCAGTGATATCCTTGCCCCAAATATCCACTGTGGGAGTAGAGAAGGTTACCGGATATCACCAAGAGAATGTCCCAAAAGATCTTAGTTTTAGCACCTTTCAACCAGGAAGCAAACTCAAGTGATAGAATCAGGCAGGAGTTCAGTCTACTTTTATGACGGTGGAAGTGGTCTGGATGATGATGTAGATTTCCTCCCAGTGACTGTCAGGCTCTCCTTGAACTTTACCCTTTAGGGTGTGCAGCAGCAGCAGCAGGGTCTCTCTGTGGCTCCAAGGGACTGTCACACCACGTGCTGGGCTACACATTCCTACACAGACTTGTTAAGAATACATTGCATAGGCTTGGCAGGCTGTGACCCCACTGGTTTTTAAGACTATTTAGACAATAGCCCAGGACAATTTACCAAGATGACAACTTTTTAAACAAATAGTTCTTTTAATAAGGCTAGGATTTTCTAGGCAGATATAGCGGGCTCAGGCCTGTACTATTATTTCCCTTGCCTTTCCTTCTGTCTATTTTGCCACATTTTTAAAAAAGTGACTCTGGTCCCTTGTTCTTAAAATGGGATGATGGACAAAGATTCATCTTCTGTCACTTCTTCAAGCTGACTTAGGGGTGTTGATCCTACCTAGCCACGAACCTATAACCTTAGCCTTTTTTACAAAGAGGATACCAGGGTTAGATGTCATTAAGAACAACATTTTAACTTTTGACAAATGCACAGACCTTTTTCGTGGCTAGAGCAGTGTAGCTTATTTAGCCTTCTGGTTTAGCCTTCTGGATGGCTTAGGAATGTGATCTCTAGTAATCCTAACAATGCCTGAGTTACCTATGCAGGCCTTCGGACAGATATCAATAGAAACACACTCTCAGTTTTACAAACATTTTTGCTGAGCAGATGAATTTCATGTAGCTGGTGTCAGCTCAAAAGTTACTACCAATTACAGCTTTTGGCACATACAGGGGTTGGGATCTAAACTATCCTCCCCATTTTACAACCTTAGCTTTTTAGTACTATCACAGATGACTAAGTTCCTGTCCCTTACAAGGTATTTAGTCAAAGATATTAGGCATGCTTACAAACTATTTTCCTGTGACCTCCTGGCTCTGACCAGTTGTAGAAGGGCCACGCAAAAATGACTCTAGGATCTGACATTATTTCTGCCATCCAAGCAGTAGCTTATGGTCTCTGGATGTTCCTCCATTGCTTTCGTCCCAGGAGTGTCTTCTCTACACTGGGAAAAACGCCTCATTGGCATTTCTCTTAGTTGGTTGCTGGACTTGAACGTGGGCCCTGAGGGCTGTCCTTCAGCTCTACAGCTCAAGGCTAGCACTCTGCCACCTTGAATCCTAAAGCAACTCTGCTTGCTCTTTCAGCCTTCTGCTAGCTAGGTAAAGGTGACAGTCTCACATGGACCTTTTTCTGCCCAGGCTGGCTTCGAACCAATTTGCAGATCAATGAGCCTCATAAAAGGCCACCTTCCTCCAGTTTAAAGCAACAAGGTGGTCAACATAGAAGTAACTTTTAAGCATGTTCTTACCTGAATCTAATTAAGAGCCAAATTACTTCTGACAAACTTACAAGAATCCTCACTCTTTTTTGGGGGGGCTGCTGGGAACTGTTAAAAAAAAAAAAAACCTATGAGAGCAAACAAATACGAATGAAGCAATTATTTTGGTAATCCTAACTTTTCCTTTTTGCACTTTGAGGCAAATATTTAGAACAATTTTACTTTTAAACTTTATATACAGAAATCCATTCCTAATTTTTAAGCCTCCTATTAATCTGTTTTAATATTCTATACTTTAGTTTTTATTTGCATTTTGAAAAATTCCTTGAGCTCTTGAGGCTAGGTGTCACTCATTTCCTCTTGGCTTCTTGTTTTAAAACAGATACACATTAAAACTTTTAAACTTAAATAATTTTTTCTTAATGCAAAAATTACAATCACCGTCATTGTACCAAAAAGCTAGAATTAACACCTTGATGCCTTAAAAAAAAAACATATCCACTGGCAGAATATCATTGAGAGAAAATCACATACAAATAAAATTTTTAAACCCTCTTTTTAAGGCCTTCTTAATTTTAATTTTAACACATCCAAGGGGCAGTTTGAGCAATGCTAATCAGATCAACACATCACTCATTTTTACCATCATGTTTCCAGTGTCTATCTGCAGGGAAAAAGGACAGAATAAAGATGGCCCACTTGGTCCTTCCTGTGGAATGGTCATGCACCCATTCTGACTCTTTAGGGTTAGATGAACTGTGTTTGTGCCAGGTTGCCCTTTTTCACCATTCGTGGACTCTTCCCAAGGCCTGTTCCACCATGCATGACCAGCTGAACTGCACTACTGCCTGTTCACCCTTCACTCCTAAAGATAGGTATTCTGTTGTCTTCTAAGTTTCTCCTTTCTGTTAAGCCAGATATCTTGATTACAGTGTAATCAGCCTTATGCATTCTAAAATAACAGATTTTCAAACTTTCAAGTTAAACAATCCTTAAAAAGCCATTTAAAACAATGCGAAAATTTTATAAAAATTTTCTGGTAATGTCCCAACCTCATAACCTTTTGAATTTTAAACTTAAACTCACTCAATTGTTACAGCATGCTGACATTTTCTATCATGAACGTGTTCACAAACACATAGAAAACACAGATCTTTTTTTTTTTTTTGGGTGGGGGGTCTGTTCGTGGGGCCTGAACTCTGGACTTGGGTGCTGTCCCTCAGCTCTTCAGCTCAAGGCTAGCCCTCTACCACTTGAGTCACAGCACCATTTCCGACTTTTTTCTTTTTCTTATGTGGTGCTGAGGAATCGAACCCAAGGCCTCAGGCTTGCAAGGCAAGTGCTCTACCACTGAGCTACCTTCCCAGCCCAAAACACAGATCTTTAAGTGTGCAAAAAATAAAAATCATTTGTATGTACATTTTTTTAAGTTTTCAAACAAAAATTTAAGACAATATTTCTTTTAAACTAAGTAACTTTGTTGAGCTTCACTTTCCCAGGGCTTGCTTGTTTAGCAAAGCATTTCACCAACTGGTCTTTTGAATCCTTTTTGTTGGAGGAAGGCTGGGGGAGGGGGGTTACCTGAAACTAAACTGGCTTGATTTTTATCCAGTTTTAGACAAGAGCACATTACATTGTCGGGACTAGCTGAAAAGTCAAAAAGAGGCACACAACCTTCTCTGTGACTGAGCCAGCTGGAGGCTAGAACTTTTATTTCCCCAGAGATGTTCAAATAAGTTTCAAAAACACATAACCAAAAACCCACCCTTTAAAAGTAGTGCCAAGGGAAGGTGGCTGGGAAGACTGAGAAGGTGGTTCACTGGTAGCGAATTTGACTTGCATGCATGAGGGCCTGGTTCAATTCCCCAGCACCATAAGCAAAAGGGAAAACGCTAGAAGTGGAGCTGTGGCTCAAGTGGTAGAGCACGCGCCTTCAGTTGAAGAGTTGAGGGGCAGCACCCAGGCCCAGAGTTCAGGCCCCATGACCGGATCCCCCACTCCCCCCCCCAAAAAAAAAACAAAATTAACTAGTACCAATTCTAAAACAGAACTAGACAACACAACAACCAAAGGCTGAGTTTATCCCTACCAGTACTCTGTGCCATTCTCACTCAGCAAGCTGAATCCAGAGTCTGCTGAATGAGCCTGCCACTCTTACCCAGAACTTCCCTATCTCAGGAAATATAGAACAGAGAACAATCAGGTCTCAGTGAATGGGGTGACATCTCACCAACATTTGTTGACCCAGGGGCCTTACAAGGTGGAAGAGAAGTCCCAGTCATTTTGGGGCAAGGGAAATAAGTCCCTAGCAGCCATCCCTTCAGAGTGGCAGATTCTCCCCCATACTCAGTATGCCCTGGGTCAAGGCTTAAGGGTAAAATAAACCCCAAATGACAGACAGAACACTCAACACACAGACACAACTTACAAAGGCATGCTGCAGCATTGTAAATTGCCAACCAGAAAGTGCCAGACTACAGAAGGAGAGTTTCCCCCAAAATGGAAAACTTCCCAATACAGGGGGAAAACTTCTCAAAAAATGTCTGCATGAAGTGCCAGACTACAGACGGAAAATTTCCCAAAAAATGTCTGTACTAAACAGCAATCTATCCAGAGGGGTCTGGGGATATGTCCTCATAAACCCCATTGGCAATCATAGCACGTCCGCCAAGACTCCTTGCCAACCAGAATACAGACCTCTCGGAAAACCAGAATTACAGATACAGAATCTGCAGGCAACCAAATATACAGAACAGCAATGTCTAGACTTGACAGCTGGGTTTTTTGGGCGTCTGGAGGGTCTTATGAGGCAGATTCCAGATGAGCCCCCAGAAATGTTTTATGGACTTGGGACCCCCGAAAACCACCAGAGACCATGACCAATGCGAACAGCAAAAGAGTCGTTTATTTGCAAGCTCAAGCTTGGTCCTCTGCGCACTGGGTAACCAGTGACACAAAGAGTCCTCAATGGAAAGGCTTGGAAAAAATTATATTAAGTGAAGTAAGCCCGGCCCAAAGAAACATAGGTCCCATGGTTTCCCTTATTTGCAATATCTAGTGTAGGTACGAGTCAAGCGGAAAAGGTCAGATAATGTGATGTTAGGAAAACGAACCCTCAAATATGTATTTTAATGTTTTTTTTCTTTCATGCATGTATTTCTAACGCATTTATAAGATTATTTCTTTGTTGCTTTGTATGTCCCTCCTCCACAGTGTAACCCCCACTTTCACTATATTTGATGTCAGTATAACATGTGGAGGAGATGGGGACAAACAAGTCGTATAAGGATTCAAGTGGACCTGTTGCAACAATGAGAAGTACAAAATGTCATGTCAAAACCAGCTTTACAATGTCGGTGTGGGGGGGAGGGGGGGTATGATTGGGGGGGAGGGGGGAGGCTGGGAAGGGAGGTGAAGGATAAACAAAGGAGGAGGCTGCAATGCTTGGTAAGAAATGTATGCATTATCCTGCCCATGTAATTGTAACCCCTCTGTACAGTATGTTCTCAAATAAAATAAAATAAAGTTAAAAAAAAAAAGAAAGAAGAAAAAACCAGGAAAAAAAAAAGAGTCCTCAAGCACAAAATCAGCAAAGCTTTTATAGTATTGAATAAACAAGTTTAGGGAATTTCCACACAAGCAGTTATATGATTGGTTTGAGTCCACTCTAACCTCACTGCCCTTTCTCTGAACTATTGGGATTTTCTGCTCCTGAAATACTTGGGCAACTGCTCTGCTTTCTTAAGGGTGGGCAGGGTTGGTGGCAACCTGTGTGTTTTTTTTCTCTCTGTCTTGGGGTTACCCTAAGGGCAGACTAGCACAAGATGGTGGGGTTAATCTCAAATTGGACTTACTTTGGCTCTTCAGCCTGAATAAAATATAGCATACCACATACAAAGCTTTGGTAAAACACAGGTCTGTCTTACAATGTCCAAAATTATTCATTAGAGAGATGAGTTGAAAAACATCTTTTTACACACTAATACTCTTTCCTCAACGAAATCACAGGATTTAAAATAACTAATATATTTTGAAGTTAATGGCAAAAATGTGCACAAATTTTCTAGAAATAAAATGATCACTCATGATCACTGATACTTCAAAAAATGCTTTCCAATAAGAGGAATCCCCTTCAGACATTTTCATACAATGTGTATCTGCCTGGTAACAGAACCCCAAACTAGACTAAGGCATCTAATAGCTATTTAATTTTTTTTGCCTTTTTTGCAATACTGCTTTCTTATCATATTGATTAGTATGAATTCTATGGCCAGTATAAAATCGCATTTGTAATAAAAGTTACTAGATGGGACCTTCATGGATGAGGTGGTGTGGGGTTTCTTGTGGAACCCTGCCTGATTCAAGGGAGGAGTTAGTATTGGCATTTGGTATATTTCTTTGTGGTGGAGCAGGGTGGGGCTTTGAGGGTGAAGCCCAGTCTGTGTAGGGCTTTCAAACAGCAGGGAGGGGACAGGAAGGACTAGACTTGTTAGGGGCGGGGTCTCTTGTGGAGTAGGTGGGATTGAGCATGGAGGCTGGCAGGTTGACGGGTTTTTAGTGGAAGAAGATGGGGTCACTGGGGAGGAGGCTGTTTGGGACAGAGCTTTGAGAAGGAAGAACAAGGCTACAAAGGAGGAGATTACTTAGAGGAGGGGTGCTGGTAGAGCACTGTGAGCCCTTGTGGGATATGTAGGGTGAGGTTTTCCATAAGGCAGGGAAGGGAATGGAGGCAAGAGGCTGACAGAATTTGGGGATTCTGGTGTAGGAATGCGGAGCTATGAAGGAGAGGCTTTTCAAGGTCTGACTTTGAGAGGGCCTGGTGGTACTAGGAAGACTTGGTCTAGTAAGGGGCAGGGTTTCTGGTGGAGAATGGCAGGCCTTAGGGAAGTGTGATAGGATGGAGATGGGGTTTCTTGCAGAGCAGGATGTAGTCACAATATATGGAGGAGTTTTTCAGGACCAGAGCTTTGTGGTGATAGGATCCAGTGCACTAGCCTAGTTCGGATGGGTTTTCTGGTGTAGCCAGTCACCACTTCAAAAAGAAAAATCAGGTTGGGTGGGGAGTTCAGTGTTGCAAGGCAGGACATGGACTTTGAACAGGGTTTCCAGTAGGGCAAAGAAACCTTTAAAAAGGGACTATGGAGGGACAAGGATTTACAGTTCAGCCTGCTGAGACTTCCAGAGGGAGGCCAACTGGAGCAGTGGTTTCCAGTGGAGCAATGTGGGTGTCGAGAGATGGGACAGTGTGGTGGGGGTTTTCTAGTGGGGTTTTTCTGGAGCAGGGCAGAGCTTGGAGCCATGGGGCTAGTTGGAGGAGGGGCTTTGAGAAGGAGTGGAAGGGCTACAATGGTGTAGGATAATTATGGGCATGGTATCTGATGGTGTAGTGTGTGGATCTGAGGAAGGAGCCAATATGGGGCGGGTTTATCTGGGGAGCAAGGCAGGGCATTGAGAGAGTAGATGTGGGAGGTGGAAAGGCTTGTGGTGGAGCAGGGCTGGCTTTCCAGGCAGGAGATGGGCTATGTGAGAATCTTCTGGCCAAGCAAGGTGGGGCTTCAAGGGCAGTTATAGGCAGGTAGAGGGTTTTTGGTGTAGCATGATGGGCTTTGTGGGAAGAGGTAGGTTCAGGGCTGTGTTTGAGAGGTTAGACCACTTAGAAGTAGGCTAGTTATGGGAGGAGTTTCTGATGAAACCAGGAGGGGCTTGAGGGAGAAGGATGATTGGGGGTGGGGTTGAAAGGAAAGGGAGGAGCTTGCAGATGCTAGGATATGGCAGCAATGAGACTATGTGGTACTATAGTAGTTAGGGGCGGGGTATCTGGTGATTGAGGTGGGGATTGGAGGGAGGAGCCTCATGCAGGCTGAGCTATTGGTGCAGTAAGGTGGGAAATAGAAGGATATATGGATGTGGCCTGGTTTCTGGTGGTGCAGAGCAGGGATTCCAGGAAGGGGTGGAGTGGAAAAGGGATTTCCCTATGGCAGAGGAGGGCTTTCAGGAAGGAGTCTGTTTTCAGTCAGTCCTTTGAAAGTTTATAGCAGGGCTCCCAGGGGGTAGGTTATTTAAGGTTGGGCTTTTTAAGGAAGAGGCTGACTGCAAGTGTTTCCAGTGGATCCAGTCAAGTTTTATTGGAAGCGGGGATAGGAAAGGGGCAAGACTTAGTGAAGAGTGGGGCTACAAAACATAAAAAGTTACTATTAATAAATACAATATAAAAACCCCATTTTCTGCCAGTGTAGAATTATATTACTTTTATATATGCGAGAGATATTGGAGAAAGTAACCAAGTAATAATTCCTTCCTGGTGAAATTTTTCTTTATTCCAGTTGAGTGAAAATAAAACCACAGGACACATCAGGCTCAGAGGCACACAGGAGACTAAGACACATGAAGCATTGGACTTGATTCCCTATCACTACCATTAAGGATCACAAATAAAAAGTTTAAAATTTCTCACTTGGTCATAATGGACACTTTTGTGTTAAAATTGTGAATGAATAGAATTTTTACTCTGACCATTTTAGAAATCCTAAAAATAAGTAGTAATGTTTTAACTTTATACAATATTGGAAAGGATAGTAAAAATAATTAGGAAAATATAAAATTGTACACAGAATGTTCATTCTCCACCATCAATTCTAATCTAAAAGAATTTAAAACCAGAAAATTACCATATAGTTAGGTTACAGCATGGTTTCTTTTCAGTCATGAAAATGGTGACTTAAGCAATGTGTATTTATCATTGGATGCATCGATGTTAAAACTTCTAAGAATTTGAAGCACTACTATACAGACCCTGAAGAAACTCAGAAGGAGCTGTGAAATGATGTTGGAATAAAATTAATGACTAATTAGAGTAGGAATTGATCTTCACTAGACCAATAAATACTTTCCAGAAGAAAAGGCTACATTGAAAAATAAACAGTGAAAAGGAAGCAGGCAGGCAGACCTTGAAGGAGGCATGATTGCAATCTTCTTTTACCTAAGTTACAGTTACTGACCTATGTTCTTCCCTAATGCCAAATAACAAAGCCGTGAAAATGCAGTAATCATTTTCAAGGCATTAGAATTTACAGAAAGAATTCAATGAATGTATTGATAGAAAGTAAAAATAGATGTGTGAGTTAAAGAATGAAGAAAATATCCCCAATCCCTGGCCCTCCGCTGTGAGCGAGGTACAAGCCGAAACACAAGGAGAATGGACAGAAGTACAGAAGTGCATACCAGTAGTTCGCAAGATGCAATGATGAATGTAACAGGGGAGAAAATCAACAAGAGCATCACAGGACTTAGAACAAATGGAATAAGAGAGGAAGAGGGAGAGAAAAAAGGGAATATTAAGAGTTTAAAAGTGAACATGTCTGCCAGGACTATCCTAAGCATATATTAATTAATTAAAATGAAGGAAACCATGGAATCTATGTTTCTTGAGTCTGGTTCCTTCACATAATATGATTGTTTTCCAACTCTTTCCATTTTCTTTCTTTTAATTTAATTTAATTTTATTTGTGAACATACTGTACAGAGGGGATACAATTACATGGGCAGGATAATGCGTACATTTCTTTCCATTTTCTTAAGCAAGGGGATGTGTCATTCTTTCGGATAGAAGCATAAAATTCCATTGTGTATATATACCACATTTTCTTGATCCTGTCATCTATTGAGGGGCATCTTGATTGGTTCCATATCTTAGCTATAGTAATAATGCTGCAAAAAACATAGTTGTAGATTTAGTGTGGTTTAGCTTGAGATCATTTCCACAAATGCCCAGGAATGGGATTGCTGCTTCCAGAACTATGTTCATTTGACCTTACAAAATGATGCTAATTGAAATGAACTCTAAGTCATAGAAACAACAAGTATTTTTTTCAGATATCAACCTTGATGTAGGTAAAGTAGTGTATCTAGTTCTTATTTTTATTTCATTTGCCTTTTTCCATTGGTTTATCTCTGGAAATCTCTGTCTTGATTCTGGTACCTTCCATCTTGTATATGCATTTATCTGATTTGGAGAAGGAAAGGGAAAAAATATAGTGACGAAAGAAGTACAAAGAGTGCCCCATTGCCACAGTGATATTCACACGACACTATATTGGAAATGAACTTTACAACTTTGAGGTGAAGGTGAGATGTGGAGGGTGGGAAGGGATATGAGAACAACAATGGAGTGGGTAACACTATTCAACAAGGAATGTACATTACTCATGTAACTGTTACCACTCTGTATATTTTTGAAATGAAATAAAATATAAAAATTGAACCCATCCTAGAAAAGTATATCCTTTTCAAAATAATATATCTGTTACAGTACTTGTAAGGGATTCTAGCTCAAGCTGTTAGACCTGGAAAGGGATATATTGGGAAGCCATCTCAAACAGCAGTCAAAAGGCTGAGAGCTGTGCTCTGGAAAGGTCAAAGAGTCAAGGGAAGACAGGGATATGAGTTATTACCTCAAGAGTATGTAATTTAGAGCTGTTGGACGCTAAAACATTAAGACTTTGTAGACAAGATAGATGTCTGTGTTATGGTTGTAATGACCATTGCTCCCTTCTGCTCCCTAACAATAAGGGATTCAATTATCACTATGTATACAAACAATATCTCATGTCAATAGTTGTAACCACCAGCAAGATTGATGCCTTAGTTTGTGGACATACCTGTAGCCACTGACCACCCCCCCCCCCCCATAGTAGAAGGAATATAAAGCATGTCAAGCAGGATTTAGGGATCCAGAAGCTGGCAATAAGGCTTTGGGTCCTCTGGTGTCTTCTTTCCTATTACTTCCTGTGATTTCTCAGTATTTTGGCCAGGTATCCCATCATCTTTGCTGTCCCATGGTTGTGGTTAGCGACATTACTGATATTCTGAACACCTCAAAAAAAACTATGGAAAAACACTTCCTCAAAAAGATTGACAAACGTATAGGAGCACCTGGACAGATCCCAAACATCAGCAGTCATACTGTGATCCTCTAGCAAAAAAGTACAATTTAGGAGTATCTTAACTTCTGATAATATAAGAGATGGATAATTGTCCCTTTTGTGTATTTTGTATTGCATAATTTTTCCGAAACACATATACATTGTGAAATAATTTTATTTATTTCATAGGTCACAGACCACGTCACTGGAGTGATGACCCTAATGTCTTATCTCAGTTGCCTGATTCAGACTTGTGAATTGCCTAATTATGAAAGTTTTCTTCATGAAACTCAACAACACAGAATGAAGTGTCAGGGTTAGGCCATTCCATACCTGTAAGGATTTTTACGTATATTAGAGTAATATACACCTACACTGCTCAGCACTTACGGCACATTGGTATGTTATAATTATCTTCAGATCAGAAACACGCTAGAGCTTAAAGTAGAATGATGGGCTACACATTTTCAATGCAAGAGTGATGATCACCTCCTGAAATTATTCTCAGTGGAGAATCCTTCCTATACATTTTACTGACTTAGCTTCTACTCTGTGCTTTACCATTATCAGACAGGGTCACACTGTACTGAGCCACAATACTGCAGCAATCTTAGCTGCCTTTGAATTTTACCTTCAATCTTGATACCAAGGTCAACTCTGCAACTCTAATCACATAGTTAATTGACACCCGAACTTTTCAAGCCTGGTTAAAAATTCAGCTATCACTGCTCATTGCCAGTGTTAAAGATCTCACTCCTTTAGATTTGTTGTGCATCTTCTTGTATTTCCAACACTGCCTTAGATGTTGGTTTTTGAAGTAGAGCTTTTAGTTTGCATTTGATTTATGGAGGTGTTAGTGATACCAGTTGAACTGCATATATTATAATGTAAGTAATTTGATGTTTTGACATATGAATTTAATTTTGGCATTGAAGAAGTGAATAAACATCACTCACAAAAGTTTCTTTATGTGTATTGGTATTACTTTATTGTGAACTTCCTAAAAGCCAGCCATGGGAGCACATGTCTCTAATCCCATCACTTCTGTGACTGAGACAAGGCTTGAAAGGTCCAGACTACTTGGCACTTCATAGTGAGAACCTTTCTACAGAGAAGGGGAGAGAATAGCAAAAAGAGCAAATGAATCTTCCAACAGTTTTGTTACATATTCTTTACACTTAGCCATTAAGACCACTATAATAGTATTTTTTATGACTTCTTACCTACTATTTTCCTGTTCTGAGCTGTTTTGTTTATGGATCTCTAAGAAATCATATAAGAATCGCATAAGAAATCTATATAAATCATATAAGAAATCATAAAAAATAGTTTTGTTGGGATATTTAATCCAAAAGGAATAATTTCAGGAAAGTATTAAGCATATAAAATGTAATGCAGAGCTGGGAAGGTGGCCCAGTGGTAGAGCGCTTTGACATGGATTTGTTCTCCTTAAGCAATTACGCCAGGAATAATAAACAGTGGAACTGAATGATGTTAATTCAAGTATTTCTTTAGAAATTAAACCAATCTTTATTTGCTATAAAGATCACTTACAATGTCATTACCTACACCCTTTTCATTTAAAATATTTATACTCTGTAGCAATGTCATTGCCGTTATTACCATGCATGAGGCCCTGGGTTCGATTCCTCAGCACCACATAAGCAGAAATAAAAAAGCCAGAAGTGGTGCTATGGCTCAAGTGGTAGCTTGCTAATCTTGAGCTGAAGAGTTGAGGGACAGTGCCCAGGCCCAGAGTTCATGCCCCACGACGGGACCCCCCCACAAATGTAATGCGTTGACTCTTTATTGAAAACTTCAGCAGTTGTAGTTTATTTATTCTGATAACAAAGATTATAAACTAAGTTACAATGGTATTCCAAATGGAACACAGAACTAGAAACATGAAAGGTAGCACTAAAGAATGCTACTGCTACCACTAATCGAGTAAGAATGAAATTTAGGCAAACCTCTCTCAGAGTAAAAGCCACTGGACAACCCCAACATTGCTTTCATTGTTTCATATGAAGAAAAGACTTTTTTTTAAAGACAGTTTTTCACAGATATTTATATCAATTAAGTATGTATTTCTTAAGGCCTTCAGGAAGAATGCTGTGATCATGTTGATGGAAGCTGATTTCTTTTTTTGGTCCGGTGGTGGGGCCTGAACTCTGGGCCTGGGTGCTGTCCCTCAGCTCTTCAGCTCAAGGCTAGCGCTCTACCACTTGAGCCACAGGACCACTTCCGGCTTTTTGCTCTTTGCTTATGTGGTGCTGAGGAATCGAACCCAGGGCCTCGAGCATGCAAGGCAAGCGCTCTACCACTGAGCCACCTTCCCAGCCCCTGGAAGCTGATTTCTACACAATGGAAGCTGGTGTCTATACAATGTACAGACACCATTCCAAGCACTGCACCTGCATTAGGGTAATTTTAGTGCTCATGAGTATTTTTCAAGTTAAGAAATGAATTAAGTATTTTATTAAAAACAGAAGTAGGCATAAGGCTAAACAAATTTCCTAAGTACCTAAGACTGATCAGTTGTTGTAGACCCATAATTCAAATCCAGGTTTCCACCACGCATATCTGAGGATATTCTGTGTCACATTCATTACCTTTCAAGAGCTATGGAGCAGATGAACCCACATTATCTTCCTAATTATGGTAATAACGGCAATGACATTGCTACAGGATATAAATATTTTTAAATGAAAAGGGTGTGGGTAATGATATTGTAAATGATCTTTATACCAAATAAAGATTGGTTTAATTTCAAAAGAAATACTTGAATGAACATCATTCAGCTTCCACTGTTTATTATTCCTGGAGTAATTGCTTAAGGAGAACAAATCCATGTCAAAGACACTTGTGCTGATGAACACAGGCTTTTAGCATTAAGTAACTTGAATACACAGGGAATAGTTTGTTGTGGATATATAATCCAAACAAGTAATTTTTGTGGCTCCTTACTTCCTTGTTGTACCAAAGAAAATCTGTTCCGTATTCTAAAACGTGTATCAATTTAATGGATATTAGTGATATCAGTTTGAATTAGGTGTGCGTAATATATGTAATGTATGCTATTACATAACATATGAATGATATAGTTATAATGTATGTATCATTACTGATATTCTATAACTACTATAAATAATATATGTATAAAACTGGTTTTAGTATTATACTGTGAAGGATAGAAGGAATGACAACTTTATTTATATAAATATATATGTAAGTTGTAGTCACATAAGTTATTTTTGTGCCAATACTGAGACTTGAACTATGTTCTGGGTGTTGTCCCTGATCCATTTCACTCAGACTAGCTTCATATAGCTATCTTCAGAACTCAGCCCCTAAATAGCTTGGATTGCAGATTTTAGTCATGTTAAATTTTTTAATTCCATCCTTGGTAGGTTCGTACATAATTATTTTTGAATGTTCAATTATATTATGATAGTCCAATTCTAAACCAATTCAGAATAAATAACTACTTATTGGAGAAAAGTATATATTGCAATTGAAATTGTAAGGACCCTACTTTACTATCAATTTTCAAAGATATTGCTAGTTTAATTCCTGGACAGACAAGTAGAAAAATTAATTTATGTGTGCATAATACATGTAATATACTATATTACATAATATACAAATAATATATTTATAATATATGCATAATTAGGGATATTCTATAATTACTATAAATAATATATGTATAAAACTGGTTTTAATATTATACTGTGAAGGATACAAGGAATGACAAGATCCCTATCTTAACTATCTCATTTTCAACAATATGTAAACTATGCTATAAACATATATCATCAAGAAAGCACACCTGTGTAATCACATATTCACCTTCAAATATTCTCCTCATCACTATCAACATCCTCTAAGATTGGCTACAGTTATCTACAGCAAACACTTTGTGATACTTTCTGGGTAATGTTGCTTGTCTTCATCCTTATCAGCCCTTCATCAACTTCAGTGAAGAGCATTTTCTCCTGCTTTGCCTGTAGATGATATCATCCCAGCAAAGAAACTGTGGCTGGCACTTGAGCACTGGTATATTCAGAGGTTCTTTGGTTGTGTTTTAGTGTAAATAAAAACATACTGATTTGAAAATACTATAAATATTCGTTCTTTAAAATTATTGTTAATTTAAATATAATAGGAGTGGTTTTAGTAGTGCATGCTTTTAAATCTTGCTATTTAAAAGTCTGGAAACAGAAGATCATAGTTTTAAGCTAGACTAGGGAAATGAACCATGAGACACTTATCTTCAACTAAGAACCAAAAAGCTAAAAGTGGAGCTGTGGCTCAAATGGAAGACTGGCAGCCTGAGCATAAAAGAAAAGTAAAAGAACCTAGGCCCCTAATTTAAGTCACAGTATTAGCACTCATATACTATATATACATATACATGGTTCCTAAAATATCCTGTGAGTTAATTTGTCAAAACCTGGTCATAGATTACATATGAGGTGTGAAGAAGTATGTAAGTCTGAAGTGACCCGAAGGTATTTTGACAAGACAACTAGAAGAGTTGTCACTTAATCGAATAGTAATGAGGGATAAGTTTGTAGATAAAGATCAAAGCTCACTTTGGGATCTTTTGAGTTTCTTAAAATCAGCAGCTAGGAGTTGTCAGTAGACAGGATGCTATAAAGGACTTGAATTAAAGAAAGAACAGAGCTGGAGGAAAAAACCAGAAATAGTTACATGTACTCAATGGTAACAATCATGAGAAGGAAGATTACAGAACTAAGCCCTGAGATACACAAATATATAAAACATGACAAATGAAGAAAAACTAATAAGGATGTAATGCAGACTTATAGGGATAGGTATTTTTAATGTTTACGTGCTATGAAGTGATTGTGTGATGACCTAAAATTTAAGAAATTGGTAAGGTCAACTATTCCTTGGGCCAACCATAGCTGATAGTTTAAGTAAAAAGGGGCCACAATAGTGTGTCTTGATATATCAAAGTGAAACCAGATCAATATTTGGAAAGCCATTTTTTGGACATGTAGTTGGAGTGACAATTACTGTAGTTTGTTCAAGTGTCAGTAGAAGGGTACAGTTTTAGCACAAGGATAGAAATCTTTCAGAGATCTGGTAGATTTTCCCTGTGTCTTCAATTTCCCTTTTTTTTTTCTGAGAACTAAAATATCATCACTGGAAGCCAGTCCCAAATTGTGCTTTTGGCAAGTTACCAGATATTCAGTCTATCACATGCCCGAATGACAGAGAACGGGAACAGGTATACATTGAGCACTCACAGTAGACTGGTCTCTGGAATTTCTCATGAAGAGCCTTCTGCCGTTGTGGGATAGATAGGGCTGGATAATATACAAAATAGCCATCATACATTGAAAGTATTCTGCTAAGTTGACACCTGAGATACTGGATGTTTTAACTGCATTGTATTGATTTTGATGAATCAGTTAATCAGATTCCTTATACCATATCATGTTACTAGACTGTGAAATGCATGTTTATTGCATTTTCTTTGTATAACATATAGTATGTTTTGAAATTTGGTATAAATCATTCATCGTTTTATTTTTTTCCATATGGATTACTTCCAGTTCTTAAGAGTGGGGAAATGCCCTGGAACTTTGTACCTTGAAGTCATATGTTGCCATGTGTCATATCTTATTTTCCTTGTACAGAGTTGGTAATAAATCATATGTAATTTATTTTTTATTTTAATTTATTGTCTATTGCAGAGTTTGAACTAGGGCCCTGGGCACTGTTCCTGAGGTCTTTGGCTCAAGGTTAGCTCTCTACAACATTGAGCCACAGTATCAATTTTAGTCATGTGTGATTAGTTGGTGATAAGTGTCTCAAGGGAACTTTTCTGCCCAAGCTGGCTTTGAACTGTGATCCTCGGATATCAGCCTACAGATTAGCCAAGATTACAGGCATGAGCTACCAGCACCTGGCTATACGTAATCTAAACTGAAGTTTTCTTCAAGTGTTTAATCCTACATTGAAGTTATTTTTCTTACAAACTTCCTAATACATATGTAATCTATTCTATTTTGAAAAGTACTGTTGTACCTCCCACTTATTTGTGGCATTTCTGAAATCCAAGTTCCTCTGTGTTTCAAGGTGGATACTTTTGCCTGTAACAAGTATTGTTGTTGAACACATAACATCTGGCTACTTAGAAAACAAAAGATGTGAAACTACTGTAGCCAGATAAAGAACTTCCAGGACAATTCAAGGGCAACTCATGTACTCTCTGTGTAGGTGAATAGGGACCATAGAAAAGAAATTCTTATAAGTGATTGAGTGTGTGTGCACATAGATGATCACTTGTTTATCTGTTGCTATAGTTTTACACATTCACTAGTAAAACAATATCATATATATATGCATATATATGTATATATATATACATATATATGCAGATCACAGTTTCCAAAATCCAAGAACCACCTCCATGGGCATCACTTTCTTATGTTGCTCTTTGGGTAATAAGAATGAAACCTGGAACTGTCCAGTGGTTGAGAAATTACTCAGCGATTCAAGCATTTATCTTTCAATATATTGGTTGCTCCTAACACTAAAATTAGAAAGAATGTTAATATATAATATATGTTATATATAATATATTCAATATATTATATATAACGTATAATATATTGCATATTATAATATATGCTATATACAATACCTGACAGTAGTATATATTTGTAAGGAAAAATACAATAAACGTATCAATGTCCATACTTTCCTAGCCATGATTAAGTTCAGTAGATTTAGATGCATTACATCTCAATAGGAAAAGTATACTGAAGTTCTGAGGACCTTGAGCTAGATAAGGAGAATTCCTGTAAAAGAAGCCTCTCCTCAATTATGAGAAAAGATGTTTGGAAATTTGTTTGGGTTTTTTTTTTGGGGGGGGGGTGGTAATGGGGCCTAACTCTGGGCCTGGGTGCTGTCCCTCACCTCTTCACCTCAGGGCTAGTGCTCAACCACTCAAGCCATAGCACCACTTCTTTTTTTTTTTTTAATATTTTTTATTGTGAAAATACTGTACAGAGGAGTTACAATTACATGGACAAGATAATGAGTACATTTCTTATCAATTATTGTAGCCTCCTTCTTTGTTTACCCTTCCCATTCCTTCCCAGCCACCTTTCGGCCCCCCCCACTCAATCCCCCCCCACCAAAGTTGTAAAGTTCGTTTTTGACATGACAACTTGTACTTCTCATTGTTGCAACGGGCCCACCTGTATCCTTATTTAAACGACTAGTTTTTCCCCTTCCCCTCCACAAATTATACTGACATCAAATACAGTGAAAACTGGGGTTATACTGTGGGGGAGGGACATACAAAGCAAAAAGAAATAATCTTATAAATGCATTAGAAACAAATGCATGAAAGAAAAAAAAACATTTAAATGCATATCTTAGGGTTCATTTTCCTAACATCACCTTATCTGACCTTTTCTGCTTGACTCATACATATACTAGATATTGCAAATAAGGGAAACCATGGGACCTATGTTTCTTTGGGGCCATAGCACCACTTCTGGCTGAGGAATCGAACCCAGGGCCTCATGCATGTAAGGCAAGCATTCTAACCACTGAGCCACCTTCCCAGCCCAAGTTTGGTAGTTTTCGAGAAGAGGAATTTGGCATTTGCTTTGCATCCTTGATTAGTAGGTATCATTTTGCTCCAAATTTTGTCTCCTTTTATGTTCCCTAAACACTTACACAGAATCATCATTCCATAGCATATCGTTAAGTCCTTCTTTTACTTCTTTTATCATTATTGTTTTGTTGTTGTTGTTTTGCTGATGCTGAAGCTTGAACTCAGGGACTAGGCAGTGTCCCTGAGCTGCAGGCTAGTGATCTACCGCTTGAGCCACAGTACTACTTCTGGATTTTTCTTCCTGGGCTTGCTTTGAATCATAATACTCAGATCCCGCCATCCTGGGTAGCTTGGATTACAGATGTAGGCCACCAGGGCCCAGCAAGTACCTCTCTTTCAGATATTATTCTAAAAGCCTCCTATCCAAGGTCACTCCTAAGATAGTAAATGGAACTATGCCAATAGTTTCTTCACACTCTCATCTCCTGTTATGGCTATAGTGTGTCTTTTCCATCTTATTTTGAACCTACTTGACTGTTCTCTTCCTTATCCATGGTTCTAGGTGTGTTACTAATAATTAACTAAATTTAGTGGGTATACACCCTAAATCACTCAACTATAAATTTCATTTAATTTTTTCAATATGATTGTTTTTCTGTGCAAATATGAGCTTCCTGCACCTACCTCTTGGCATAAGCAGAGCCTAGGCTTATTCTACCTCAAATACAAGAGGTTAGCCAAATAATTGCCTACAGTATTCCTGCCTAGGAGTCAGGACAAGTAGTTGAGTGCCTGAAAGAAGCAATGCATTCCTGGCATGGGAAGGGGTGGAAGAGACAAGAGCCTAGAGAGCAAACTGGCAGTCACAACATTTAACAACTTCTCCTTTGGGGAAACTGACCTCCTGCAAAGAGGCGGTGAGATAACACCTAGTGAATTTTCATATATGAAGGAAGTTGTCATGTCTCACTACACAACTCACTTGTAGTCAAAGACAGGGTCATTCTTTTGTGTCCTCCATAGGTCCAGTCTCACTTAATCTCCATATTAGACTTTGCCCAGACTCTATTCCTACCAGAAGATCCCTAATGAGGAGAAAAGTGTGATCTCTTGGCTTCTGACTGGCCCTGTGGGAACTGAGGCCACTTTTAGTTTTGAACCTATTCCTCCTGACAAGGCTGTGGTGGGTGGTGGGAAAGCTCATTCTCTGAATTGTGCCCTAGTACCAAATCTCTTCAGAAAAAGCCAAGGAATTACAGATTCTGCCCGGGGGGGGGGGGGGTGGGAGGGGAGGAGGAGGGCGCGGTGAGTTTCTCCATATCCAAAGAGTTCAATTAATATCTGATTATGAGGCCCAGGTGTAGGTCCTTCACCAGATCCTTCAAGCTGGAGTGGATGTTAGCTCAGACTCCAGGCCATCCTCATATTTCTCCAGCTCTTTCTCATGAACAAAATGGTCATAGGAGTTGAGTTCAGAAACAAGGATAAATGAGAAAAGCAGAAGAATCATTGGCACGGGGAGGAATTAGAAACTTTGGGTGAAAAAAGGGCTCAGAAAATCTAGGATCACTCACATCATTTGGGAATCACATCATAAGATTAGGGAATAAAAGTAATAAATTACTACCTAATTAGTAACTCCACTGCTCTGACTACATTACAAGTGTTCTGTCAAAAGGTACTGTCCTAGCTCTATTTTGATGAGGAAAATGGAGCACATTCACAAAGTTCTCAGTATCTTCATCCATAGCCAGGTTGTTCTTACTCTCTACTTTTCTGTTATTTTCCTTTGCTAGATTCTATCAATGACAC
Organism: Dipodomys spectabilis; assembly: GCF_019054845.1. Classification (NCBI taxonomy): domain Eukaryota; kingdom Metazoa; phylum Chordata; class Mammalia; order Rodentia; family Heteromyidae; genus Dipodomys; species Dipodomys spectabilis. Next base: position 1,489,276 of record NW_024870931.1, on the reverse strand, counting down.
TTGAAAGTGTTATCATCTTCAGACATGTAATTACATTTTCTTTTAATCCATTTGTTATAAAAATAAAACAAATTATGGGCAAAACTATGTGTATGGTACATTTTCTTCCAAGGTATATTTATTTTATGTTAAGTATTATTTTAATAGTTTCATTTTTAAAACTTGAGGAAAATGTTTTGTAACTATTAGCACTAATTATTGCACCTGTTTTTGTATTTTTCCATGTCTGTATGTTTGTTATTAAGCTTCTAAAATTTTCTTTTCCCCCAACTGTTGCCTTCTTAAAATTTCTTCAAATTATAAACTATATATAATAGTCCTGTATGTGTTCATTGATATATTTAAATTTTGATCTAATATCCACATATTATAGGATATCTTCAAACTCTTGTAATTGCTCTGAAAATCTGTATGGAGGTCCCTCATTAAAGCAAAAACACAATGCCACAAAACCCAGTGAAAATAGGATTAGGAATCTATCCAAAAATATTTAGCAATGATACAGTAGAAACATTCACTTCTCACTGGGTGCCGGTGCCTCACACCAGTAATCCTAGCTACTCAGGAGGCTGAGATCTGAGGATCGAGGTTCAAAGCCAGCCTGGGCAGGAAAGTCTGTGAAACTCTTATCTTCAATAAACCACCAGAAAACCGGAAGTGGCACTGTAGCTCTAGTGGTAAAGCACTCGCATTGAGCTGAAGAGGTGAGGGACAGCACTCAGACCCAGAGTTCAAGCCCATGACCGGCAAAAAAAAAAAAAGCTGATAATGAGCTGAGCTGCTAGAGGTAGTTTCCCTAAAGATCTAAGAGCTAAAAGTGGAGAGGCAAACCCAGAGCTCTGCACCACATCAGTCCACCATGCCAATTGCTTCTACCATAGTACTAGCTACCCAGTTTGCACACTCATGACCTTTTTACCCTGATTGTGCCCCACAATCCCTCACAACTTTTACTCTTTCACTTTGTCTATGCTTTCTTGTCCCTGCTAAACTCTTCTGGATGCCTGTATTAGCTACCCCAACCCTTGCAAAGCTGTTGCTGCTACCCAATTTCCTGCCACTTCAACTCAGTTATTACAGTCACAATTACCCTTTCCCTGGTATCCTAGTCTCTGCTACTCTTTTCTGCTACCCATAATTCATAACACCATGGTTCCAGCCACTTGACCCCGACACCCTTGTCTCTGATACCACATTCCCAAACAAAACAAGGGAAGAGTGGGCACAGACAGTCAACTTGGGTACTCCTCTTGCAGGCACATTGGGACATTATTCTTCAGGTATTTAACACAAGGGACTTACAGGCGGTGGAAAGAAATGAGGTTACTCAGAGGTGACTAATATCCAAGGATATCAACTGACAACTTGTTGCTAGGAAAAGAAAGCCCTAAGGTGAAAGTTAATGAGAAAAAGTTTTACAAAGATATTGGGGATGATGCAATAGGTTTAGCTTAGTCCCTTCTACTAGTGATCTGAATTATTTTTTGACATAGATATGTAACTACTTTGCATTTTAAAAATTATATGAAGATGCACCTTTGTGTGGTACTTATATTAATTTATGAAATAGTTGCATATGATCACGTTAATGATATTCAATATTTTATGTTCAATGTTATGCTCATGAGGCTGCCTTTGGCAATATGAATTGAGCTCTCTAACAACAAATGGAATTTCATTGTCAAATACTACAAGGAGATTACTGATACTAGTACCAAAATGAAAGCTGGAACAAAAAAACTGAAGAAAGCTGCAAGTTTGATGGGAAGGAGTCAGTGGCAAGAGCTATGAAGAAAGAGAATTTTTTCACCATGGAATCTTGGAAGAATAGAATGTGTTTTGTTGAATTACTAGCTTTTTAAACCTTCTTAGAAAGCAGAACATTATTTTTATTCTTGCTTTTTGGTAGCTGTTTAATGAATGGTTTAACAAAAAAATTATCAAAATGACTGAAAATTAAATGATGTGAATTATCAGATTAACATTATACCTAAAGTTGCCCTGAGATGCAGGAAGATTGGATTCTTTTCTATTAAATTAATGGAATAAACTTCCTTTTGGATGGTTGGACAGTCCATGACACTTTTTCCAAAACAAGAAAAGATAATGGAGAGAAAAAAAAGAGGAAGGAGACTCAATGCAGCTGAAATTAGCATGTTCTCATTTGGAGTTTAATGGTTTTTTTCTACAAAGAATAAGAATTTCATCTTAACATAATAATTTCAAAATGGATGTGCTACAGGATAGCTTGTAAATGTAATATTTAATGCTGTTGAATTACTTGAAGACAAATGTTTACAGAAAACTTTAAATTCCAGAAAACTGTAATGTTCCAATAAACACCTGGAAGAAATATAATTTAAAAATTCATGGTTCAAAGCAAACCCTGACAGGAAAGTCTGTGAGACACTTATCTCCAACCAGGAAATGGCACTGTGGCTCAAGTGGAAGAGGGCTTCCCTTGAGCTGAAGTACTCAGGGATATGTTCAAACCCAGTCCCTGAGTTCAAGCCCAAGACTGACAAAAAGAAATTTTAAAAAATTAAAGCATTAGGGATGGGAAGAAGACTCAGTGGTAGAGTGCTTGTCTTGCATGAATGAGGTCCTGGTTTCAATTCCTCTGCACCACCTAAGCAGAAAAAAACTGGAAGTGGCGCTGTCACTCAAGTGATATAGCCTTGAGCTGAAGAGCTCAGGGACAGTGCCCAGATCCAAAGTTCAGGCCCCCCTACCAACATCAACAACAACAAAAATTAAAGCATCAAACAACCCGAGGAGGTTGTCCAGAATGAGTGCGGCATTATCCATTTACATGACTTAGTGACTTGAAACCTAGTTTACCAGGGGAGGTGGTGGGCAATTTGTGTCTTTGCCAAAACCTGCGAAATTATTTTGTACTTTCACAAGGAGGAACAAAGCAGGGAATGGGGGGAGGAGGATAGGTGTTTGGCGGCCTTGCCTTTTGGTTCAGTGATTGTTTTCTGGAGTCAAATTCAGAGAAATACTGCTTGCAATCCTAGTTGCATGGGCAATGAAGAAGCCATGCCCTGGAATTGGTCTTTGCATTGTCCTTGGCCCGGTTCCAACCACCACTGGATAATCCAAGTCCCATTTCAGGACCAAGATGCCTTGAAGACTACTGATCCACTGGGCAGGTGGATCTAACCACAGCCAGAAAAGGCAAAAAATTCAATGCTTAGGGCAGCACTGGAAATCTACAACAGGCAGAGATTTTTAAATATATTTTATTGTAAAAATACTGTACAGAGGGGGTTCAGTTACATGAGTAGGGTAATGAGTACATTTCCTATCAAGCATTGTTACCTCCTCCTTGTTTTTTTCCCAACCATCCCTTCCCTCCCCACCTCTCCAACTCCTCCCTCCTCAATCCCTGCCTAACATTGTAAATTCATTTTCTACATAGTGTCCTGTACATCTCTTCATCACAATGGGTCAAACCTGCAGCCCCATTTAAGCATTTTGCTATATCCTTTCCACTCCCCAAATCACAAAAGTGAATATACAAGATGCAGAACATTGGAATCAAATACAGTGAAAACAGGGATTATACCGTGGGTGGATGAACCTACAAAAAAATCACAGTGCATTATAAGTATATTAAAAACAAAACCAAGACTGACTTGGGGTATATTTCACTTAACATCAACTTATGTGGTCATAATAACATAACTTTTGATCTTTTCTGCTTGTCCTAGACATGTACTAGTCCTTGCAAATAAGGGAAAGCATGGGACCTATGTTTCTCTGGGCCTGGCTTACTTCACTTAATATAATTTTTAACAAGTCTTTCCATTTCCTAACAAATGGGGAGTTGTCATTCTTTCTAATGGAGGCATAGAATTCCATTGTGTGTGTGTGTGTGTGTGTGTGTGTGTGTGTGTGTGTGTGTGTGTGTGTGTGTATCACATTTTCTAGATCCATTCATCTACTGAGGGAAATCGGGGTTGGTTCCATATCATAACTATAGTGAGCTATAGTGAGTAATGCTGCAACAAACATGGTTGTGCTGGTAGCTTTGGTATGACCTTGTTTGTGATCATTTGGGTAAATGCCCAAAAGTGGGATTGCTGGGTCATAGGGAGCTCTATGTGTAGTCTTTTGAAGAACTTCCATACTTCTTTCCAATGTGGTTGAACAAGTTTACATTCCCACTAACAATGCAGTAGGGTTCCCGCCAACATCTGTAATTATTACATTTCTTGATTATAGACATTCTAACTGGAATGATGTGTGATCTCAATGCTATCTTGATTTGCATTTCTTTTATGGCTAGAAAAGTTGAGCATTTCTTCATGTGTCTAATGGGCATTTTCATTTCCTCTTCAGAGAAATCTCTCTTTAAGTCTTTAGCCCACTGAGTTATCCAGCAGTTGTTTCTTTGATGATTTGTTGTTGGGGAATTTAATTTTTTAAGTCCTAAGTATATTTTAGATATAAGACCTTGTCCATTTTATGACTCATGAAGATCTTCTCCCAGTACGTGGGCTGTCTACAGTTCTTGTTAGCTTTGACCTTTGCCTTGCAGAACCTCTGCGGTTTCATGCAATCCCATTTGCCCAACCTTTCTTTGATTTGTTTTGTTTCTTGTTCTCTATTAAGAAAATTTCGGCGTGTGCTAAAGAGCCCTAAAGTTTCTCCTATTACTTCATGTAAAGTTTTCATGGTGTCTGCTTTTATTTTAAGGTCTTCTGTCCACTTGGAGTTGATTCTGATGCAGGGCGATATATACGGATCTAGTTTTAGTTTAACAGGTGTTTAACAATTTTGCCAACACCATTTACAGAAAAGGCTATCTTTTTTCCACTCTATTTTTTTTAGGTCCCTTGTCAAAGCTTAGGTGGCTATAGGTCAATGGATTCATTTCTGAGTCTTCAGTCCTTTTCCATTGGTCCTCAGGTTTGTTCTTGTGCCATTATCAAGCTGTTCTTATTACTATGGCTTTTTAGTCTAGTTTGACATTTGGAACTGATATTGCTTCAGCACTGTTCTTTCTGCTAAGGATTGACAAACCTACAGCCAGCATTATAGTAAATGGCAAAAAGTTAAAATCATTTCTTATAAATTCAGGAATGAGGGGCTGGGAATGTGGCTCAGTGGTAGAGCGCTTGCCTTGCATGCATGAGGCCCTGGGTTCCATTCCTCAACACCACATAAGCAAAAAGAATAAAAGCCGGAAGTGGCGCTGTGGCTCAAGTGGTAGAGTGTTAGCCTTGAGCTGAAGAGCGGCGGGACAGTGCCCAGGCCCAGAGTTCATGCCCCATGACTGGGGCATGAATTAAATAAATAAAATAAATTCAGGAATGAGATAAGGATGTCTGCTCTCTCCACTCCTCTTCAAATAAGTATTAGAATGCTAGCTGGGGCAATAAGACAAGATAAAAACTTAAAGGGGATCCAAATAGGGAAAGATGAAGTAAAACTATCCCTCTTTGCAGATGACATGATCTTGTATTTAAAGAACCCCACGGACTCCACTCCCAAGTTACTTGAGCTGATCAGAAACTTTGGCAAACTAGCAGAATATAAAATTAACCCTCGGAAATCAATGGCTTACCTGTATTCCAATAACAATAACAGTGAGGCTGAAAATAGGAAAGCAATACCTTTTTAATATTCGCAAAAATATAAAATAGCAAGGAGTTAACTTAAGTGTCTGCTTTGAGTTCAAGGTCTTTGATCCATTTGGAGTTGATTCTGGTGCAGGGTGATATATAAGGATCTAGCTTTAGTTTTCTACATGTAGTTAACCAGTTTTGCCAGCACCTTTTACTGAAGAGGCTGTCTGTCTTCCATTCTATTGTTTTAGCTCCCTTATCGAAGATTAGATGGCTATAGGTCTGTAGGTTCATTTCTGGGTTTTCAATTCTATTCCATTGGTCCTGAGGTCTGTTCTTATGCCAATACCAAGCTGTTCTGATTACTATGGCTTTAGAGTAGAGTTTGAAATTTGGTATTGATATTCCTCCAGCAGTGCTCTTTCCGTTGAGGAGCGTTTTTGCTATTCGGGGTCTTTTATTGTTCCATACGAATTTTTGGATTGCCTCTTCTATTTCCTTGAAGAATGAGGATGGAATTTTGATAGGTATTGCGTTGAATTTGTAGATAGGCTTGGGAAGTATTGCCATTTTCACGATGCTAATCTTTCCAATCCAGGAGCATGGGAGGTTTTGCCATTTTTTAAGTTCTGTGTTGATTTCCTTTTTCAAGATTTTAAAGTTTTCATCATAGAGGTCCTTCACTTCTTTAGTTAAGTTAATTCCTAGGTATTTTATTTTTTGTGGGGCTATTACAAATGGAGTTGCTTTCCTAATTTCAGCCACACTTTTCTCATTGTTGGCATACAGAAAAGCCATTGATTTTGGGGGGTTAATTTTATAACCTGCTACTTTGCCAAAGTTTTGAATCAGCTTGAGTAATTTGGGAGTGGAGTCTATGGGATTCTTTAAATACAAGATCATGTCATCTGCAAAGAGGGAGAGTTTTATTTCTTCTTTCCCTATTTGGATCCCCTTTATGTCTGTATCTTGCCTTATTGCTGTAGCTAGGCATTCTAATACTAGATTGAAGAGAAGTGGAGAGAGTGGGCATCCTTGTCTTGTTCCTGAGTTAAGAGGAAATGGCTTTAGTTTTTCACCATTGAGTATAATGCTGGCTGTAGGTTTGTCCTATACAGCCTTTATTGTATTGAGGAATGTTCCATGGATTCCTAATTTTTCCAAAACCTTCATCATAAAGGGGTGTTGGATCTTGTCGAATGCTTTTTCTGCGTCTATTGAGATAACCATGTGGTTCTTATTCTTGCTCCTGTTGATGTGATGAATAATATTAATTGATTTGCGTATATTGAACCAGCTTTGCATCCCTGAAATGAATCCTGTTTGATCGTGTTGTATGATTTTTTGGATGAATTGTTGAAGTCGGTTGGCCAAAATTTTGTTGAGAAGTTTTGCATCAATGTTCATCAAAGAAATGGGTCTATAGTTCTCTTTCTTTGATGAGTCCCTGCCTGGTTTTGGGATGAGGGTTATGATGGCTTCATAGAATGTGTTCGGTAGTGAGCTTTCTCTTTCAATTTCATTGAAGAGTTGGAGGAGAATTGGTGTGAGCTCTGCTTTGAAGGCCTTGTAAAATTCCGCTGTAAAACCACCTGGTCCTGGACTTTTCCTAGCTTGGAGGTCTCTTATTGCTGTTTCTATTTCAATGCTTGATATGGGCCTGTTAAGATACTTTAACTCATGTTGGTTTACTTTTGGCATGTCAATATTTGCTAGGAAGAGGTCCATTTCTGCCAAGTTCTCAAACTTATTAGCATAAAGTTTTGAGAAGTATTCCCTTATAATGTTCTGAATCTTGGTTGTTACCGTGGTGATGTTTCCATTCTCATCTCTCAGTTTATTAACTTGGGTGTGTTCTCTTCTTTTTCTGATAAGATTTGCTAAGGGTCTGTCAATTTTGTTAAGTTTTTCGAAGAACCAACTCTTTGTTTTGTTGATTCTTTCTATAGTTTTTTTGGATTCTAATTCATTTAATTCTGATTTAATTTTGATTATTTCTTTCTGTCTACTGGATTGGGGTTTATGTTGCTGCTCTTTTTCAAGGAGGTTTAGATGTGTCATTAAATTGTTAGTTTCAGATCTCTCCAATTTGTTGATGTAGGAGCTCAGAGCTATAAACTTGCCTCTGAGTACTGCCTTTGCTGTGTCCCAGAGGAGCTGGTAATTTGTGTGTTCATTTTTGTTGAATAGCATGAACATTTGAATTTCCTTTCTAATGTCTTCCATGACCCACTCATGATTCAGCAGTGTGTTGTTCAGCCTCCATGTGATACCGGACTTTCTTTGGTGGCTTTTGGTGTTGAGTTCTAATTTTATTCCCTTGTTGTCACAGAGAATGCAAGGTATAACTTCAATGTTTCTGAATTTAGACGAGTTTGCTTTGGGGCCTAAAATGTGGTCTATTTTAGAAAACGTTCCATGGGCTGCTGAGAAAAACGTGTATTCTGATGCTGCTGGGTGAAATGTTCGGTAGATGTCTGTTAAGTCTAGTTGATCTATGCAGCTGTTTAGATCTGCGGTTTCTCTGTTGAGTTTTTGCCGAGTGGTGTGTTAAAATCCCCAACAATTAATGTCTTTGGATCTATGTGGGATTTGAGGGAAAGTAGTGCTTCTTTGATAAATTTAGGTGCTTCATTGTTTGGCGAATAGATATTTAGAATTGTAATATCCTCCTGAAGGAGAGATCCTTTAATTAGTATGTAGCGACCTTCTTTATCTCTTCTCACGAATTTTAATTTGAAGTCTATTTTATCTGATATTAGGATTGCAACTCCCGCCTGTTTATGGGGGCCGTTTGCTTGGTAGATTTTGTTCCAGCCTTTAACATTGAAAATGTGTTTGTTTTTACGGTCAAGATGTGACTCCTGCAGGCAGCAGATAGAAGGGTCTTGTTTTTTAATCCAACTAGACAGTCTATGTCGCTTAATTGGAGAGTTCAGTCCGTTAACGTTAAGAGATAGGACTGAGAGGTATTTGGGAGTTCCTGCCATGTTATCTACCTTCTTGGGGGCTGTGAAAACTGGGTTCTTCCTATGGTTCTTGGATTCTTAGTTTGGGTACAGTTTCTTGGCCTTTATTGCGGTCTTGTTGGTTTTCTATGTGTAGGACATCTTTAAGAACCTTTTGTAGGGCTGGTTTGGTGGAGATGTATTGTTTCAATTTTTCTTTGCTATGGAAGGTTTTTATTTGGCCTTCAGTTATGAAGGAGAGTTTAGCTGGGTACAGTATTCTTGGTTGATAGTTGTTTGTTTTTAGGGCATGGCATATATCATTCCCGGCTCTTCTTGCTTTGATTGTCTCTGCTGAGAAATCTGAGGTGATTCTAATTGGTTTCCCATTATAGGTGATTACCCTTTTCTCCTTGACAGCTTTAAGGATCTTTTCCTTGTTCTGAGTTGATCCTGTGTGGATTATAATGTGACGGTGGGATGTCCTATTCTGGTCTGGTCTATTTGGGGTTCTAAAGGCTTCTTGTTTCTGAACAAGCCTATCTTTATGCATGTTTGGGAAGTTCTCTGCTAGGATCCTGTTAAACAAATTTCCCAGACCATTAACTTCTGTTTCTAGGTGCTCCTCTACACCCATTATCCTTAGATTAGGCCTTCTGATGGTGTCTTCCAGGTGTTGGATAGATCTATCATATTTCTTGGACTTGTCTTGGATGGTTGTATGTTCTTTCTCTATAATATCTAGGCTGTCTTCAATCCCTGAGATTCGATCTTCTGCATGGTCTAACCTGCTGTCAAGATTCTCTACTTTGTTTTTTATCTCTTTTCCTTCTAATTGGTCAGCTTTGATGGCTTCAAGTTCTTTGTTGAAGCTCTGTTTTAGGTCTTGTATGATTTTCTTTACTTCCTTAATTTGGTGTTCAGTGTTTGTCCTCAAATCACTTAGTTGATTGGTTATGGTTTCTTTGGACTCCCATTCCTTCTGTTGGGTTCCATTCAGCATTCCCTTTGTGGTCTCCCTGACTTCCTTCAGCTCTTTGTTAATGGATTCCATGGATGCCTTTAGTGATCTTTGTGTGTTCTCTACCTGGTCTCTCAATTCCTGTATTACTCTTTGATTAGCTTCCTCCCGTTCCTGGGATTCCTGCAGTTCTCTTTGAGTGTTCTCAGCCTGCTCACTCCATTCCTCCCTTTCTCTTTGAGTATTCTCAATTTGTTCACGCAAATCCTGTATCAGTTTTTGAGTAGCTTCCTCATGCTTATGATATTCCTGTATAAACTTCTGGGATGCCTCCTCTCTCTCCCTATCACGCTCATACAGAGTCCTTTGTACGTTGTCAAACTTCTCATTTATCATGTTTGCCAGCAGTGTTTGTAGAGCTATTTGGGAACTCTCCTCTGGATTATTCATTATCTGTTCTAACCCCTGATTATCAAGATTGGGAATTGAGATACCCGAATTTGCCATTTTTCTTGTGTTTTTCCGGCTTACTCTGCCCATTTGAGATGAAGATAGCACCAGTATTGTGCTAGAACACTATCTTAAGGCAATAATCAACCAAAGTTTGCATTTGTACAGTCAATAGTCTACAGATACAATCTAGTTCAACAGATACATCTATTCGACATCAAACAACTATATGTTAAAGGACTTCGAACCGCAGAGAAGAATTTGGAAAACCAGAAATTATTAGGGTTAGGGAGAGATGTGGGTAAAAAATAGGAATAGATTGTTGTGGGGAGGCACAGGGAGAGTTAACTATGTCCTAATCACAATGCAGGAAATAGGTTGGGTAGGATGCAAGTAGAGAGAGAGAGAAAAAGAAGAAAGGGAAAGGGGAATGAAAAGAGACCAGAAAAAAATAGAAACGTAAAAATTAATGTTATTATAGAGATTAAAAGACCATCTATTTAGAGAGGAATGTGAATATATTGAGAGAAAGGGAGGGACATAGAGGAGATGTGAAAAACTTTAAAAAAATGCTTAAAATATTATATAGATATAAAGAGGTAGTACTGCTATTAATGAATTTAAGTCTCAGAGGTTTTGCATTGAGTAATAAGTTTGTGGATTAAGTGTGTACACAATGGGGGATAGGGTCTACTAGTTAACTACGGGTTTATCTGAGGATGTGCAGGACAAGAGTTAAGTCTTCACATAAAGAAGAACAAAAGAGAGGAAAAGGTGGAAAGGAAAGGAAAGTGAGAAGAAAAGATCAGAAGTTCAGTAGAGCTAGACAAAAAACAAAAAGATAATTAAGAATGAAAGAAAAAGAGAAAGAAGACAAGAAAAGAAAGGAAAACACACATTCACGTATTCCGAAAATAAAAATTATAAGAGGAGAAAAAAAAAAGTTACTGGAAAACAATTATTTTTTCAGAAGTGGCAAAAATTAAAGATTAATAAAAGTTTTAGGAAAGGAAAAAAAAAATTTTTTATATATATAAGGTAACAAAAAACAAAAGAAAAACCAAAAAAAAAAAAAAAGAAAAGAAAAGAAGAAGAAGAAAAAAAAAGTTCTTTGATTTTTTTTTTTTTGGGAGGGTTGGGAAGAATCCTGTATCTCCCTTTTGTCTGTAACCAGAGTCTTGTTGGAGTCTCTGGTCAGCTTGAGGTCTGTGGCTTGATTGGTTTCTTAAGTCAGTTTGTTGGAACAGGCAGAAAAATGCTCTGCTTTACCCAAGATTTTTAGATACCCCTCCCAGGTTAGTTTACTGGGACGGTGATCTGCTTTGAGAATCACAAAAGAGGGGGATGCAGTGATGAGGCTAGGTTCTTGTTAGAGTTGAGGCCTTTCAACAGACAGTAGCTTTTCCCTGGGGCTATTTTGTGAAAAAAACTCACAGCACCCAGCCTGGAGCCATTCTCAGGGTTTCTGTTTTTTTCAATTGATTGTGGTGGCTGCTAGAGGGAGGGGCAGCCTCTGGTTCTGGTTACCCAGTGAGGAGAGCCACTTCAATGGCTGGCGCCTGAGCTGGGTGACTTTTCCCTGGATGGAACTGAGTCTGTGAGGTCACTTCACCGTTAAGTTCTTGTGACCTGCTAAATGACTCGTTTTATTCCAAGGCCTGAGCTGGAGCTAGCCCCTCCTCCGAGCTTTGTCGGTATCCAAGATGGAGATCACCGGTGCTGGGCGGGGAGGGGTGGCCTTCCCTCCTCTGCTCCCTGAGAAGGAGTGAGGACGTTGGGCTTCTACTCACGCCGAGTCTTGGATCCTGAGTCGTCTCTGGTCTGCAAAGTGCAGGATGAAGATGTCCGCTCCTTGTCGGTTCTTGCTGGTGTTGAGTAGAATCCGCTCGTCCGCTGCGTCTGGCTCCTTCGTCCGGGACTGTGTCTCAGGTATGCCCCCGCGGTGGTGATCGCCGCCGCGACGCTGTCGCTGCAGCGACAGCTGCTGCCAAGCGCTCAGATGTGTCTGCTTGGCTTCCCCTCTCTTGACTAACTCTCTGTCCTGTGATGGCACACTTGGTGTGATTCTCTGGCTTGGGACTGTTCACTGCAACTCTGAAACTGTTTTCTATGCAAGAGCTTGTTCAGATTCCAGCTTCTCCTCCACCATCTTCCCGGAACTCCTTTACCACTTTTTCTTGATCCATTCATCTACTGATTGGCATCTGGATTGGTTCCATATCTTAGCTATGGTAAATAAAGTTGCAATAAACATAGTTGTGCTGGTAGTTTTAATATGGTCTTATTTGTGATCCTTTGGGTAAATGAACAAAAGTGGGATTGCTGGGTCATAGGGGAGCTTTATGTGGAGTCGTTTGAGGAAACTCCATACTGCTTTCCAAAGTGGTTGAAGAAGTTTACACTCCCACCAAGAATGCAGTAGGGTTCCCTTGTGGCCCCATCCCCTCCAGCATTTGTTGTTGTAAAAATATGGATTGCTTCACGAATTTGCAAGTCATCCATGTGCAGGGACCATGCTAATCCTCTCTGTATCATTCCGATGTTAGTGTATGGGCTGTCGGATTAAGCACAGTACATTTTTTATATAGAAGGTGTAATTGATTTTCTTAGTCAATTCCACAAAAAAGTAAGTTCAAAAGAATTGTCATGAAATTTTAAAATCATGCAGTTCTTACATAAGCACACATTTTTGATGTTGGCATAATTTGTGGAGGGGAAGGGGAAAATGTTTAAATAGGGATACAAGTAGACCCATTGCAACAATGAAAAGAACTTTACAACTTTGGCATCTCTACTACTGCCATACCTGCAGATTGTAACTTGATTGCTTCTTTTGAGGTAAGTATCACTATACTTGGGTCTGCTTGGACTGTGGTCCTCCTAACACAAGCAAAACACATAGCACCCATCAAACTCTAACAGAGTTTCTGAAACTTCTTTTTTTTTTTTTGGTTTGGGCTTGCCTGGAACTGCAATTCTCTAATCTCTGTTTTCTAAGTAGATAATATTACAGGTTTGAGCCACATTATCCAGTAAAAGTATACAATTTCAAGATATCTTGATATTGCCTATATTTGTGCTTAACATATATAGCTAACCTTAATTTTCTCCCACTTTTGTTTAGTACTCTGAATTGAAAACATTGACTTTCTTAATATACATGGCTTTGTTTTGGGTGGAATCCCATCACAATCCAAAAAATCTCCCAAAAGTTTATGTCGAATCATGGAAAAGAAGGCTTCAGGTTGGAAAAAAAAAGCAAAAAAAACCCCAATGATCCTTAACTTATAATTGCAGTATACTTATAGTGTTAGTCAATACTTTCTGAAGTATGAGAAGAGAAGGAAGACAGAAATGTGAAAGATGTCAGGTCTCTGGAATTTCTGTAGTTGTCACTTCATGTTATATTCTTCCTTAAAACTTGCTTTATTAAAACCCTCTGGGTTGATATTAGTTGGACTGTTTGGTAACCTTACCCAAGAAATGAAGCTGATGGCTGGGAAGGTGGCTCAGTGGTAGAGTGCTTCCCTTGCATGCATGAGACCTGGGTTCGATTCCTCAGCACCACATAAGCAAAAAGAAAAAAACCGGAAGTGGCACTGTGGCTCAAGTGGTAGAGCGCTAGCCTTGAGCTGATGAGCTGAGGGACAGCACCCAGGCCCAGAGTTCAGGCCCCACGACCAGACCCCCCCAAAAAAATCTTTGGGCTGGGAAGGAGGCTCAGTGGTAGAGCACCTGCCTTGCATGCTCGAGGCCCTGGGTTCGATTCCTCAGCACCACATAAGAAAAAAGCCGGAAGTGGCACTGTGGCTCAAGTGGTAGAGCGCTAGCCTTGAGCTGAAGAGCTGAGGGACAGCGCCCAGGCCCAGAGTTAAGGCCCCACGACCGGACCCCCCCCCCAAAAAAAAAAAAGAAATGAAGATGATTTTAGAAGGCTGATGATTTGGTAAATAAAGGAATAATGAGAATGAGCACTGATATTGTCACAGAATGAGCCGACAAGGTTCATTGCTGAACAGCAAAAGAAAGCAGTTTCAAGTCCGATAATGCACATTCGAACATATATAGATAGATACATATATGTATACAAATACAAACATACATGAAAAAGTATATATCCAGTAGAATATAGAGAGAAAGTTGGTGTGACAAGTATTAAACTATATCAAACTGGTTGCAGGAAAGGTCCAGTAAAATATCAATAGTTTAGCATAGATTTTGCATAGATTTGTAAAGGATGAAAATTCTTTCCTCATTTTATACTTTACAAATATCTTTAGTACATTTTAAGTTTTTTTATATTGTAGTTGGAGCACCTATATAATGCTGAGAATTGGAATTACATAAAGTATGCAACATGAATAGGCCAGCCAGTATAGGAAAGTTCATGAGATTCTTATTTCCAATTAACCACCAGGAGAAATGGAGTTCCAGTTCAGATTTTATGTAGAGCACTGGCCTTGAACACAAAAGCACCAGTCAGGCTGTGAGTTTAAGCCCTAGGATCTACAGAAACAAAAACACAAAATATAACTTGGACTTAGATATTTTATAATGAAGCATTTTTATATACTCTACATTGTTAGAAAGACTAGATTTCTGTGTTAGCTTTATAACCTACCATAATAAGTGATATTGTCCATTTATTAAGCAGAAAGGCTTACTCAGATTTATCAGTTTGAAGGTTTCAGTGTAAGTGTATGTTCAGTTGGTTTTATTGCTTTGGTGGCCTGTGACAAGACAATGTCAAGGTGAGGAGTATGTCAAAAAGAAATGTTTTTGACCTAGAATGATTAAAAGAGAAAAGAAGAAAGTAGATGAGTGTGCATGTTCTCAGAGGTTTCACTCTGAAGAACTTAATCTCCAGAAGAACTATTCAGGTATTCTCCACAGTCTGGGAGGAAATGGAAAGTCATTTTTCTTTAACACATAGGTCTTTCTGGGGCATTCTGAATTCAAATGGCAACATCCTCACCAATGATAATGAATTGTCCAGGGGTGGAATAGATATTGCTATAAATTCCAATCAGATCGCAGCAGACTAAATATTTTATGGAATCCCTATTAAAATAATTTCTTGCAGACTGACTGGGTCTTCATACTACATATTTGTATATCGGTGTGTATGTGTGGGTTTGAATAAACTAATACAGCAATGTAGCAAATTAAAGTATTAGTAAGGCCTTTCTCTTCTCATATCATGAAAGCCTGCCACAATTCTCAATCAAATCCCATTCAAGATTCAAATATTAATGCTCTCTCAAAAGTTCTGTATGCAAACCCAGGTACATTCACTTCATTTAAGACGGCAATGATATATGAAAATTTTAAGTCTACCATGGAAAAAAATTATATTAAGCAAAGTTAGCCAGGCCCAAAGAAACTTAGGTCCCATGGTTTCCCTTAATTGCAATAACTACTATATGTCTGAGTCATGCAGAAAACGTCAGATAAGTTGATGTTAGGGAAATGAACCCTAATATATGTATTCAAATGTTTTTTTTTTTTTAATTTCAGGTGATTGTTTCTAACACATTTATAAGATTATTTCTTTGTTGCTTTGTATGTCCCTCCCCCATGGTATAACCGCTGCTTTCACTGTATTTGATGTTGGTATAATTTGTGAAGGGGAAGGGAAAAAAGAAATGTTTAAATAGGGGTACAGGTGGATCCATTCCAACAATGAGATGTACAAGTCGTTATATGGAAAAATGAACTTTACAACTTTGGTGGGGGCAGGGAGGAGGATTGGGTGGAGGGGCAGGGGAGGGAGAATGGGAAGGGATGGGAAAAGGGAAACAAAGGAGGAGGCTAGAATGCTTGATAAGAAATGTACTCATTATCTTGCCCATGTAATTGTAACCCCTCTGTACAGTATTTTCACAAGAAAAATAGAAAAAAAGCAAAATTTAAGTCTTCCAATTACATTGTCACCTAGGAAACATGTACAATATTTCCTTAAAAAATATCTAGATTGTAGAACTTTAGCCAGAAAATTGAAGGAGTATACATTATAGGATTTAATTTAAATATTTAGTCACTGAAATGGATATTCTATATCCACAACTTAGAGCCCCTTCAAAATACATAATTGCAAACCTCATCTATTACCATCTTCCGTGAAGACAGTCCTTGCTGAAAATGAACCAAATGTGGTAAACCAATTAAAATGTACGCCTTTGTCAAATGCTGTTGTTTTAAAGCATGGAAGTGATAGAACAATTAATGTCAGTGAACAGCTGGTTCTGAGTATGGAAAGTGATTACTTTGTACTCTAGGTGGAAAACTCCACAGATGTTTCAGATTGTGCTTCATTTTGGCATTTGTGAGATATATTTTGGAAAGCACAATGAATGAAAGCATGTTGTTTTATAAAGATTTGCTGACTGACAAACCAGGGAAAGAAAACTTATTGAAATGTTTCAAATGAGAAGACAGACAATAGGGTGGGTAAGATGTGGTATGCAGCTTTAAATACAGACTGAAGCAGAGCAAAGAATGGGAAATTTTTTTCCTTAAAAGCTTTCTGGGTGTATTGTGCTATACACTATAATGATGAAATGATCATTTCTTTGGAAAAGTCATGAAAAAACATTGTCACCTGTTGAATTTCTTTATAAAGTGAATCTTAATTGACAAGAATGAAGAAATTTAAATATGTTAATAAAACATTATTAAGTATTACTTTAATTTTTGATTAAAAGTTAAAGCAAACTAACAGACTATTAGTCCATTAAGATTTATGTTTCCTGTCATATTTATTTTCCTTTTGTTCCTCTTTTTTGGGTGGTGATATTTTTTCAGAAAGGCAACCTAGTCTTAACCATTACCCACAAAATTTATGCTGTCAGAGAATCAGAGATTTTTTTTATTAAATTAAGACAATAGTAGGCTCATTTTATGCCAAACCAAAATATAAACACCAAAACATTTTTTACTAAAAAAACCACTCATAAAAAATCATGAGGGGGAAAAGGCTTAGGAAGACCGGTATAATCCACGCGCAGGAAGAAAGGCTTAGGAAAACACCTGAACATGTGGCATCCCAATGCATGGCAGCCGGTGCAAAATGCAAGTATCCCGAGTTCCGGGAAGATGGCGGAGGAGAAGCTGGAATCTGAACAAGCTCTCGCATAGAAAGCAGTTTTAGAGTTCCAGTGAACAGTCCTAAGCCAGAGAATCACACCAAGTGTGCCATCACAGGACAGAGAGTTAGACAAGAGAGGGGAAGCCAAGACAAGGAGACACATCTGACCGCCTGCCAGCAGCCGCGGCGGCGGCGGCGGCAGGGTCGCAGCGGCTACCGCAGCCGCGGCCATACCTGAGCGCTCACACAGAGAGTCCGGGACGAAGGAGCCAGACGCAGAGGGCGAGAGTATTCTACTCAACACCAGCAAGAACCGACAAGGAGCGGACAACTTCATCCTGCACTTTGCAGACCAGAGACGACCCAGGATCCAAGACTCGGCGTGAGTAGCCCCACTTCCTCACTCCTTCTCAGGGAGCAGAGGAGGGAAGGCCACCCCTCCCCCCCAGCACTGGTGATCTCCATCTTGGATACCGACAAAGCTCAGAGGAGCTGCTAGCTCCAACTCAGGCCTTGGAATAAAACGAGTCATTTAACAGGTCACAAGAACTTAACGGCGAAGTGACCTGCCAGACTCAGCTCCATCCAGGGAAAAGTCACCCAGCTCAGGCACCAGCCATTGGAGTGGCTTTCCTCACTGGGTAACCAGAGCCAGAGGCTGCCCCTCCCTCTAGCAGCCACCACAATCAATTGAAAAACAGAAACCCTGAGAATGGCTCCAGGGTGGGCTCTGTGAATTTTTCACAAAATAGCCCCAGGGAAAAGCTACTGTTTGTTGAAAGGCCTCAACTCTACCAGAACCTAGCCTCATCACCCCTCTTTTGTGATTCTCAAAGCAGATCACCCTCCCATTAAACTAACCTGGGAGGGGGATCTCAAAATCTTGGGTAAAGCAGAGCATTTTTCTGCCTGTTCGAACAAACTAACTTAAGAAACCAATCAAGCCACAGGACCTCAAGCTGACCAGAGACTCCAACAAGAGGCTGGTAACAGACAAAAGGGAGATACAGGATTCTTCCCACCCCTCCCAAAAAAAAATCAAAAAAAAAAAAATCAAAGAACTTTTTTTTTCTTCTTTTCGTTTTTCTTTTTTTTTTTTTTTTTTTGGTACCTTATATATATAAAATTTTTTTTTCCTTTTCTAAAACTTTTATTAATCTTTAATTTTTGCCTTTTTTGAAAAAATAATTGTTTTCCAGTAACTTTTTTTTCCTCTTATAATTTTTATTTTAGGAATACGTGAATGTACGTTTTCCTTTCTTTTCTTGTCTTCTCTCTTTTTATTTCTTTCTTTCTTAATTATCTTTTTGTTTTTTGTCTAGCTCTACTGAACTTCTGATCTTTTTTTTTCTCCCTTTCTTATCCTTTTCACCTTTTCCTTTCTTTTGTTCTTCTGTATGTGCCTTAACTCTTGTCCTGCACATCCTGATAAACCCATAGTTAACTAGTAGACCCTATCCCCCATTGTGTACACACTTAATCCACAAACTTATTACTCAATCCAAAACCTCTGAGACTTAAATTCCTTAATAGCAGTACTACCTCTTTATACCTATATAATATTTTAAGCATTTTTTAAGTTTTTCACATCTCCTCTATCTCCCTCCTGTTTTCTCATTATATTCACATTCCTCTCTAAATAGATGGTCTTTCAATCTCCATAACTATATTAATTTTTACGTTTCTAATTTTTTTTCTGGTCTCTTTTCATTTCCCTTTACCTTTCTTCTTTTTCTCTCCCTCTCTACTTGCATCCTACCCAACCTATTTCCTGCATTGAGAGTAGGACATAGTTAACTCTCCCTGTGCCTCCTCACACCAATCTATTCCTAATTTTTACCCACATCTCTCCCTAACCCTAAAAATTTCTGGTTTCCCAAATTCTTCTCTGCGGTTCGAAGCCCATTAACATATAGTTGTTTGATGTTGAATAGATGTATCTGTTGAACTAGATTGTATCTGTAGACTATTGACTGTATAAATGCAAACGTTGGTTGATGGTTGCCTTAAGATAGTGTTCTAGCACAAAACTGGTGCTATTTTCATCTCAAATGGGCAGAGTAAGCCGAAAAAACACAAGAAAAATGGCAAATCCAGGTATCTCAATTCCCAATCTTGATAATCAGGGGTCAGATCAGATAATGAACAATCCAGAGGAGAGTTCCCAAATAGCTCTACAAACACTGGTGGAAAATATGATAAATGAGAAGTTTGACAACTTACAAAGGACTCTGTATGAGCGTGATAGGGAGAGAGAGGAGGCATCCCAAAAGTTTATGCAGGAATATCATAAGCGTGAGGAAGCTACTCAAAAAATGATACAGGATTTGCGTGAACAACTTGAGAATACTCAAAGAGAAAGGGAGGAATGGCGTGAGCAGGCTGAGAACACTCAAAGAGAACTGCAGGAATCCCAGGAACGGGAGGAAAGAGAACTGCAGGAATCCCACAAACGGGAGGAAGCTAATCAAAGAGTAATACAGGAATTGAGAGACCAGGTAGAGAACACACAAAGATCAGTAAAGGCATTCATGGAATCCATTAACAAAGAGCTGAAGGAAGTCAGGGAGACCACAAAGGGAATGCTGAATGGAACCCAACAGAAGGAATGGGAGTCCAAAGAAATCATAACCAATCAACTAAGTGATTTGAGAACAAACACTGAACACCAAATTAAGGAAGTAAAGAAATTCATACAAGACCTAAAACAGAGCTTCAACAAAGAACTTGAAGCCATCAAAGCTGACCAATTAGAAGGAAAAGAGATAAAAAACAAAGTAGAGAGTCTTGACAGCAGGTTAGACCATGCAGAAGATCGAATCTCAGGGATTGAAGACAGCCTAGATATTATAGAGAAAGAACATACAACCATCCAAGACAAGTCCAAGAAGTATGATAGATCTATTCAACACCTAGAAGACACCATCAGAAGGCCTAATCTAAGGATAATGGGTGTAGAGGAGCACCTAGAAACAGAAGTTAATGGTCTAGGAAATTTGTTTAACAGGATCCTAGCAGAGAACTTCCCAAACATACAAAAAGATAGGCCTATTCAGATACAAGAAGCTTTTAGAACCCCAAATAGACCAGACCAGAATAGGACATCCCACCGTCACATTATAATCCACACAGGATCAACTCAGACCAAGGAAAAGATCCTTAAAGCTGTCAAGGAGAAAAGGTTAATCACCTATAATGGGAAACCAATTAGAATCACCTCAGATTTCTCAGCAGAGACAATCAAAGCAAGAAGAGCCTGGAATGATGTATGCCATGCCCTAAAAACAAACAACTATCAACCAAGAATACTGTACCCAGCTAAACTCTCCTTCATAACTGAAGGCCAAATAAAAACCTTCCATAGCAAAGAAAAATTGAAACAATACATCTCCACCAAACCAGCCCTACAAAAGATTCTTAAAGATGTCCTACACATAGAAAACCAACAAGACCGCAACAAAGGCCAAGAAACTGCACCCAAACTGAGAATCCAAGAACCATAGGAAGAACCTAGTTTTCGCAGCCCCCAAGAAGGTGGATAACATGGCAGGAACTCCCAAATACCTCTCAGTCCTATCTCTTAATGTTAACGGACTGAACTCTCCAATTAAGCGACATAGACTGTCTAGTTGGATTAAAAAACAAGACCCTTCTATCTGCTGCCTGCAGGAGTCACATCTTGCCCGTAAAAACAAACACATTTTCAATGTTAAAGGCTGGAACAAAATCTACCAAGCAAACGGCCCCCATAAACAGGCGGGAGTTGCAATCTTAATATCAGATAAAATAGACTTCAAATTAAAATTCGTGAGAAGAGATAAAGAAGGTCGCTACATACTAATTAAAGGATCTCTCCTTCAGGAGGATATTACAATTCTAAATATCTATTCGCCAAACAATGGAGCACCCAAATTTATCAAAGAAACACTACTTTCCCTCAAATCCCATATAGATCCAAAGACATTAATTGTTGGGGATTTTAACACACCACTCTCCCCACTAGATAGATCAACTCGGCAAAAACTCAACAGAGAAACCGCAGATCTAAACAGCTGCATAGATCAACTAGACTTAACAGACATCTACCGAACATTTCACCCAGCAGCATCAGAATACACGTTTTTCTCAGCAGCACATGGAACGTTTTCTAAAATAGACCACATTTTAGGCCACAAAGCAAACTTGTCTAAATTCAGAAACATTGAAGTTATACCTTGCATTCTCTCTGACCACAAGGGAATAAAATTAGAACTCAACACCAAAAGCCACCAAAGAAAGTCCAGTATCACATGGAGGCTGAACAACACACTGCTGAATCAAGAGTGGGTCATGGAAGAGATTAGAAAGGAAATTCAAATGTTCATGCTATTCAATAAAAATGAACACACAAATTACCAGCTCCTCTGGGACACAGCAAAGGCAGTACTCAGAGGCAAGTTTATAGCTCTGAGCTCCCATATCAACAAATTGGAGAAATCTGAAACTAGCAATTTAATGACACATCTAAACCTCCTTGAAAAAGAGCAGCAAGATAAACCCCAATCCAGTAGACGGAAAGAAATAATCAAAATTAAATCAGAATTAAATGAATTAGAATCCAAAAAAACTATAGAAAGAATCAACAAAACAAAGAGTTGGTTCTTCGAAAAACTTAACAAAATTGACAGACCCTTAGCAAATCTTATCAGAAAAAGAAGAGAACACACCCAAATTAATAAACTCAGAGATGAAAATGGAAACATCACCACGGAAACAACCAAGATTCAGAACATTATAAGGGAATACTTCTCAAAACTTTATGCTAATAAGTTTGAGAACTTGACAGAAATGGACCTTTTCCTAGCAAATATTGACATGCCAAAACTAAACCAAGATGAGTTAAACCAGCTTAACAGGCCCATATCAAGCATTGAAATAGAAACAGCAATAAGAGACCTCCCAGCTAAGAAAAGTCCAGGACCAGATGGTTTTACAGCGGAATTTTACAAGGCCTTCAAAGCAGAGCTCACACCAATTCTCCTCCAACTCTTCAATGAAATTGAAAGAGAAAGCTCACTACCGAACACATTCTATGAAGCCATCATAACCCTCATCCCAAAACCAGGCAGGGACTCATCAAAGAAAGAGAACTATAGACCCATTTCTTTGATGAACATTGATGCAAAACTTCTCAACAAAATTTTGGCCAATCGACTTCAACAATTCATCCAAAAAATCATACACCACGATCAAACAGGATTCATTTCAGGGATGCAAAGCTGGTTCAATATACGCAAATCAATTAATATTATTCACCACATCAACAGGAGCAAGAATAAGAACCACATGGTTATCTCAATAGATGCAGAAAAAGCATTCGACAAGATCCAACACCCCTTTATGATGAAGGTTTTGGAAAAATTAGGAATCCATGGAACATTCCTCAATACGATAAAGGCTGTATATGACAAACCTACAGCCAGCCTTATACTCAATGGTGAAAAACTAAAGCCATTTCCTCTTAACTCAGGAACAAGACAAGGATGCCCACTCTCTCCACTTCTCTTCAATCTAGTATTAGAATGCCTAGCTACAGCAATAAGACAAGATGCAGACATAAAGGGGATCCAAATAGGGAAAGAAGAAATAAAACTCTCCCTCTTTGCAGATGACATGATCTTGTATTTAAAGAATCCCATAGACTCCACTCCCAAATTACTCAAGCTGATTCAAAACTTCGGCAAAGTACCAGGTTATAAAATTAACCCCCAAAAATCAATGGCTTTTCTGTATGCCAACAATGAGAAAAGTGTGGCTGAAATTAGGAAAGCAACTCCATTTGTAATAGCCCCACAAAAAATAAAATACCTAGGAATTAACTTAACTAAAGAAGTGTAGGACCTCTATGATGAAAACTTTAAAATCTTGAAAAAGGAAATCAACACAGAACTTAAAAAATGGCAAAACCTCCCATGCTCCTGGATTGGAAAGATTAACATCGTGAAAATGGCAATACTTCCCAAGGCTATCTAAAAATTCAACGCAATACCTATCAAAATTCCACCCTCATTCTTCAAGGAAATAGAAGAGGCAATCCAAAAATTCATATGGAACAATAAAAGACCCCGAATAGCAAAAACGCTCCTGAATGGAAAGAACACTGCTGGAGGAATATCAATACCAAACTTCAAACTCTACTATAAAGCCATAGTAATCAAAACAGCTTGGTATTGGCATAAGAACAGACCTCAGGACCAATGGAATAGAATTGAAAACCCAGAAATGAACCCACAGACCTATAGCCATCTAATCTTCGATAAGGGAGCTAAAACAATAGAATGGAAGAAAGACAACCTCTTCAGTAAATGGTGCTGGCAAAATTGGTTAACTACATGTAGAAAACTTAAGCTAGATCCTTATATATCACCCTGCACCAGAATCAACTCCAAATGGATCAAAGACCTTGAACTCAAAGCAGACACTCTGAAAACATTACAGGATGGAATAGGAGAAACCCTAGGTCTCCTTGGCTCAGGCCGAAATTTTCTGAATAGAGACCTGGAAACACAACAAATCAAAGAAAGGTTGGACAAATGGGATTGCATAAAGTTGCAGAGCTTCTGCAGGGCAAATGACATAGCTAGCAAGATCAATAGAAAGCCCACGGATTGGGAGAAGATCTTTACTAGCCATACAACGGACAAGGGTCTCATATCTAAAATATACTTGGAACTCAAAAAATTAAACCCCCCAACAACAAATCCTCAAAGAAACAACTGCCCAATAAATAAGTGGGCGAAAGACTTAAAGAGAAACTTCTCTGAAGAAGAAAGAAGGATGGCCAATAGACACATGAAGAAATGTTCAACATCCCTAGCCATAAAAGAAATGCAAATCAAAACAACATTGAGATATCACCTCACTCCAGTGAGAACGGCAAAAATCAAGAACTCTAACAACAACAGATGCTGGAGGGGATGTGGACAGAAAGGAACCTTAATTCATTGTTGGTGGGAATGTAAACTTGTTCAACCACTTTGGAAAGCAGTATGGAGGTTCCTCAAAAGACTCCACATAGAGCTCCCCTATGACCCAGCAATCCCACTTTTGGGCATTTACCCTAATGTTTACAAACAAGACCACACTAAAGCTACCAGCACAACTATGTTTATTGCAGCATTATTTACCATAGCTAAGATATGGAACCAACCCAGATGCCCCTCAGTAGATGAATGGATCAAGAAAATGTGGTATATATACACAATGGAATTCTATGCCTCCATCAGAAAGAATGACATTGCCCCATTTGTTAGGAAATGGAAAAACTTGGAAAAAATTATATTAAGTGAAGTAAGCCAGGCCCAAAGAAACGTAGGTCCCATGGTTTCCCTTATTTGTAATATCTAGTATATGTATGAGTCAAGCGGAAAAGGTCAGATAATGTGATGTCAGGAAAATGAACCCTTAGATGTGTATTTTAATGTTTTTTTCTTTCATGCATGTGTTTCTAACACATTTATAAGATTATCTTTTTGTTGCTTTGTATGTCCCTCCCCCACAGTATAACCCTTGCTTTCACTATATTTGATGTCAGTATAATTTGTGGAGGAGATGGGGAAAAACCAGTTGTTTAAGGATACAGGTGGACCTGTTGCAACAATGAGAAGTACAAGTTGTCATGTCCAAAACGAACTTTACAATGTTGGGGGGGGGGCTGGGGGGAGGGAGGAAGGAGAAGGATTGGGATTAGGGGGGGAGGGGGGAGGCTGGGAAGGGATGTGAAGGATAAACAAAGGAGGAGGCTGCAATGCTTGGTAAGAAATGTACACATTATCCTGCCCATGTAACTGTAACTCCTCTATACAGTATGTTCACAAATAAAATTAAATTAAATTAAAAAAAAAAAAAAAAAAAGCAAGTATCCCTTACATGGGGTGCCCTGGAGGTTCCAATCCTGGGTGTCCACCTCCTTTGTGCCCACAACCTGTAAATCCAGCCATTCCTCCTGGTCCTGTTCCCGGGTGTCCCTTTCTCCAGGACCTCCCCAGGTGAAGCCAGCTTTCTCTCCATGTGGGCCCTCTTACCCTGTGCCACAGCCACAGTATCCAGGATACCAACCCTCAGGTCCTTACCCTCCCCATGCCCACCACCTGCACCTGGCATGTGTCCTGTGAATCCCCTGGCTTCTGGCATAGACCCACGAGCCCCAACGGACAAGAAAACACTTAAGAAAATGAAGAAAACACATAAAAAGATGCACAAACACCACAAGCATGGCAAGCATTGTTCCTTTTCCTCCTCGTCTTCCAGCAGTGACTCTGACTGAATTCAGGGCCTGGACCCTCCCCTCAAGTCTCACCAGTTTTGCTCTGATCAAGCTTCTGCTGTGGTGTTGTACTAGGGGGAAATTAGCCCTCTGATTCCCACCCCACCCTCATCTGAGCCTGACCCTGCTGTTTAAGCCCTGACTGGCTAGGGAAATGGATAAAGTATTTTTGTGGGCTAGTAAAGACCATCTCCTTCCTTGTTGATTGATCTTTTGTTTTCTTTCTCTCTTTTTTTTTTTTTGGTTCGAGACTGGGAATCCAGCTCAGTACCTAATGCTTTTACTCGTTGGCTAGCACTCTAAAAATTGAGCTGTGCCTCCAATCTCAAGAGCTGAAGACTTTAACAGAGGAGGAGTTTTTTTGAAGATGGTGAAACCTGTGAGCTAAATGCTGAAGACAAGTTTAAATTCTGTAAAATGTGATTTTTTTTCCTTCCATTTCCGTTTGTAATACGTGTGGTTGGTGGAAATTTCATAATGATAAAAAAACCTGTACTTTTTTTTTTATAAAGGTAGCATACTAGGATCATTTAGAGCTAGATATGTTCCCAGCAGGCCTCCTAATGCTTTCATTAACTGCAAGGCTGCCTGATTCAAAGCAAGAGTCCATTTGGTTGATGAACTTTCTGGAAATGTAATCTCTACTCCTTAGCTCAACATGCTAGCTCAGGTCCTACTCTCATTTTCCAATTCTCAGTCCAAATAAAGCTATTTTTTTCTGGTCAAAAAAAATAATGAGTACTTGGGGGAAGATGGAGGAGGAGAAGCTGGAGGGTAAACAAGCTCTTACATAGAAAGCAGTTTTAATGTTCCAGTGAACAGTCCTAGGCTAGAGATTCACACCAAGTGTGCCATCACAGTAAAGAGAGTTTGACCAAAGAGGGAAAATCCAGGCAAGATGACAGATCTGAGCACTTGCCAGGAGCCACAGCTGAGGTGGCAGTTGGGACAGCGCCAGTGGCTGTAGCCCCCATCCCTACAGAGAGAGTCCACGACAAAGGCCCCAGATGTGGCCGGTGAGCAGATTCTACTCAACACCAGCAAGAACTAACAAGGAGCAGATATCTTCATCCTGCAGATCACAGACCAGAGACGACGCAGGAAACAACACTCTGGCATGAGTAGAATCCTGACATCCTCACTCCTTCTCAGGGAGCAGAGGAGGGAAGGCCACCCATCCTCCACTACCAGAGATCTCCATCTCAGATACTGACCTCCACAGGGCTGAGCAGATAGCTCCAACACAGGCCTTGGAAGAAAACAAGAGAGTCATTTAGTAGGTCACAGGAAGTAGACATGACCTGCCAGGCTCAGCTCCACCGAGGGGAATGTCACCCCACCCAGGGAGTAGAACCAGTGTCCTCAGAGGAGTGATTTCCTTCACAGGGTAAACAGAGACAGAGGCTGCTCCTTCCTACAGCAGCCTAGACAAACAATTGAAACTCAGTAAAAAAAAAAAAAAAAAACCCTGAGAATGGGTTCCATGAGTGTTTCAGGAATTTCCCCACAGGGAAAAGCTACTATTTGCTGAAAGGCCTCAACCCTACCTCATCACGGCATTTCCACACTGAAGGAAACAGCCATCTCCCTCTTTTGTGATATTCAAAGCAGATCTCCCTTCCACCGAATAGCCTGGGAAGAGGATCACAAAATCCTGGGTAAAGCAGAGCATTTTTCTGCCAGCACGAAAATAATTGACTTAAGAAACCAGTCAAGCAAAAGGAAAACCAAACACCACCAGCACACCAGAGACTCCACCAAGAGACTGGTTATAGACGCAGGGGAGATACAGGGTCTTCCCATACCCCATCCCCCTAAAAAAACCCAAAAATCAAAGAACTCTTTTTTTAACCTTTTTTTCAATTTTTATTTTTTAAAAAAATGTTTGATGTTAATTTTTTTCTCATAATTTTTATTTCTGATGTGTGTGTGTGTGTGTGTGTGTGTGTGTGTGTGTGTGTGTGTGTTTAATCTCCTTTGACATTTTGGTCCTTTTTTATTGTTTTCATTTTTTTTCTCTCTTTTTTGTTTGACTTAATTGCTGTTCAGCTCATCCCCAGATACATACCTGTGGTCAATTATTAGACCTTATCCCCCATTGTGTACATACTTACTCCTGAAATTTATTACTCGATTCAAAACATCTTAAGCTTAATTTCTTTAATAGCAGTATTATCTCTTTATACCAATATAATTTTCAATTAACTAATTTTAATTTTCTTTTATTTTTTATTTTTTCATATTTCCTATCTATCCCTCCTCTCATCTCATCCTATCCTTTTCTTCTCTCAATATCATTTCTTTAAACTTACACAATTTTGTGTTTCACTTCTTAGATTTAAATTTTTGTTTATCCATTTTTTCTTTATTTAAAAAAAAAAAATCTCTCTCCTATCATTCGGTCCAATCAATTTCCCTCTCAGAGATTAGGCCTTGTTCAAATTCACTCTTCTTTTACCTTTCCACATTCCTCTAATCCTAATTTTCTCCACAATTCTCCCTAAAGCTAATAATTTCTGTCAATTTTTTGACACACCTTTTTGCTTTAACTACCCCATTAGTCCATGGTTGTTTGATGATGAATAAATTATATCTGATGAACTAGATTGTATCTGCAGCCATTTTGACTGTGCAACTACAGGACTCCGGTTGATGCTTGCCTTAAAATAGTGGTCTAGCACAAAATTGGTTTTACTTTCATACCAAATGGGCAGAACAAGCCAGAAAACACAAGAAAAATGGCAAGCCCAGGTATATGAATTCCCACTCATGATAATCAGGTGACAGAATACTTAATGAATAATCCAGGAGAGAGCTCCCAAAAAGCTCTACAAGCACTACTGGTAAACATGGTGAAAGAATAGATTGAAAACTTGTAAAGGACTCAGTGTGAGTGTGATAGAGAACGAGAGGGGTCAAACCAAAGATTAATATAGGAATCTTGTGAGCATGAGGAAGCTACTCAAAGATTAATACAGGAATTGTATGAGCAGGTTGAGAACAGTCAAAGAGAAATACAGAAATCGCATGAGAAGGCTGAGATCAGTCAAAGAGAAAGACAGGAATTGCATGATCGTGAGGAAGCTGTTCAAAGAGTAATACAGGAATTGCAAGAGAGGGATGAGAATACAGCAAGATCAATAAAGGCATTCATGGAATCCATGAACAGACAGCTGAATGAATTCAGGGAGACCACAAAGGGAATGCTCAATAGAGCGCAAGAAATGTAATGGGAGCCCAAAGAAACCATAACGAATCAACTAAATGATTTGAGAAGAAACACTGACCACCAAATTAAGGAAGTAAAGTTTATACAAGACCCAAAACAAAGCTCCAACAAAGAATTTGAAGCCATCAAAACCAAACAATTAGAAGGAAAAGAAATAAAAACAAAGTAGAACGTCTTGACAGTTGGTTAGACCATGCAGAAGATCGAACCTTGGGCATTGAAGACAGCCTAGATATTATAGAGAAAGAATGTATAACTATCCAAGACAAATCCAAGAAATATGACAGATCTATTCAACATTTGGAAAGCACCATCAGAAGGCCTAATCTGAGAATAATGGGTGTAGAGGAGCACCTAGAGACAGAAGTTAATGGTTAAAATTTATTTCACAGAATCGTAGCAGAGAACTTCCCAAACAAGCAAAACGATAGGCCTATTCAGATACAAGAAGATTTTAGAACCACCAAACCAGACTTACAAAAGATATTTGAAGATGTCCTACACATAGAAAACCAACAAGACCACAATAACGGCCAAGAAACAGGCTCCAAGTGAATAAAATTAGAATTTAACACCAAAAGCCACCAAAGAAAGTCCTCTAACACATGGAGGCTGAACAACACACTGTTGAATCACCAGTGGGTCATGGAAGAGATTAGAAAGGAAATGCAAATGTTCATGATATTCCACAAAAATGAAATCATAAATTACCAGCTCCTCTTGGACACAGGAAATGCAGTACTCAGAGGCAATTTTATACCTCTGAGTTCCTACATCAACAAATTAGAGAGATCTGAAACCAACAATTTAAAGAGACATCTAACCTCATTGAAAAAGAGCAACCAAATAAAATCCTGTCCAGTAGATTGAAAGAAATAATTAAATCAGAATTAAACAAATTAGAATCCAAAAAAAAAAAAACAATAGAAAGAACCAACAAAACAGAGTTGGTTCTTTGAAAAAGTTAACAAAAATTGACAGACGCTTAGCAAATCTTATCAGAAAAAGAAGAGCACACACAGAAATAAACAAACTCAGAGATGTGAATGGAAACATCACCACAGAAACAACCAAAATCCAGAACATTATAAGGGAATACTTCTCAAACTTTTATGCTAATAAGTTTGAGAACCTGGTAGAAATGGACCTTTTCCTAGCAAATATTGACATGCCAAAACTAAACCAAGATGAGTTAAATCAAATTAACAGGCCCATATCAAGCATTGAGATAGAAGCAGCAATAAGAGACCTCTCATCTAAGGACCAATGGATTTACAGCGGAATTCTACAAGGCCTTCAAAGCAGAGCTCACACCAATATTCCTCCAACTCTTCAATGAAACTGAAAGAGAAAGGGCACAATGGGACTCATTCTATTAAGATATCATAACCCTCATCCCAAAACCAGGCAGGGACTCATCAAAGAAAGAGAACTAGAGACCCACTTCTTTGATGAACATTGATGCAAAACTTCTCAACAAAATTTTGGCCAATCGACTTCAACAATTCATCCAAAAAATCATACACCACGATCAAA
Organism: Dipodomys spectabilis; assembly: GCF_019054845.1. Lineage (NCBI taxonomy): Eukaryota > Metazoa > Chordata > Mammalia > Rodentia > Heteromyidae > Dipodomys > Dipodomys spectabilis. The sequence goes on along the minus strand of NW_024870931.1, from coordinate 1,459,184 downwards.
CATTATTCATTTCAGGGATGGAAAGCTGGTTCAATATACACAAATCAATTAATATAATTCATCACATCAACAGGAGCAAAGATAAGAACCACATGGTTATCTCAATAGATGTAGAAAAAAAGCGTCTGACAAGTTCCAAAACCCTTTTATGATGAACGCTCTGGAAAAATTAGGAATCCATGGAACATTCCTCAATACAATAAAGGCTGTATATGACAAAACTTCAGCCAGCATTATACTTAATGGTAAAAAAAACTAAAGCCATTTCCTCTTAGGAACTAGACAAGGATGTCCAATCTCTCTACTTCTCTTCAATTTAGTATTAGAATGCCTCGCTACAACAATAAGACAAGATGCAAACATTAAAGGATCCAAATAGGGAAAGATGAAATACAACTTTCGCTCTTTTCAGATGACATGATCTTATATTTAAAGAATCCCACAGAATTCACTCCCAAATTACTCATGCTGACTCAAAATTTTGGCAAAGTAGCAGGGTATAAAATTAACACTCAAAATCAATGGCTTTACTGTATGCCAACAATGAGAAAAGCGTGGCTGACATAAGGAAAGCAACTCCATTCGTAATAGCCTCACAAAAAATGAAATACATAGGAATTAGATTAACCAAAGAAGTGAAAAATCTATGATGAAAACTTTAAAAACCTGAAAAAGGAAATGAAAACAGAACTTAGAAAGTGGGAAAATCCTCCCATGCTCCTGGATTAGAAGGATCAACATCATGAAAATGGCAATACTTCCCAAAGCTATGTACAAATTCAATGTGATACCTATGATATTCCAACCTCATTCTTCAAAAAAACAGAAGAGGCAATCCAAAAATTCATATGGAACAATAAAAGACCCCGAATAAAAAAATGATCCTCAGAAAGAACAATGCCGGAGGAATATCAATACAAAATTTCAAACTCTACTACAAAGCCGTAATAATCAAAACAGCTTCATACTGGCACCAGAACAGATCTCAGGACCAATGCAATAGAACTGAAATCCTAGATATTAACTCACAGATATATAGCCATCTAATCTTCGATAAGAGAGCTAAAAAAATAGAATGGAAGAAAGACAGCTTCTTCAGTAGGTGGCTGTCAAACAAAATTGGTTAATCACTTGTAGAAAACTAAAGCTAAATTCTTATATATCACCCTGCACCAGAATCAACTCCAAATGGATCAAAGACCTAGAGTTACAGCATACACCCTAGGTCTCCTTGGCACAGGCCAAAATTTTCTTAATAGATACCCAGAAACACAACAAATCAAAGAAAGGTTGGGCAAATGGGATTACATATAATTGTAGAGCTTCTGCATGGCAAAGGATAAAGCTAGCAAGATCAATAGAAAACCCATGGATTGGGAGAAGATCTTCATTAGCCATACAACAAACAAGGGTTTCATATCTAAAATATACCTGGAACTCACAAAAGTAAATCCAACAACAAATCCTCAAACAACTGCCCAATAAATAAGTGAGCTAAAGACTTAAAGAGAAACTTCTCTGAAGAGGAAAGAAGCATGGCTAATAGACACATGAAGACATACTCAACTTCCCTTATCATAAAAGAAATGCAAATCTAAACAGCATTGAGATACCACCTCACACCAGTTAGAATGGCTATAATCAAGAACTCTAATAACAACAGAAGCTGGAGGGAATGTGGAGAGAAGGAAACCTTATTGTATTATCGGTGGGGGTGTAAACTTGTTCAACCACTTTGGAAAGTAGTATGGAGGCTCCTCAAAAAAATCCACATAGAGCTCCCCTATTTCCCAGCAATCCCACTTTTGGGCATTTACCAAAATGATCACAAACATAACCATACTAAAGCTACCAGCACAACTATGTTTATTGCAGCATTATTTACCATAGCTAAGATATGGAAGCAACCCAGATGCCCCTCAGTAGATGAATGGATCAAGAAAATATGGTATAAATACACAATGGAATTCTATGCCTCCATCAGAAAGAATGACATTGCCCCATGTGTTAGGAAATGGAAAGACTTGGAAAAAATTATATTAAGTGAAGTAAGCGAGGTCCAAAGAAACATAGATCCCATGGTTTCCCTTATTTGCAATAACTAGTATATTTGTGAGACAAGCAGAAACGGTCAGATAAGTTGATATTAGGTGAAATGAACCCCAAGATAAGATCTCAAATGGTGTTTTTCTCTTGCTATTGTTTCTAGCATATTTCTAAGATGATTTCTTTGTTGCTTTGTATGTCCCTCCCCCATGGTGTAGCCCCAGTTTTCACTGTATTTGATGTTGGTATAATTTGTGGAGGAGAAGGGTAAAACAAATTCTTTAAATAGGGATACAGGTGGACTCATTGCAACAATCAGATGTACAACACGTTATGTCGGAAAACGAACTTTACAACTTTGGGTTGGTTTGGGGGTGGGGAGTTGGAAAGGGATGGTAAGGGGAAACAAAGGAGGGGGCAACAATGCTTGATAAGAAATGTAATCATTACCTTGTTCATGTAATTGTAACCCCTCTGTACGTATTTTCACAATAAAAAAAATCATGAAATTTAAAGTAAAAACCCATGTCAATTTTTTGTTTTTTTTGTGGTCATGCGGCTTAAACTTTGGGACTGGGCGCTGTCTCTCAGCTCTTCAGCTCATTGATACCACTGTACCACTTGAGCCACAGTGCTGTTTCTACTTTTCAAGTGGGTTATTGGAGATAAGAGTCTCACAGACTTTTCTGCCCAAGCTGGCTTTGAACCACTATCCTCACTAAGAGACTCCTGAGTAGCTAGGGTTGTAGGCATGAGCCACCAAAGCCCAGATCCAAGTCAATTTCTAAAAAGCAAGCTTATTGAAACTTCTGGCTTTTTCCAATAAACAATCTTACTTTTTAACATTAGTTTATAATTATGAGTTATTTTTAGATGTAACTGTGAACTTTTTAATAGAATCAAACATAATTTTTACTATTACTCAGTATTTCACAAAATCCACTCTAATTAGCTTTCCCCAAAGTAAATTATTACATACTACATTTCTCACTATTATTACACTCTATATTATATATAGTGTGAAGCGAAAATAATTTGGACCATTTCATATAAATTATTAGATGGTATTTTAGCATTATAAATTCACATCTGTGACTTTAAAAGAAGGAAAGAAGATTTTAGAGTTAAAATCAAATGGAAATGTGTTGTGTGTCCTAATTAAAGCAAATTTATGAGTTCATACAGACAAAATTATTTTCTTTCCACTAAAGGCTTTGAAGTAATACTACTGGACAAGAGGAGGAAGAATTCAAATCATGTCAAAGAATGTGTCTGTTATTCTGCTACCCCCTCCATTAAGAAGACCTACCTGGTCCCAGATGTCACAAAACTTCAAGTATCTCTCTTAGAAGTATATTTGGAAAATTTCTAAATCACTGATTATTTATGTACTTTCTGTTATATGAAACAAAATATAGACACAAAACAACTGAAATAAAATGCACACATCTGTTGAAGTCACCACAGCTGGAAAAACAACCAACAAAGTAGAACTCCCCCAGGAACAAAAACTTGTTGTGCTTGGTTGTTTTTAAGCACAAAAACCTCAAATACAAGTTACCCTTGAGTAGATCCATAAAGATAACTGTGTTTCAGAAATATGGTTGTGTTATGATAAGTACAAGTTGTCATGTCGAAAACGAACTTTACAACATGTGGGGGGGGGGAGAATTGAGTAGGGGGGCGGGAGAATGGGAAGGGATGGGAAGAGTAAACAAAGGAGGAGGCTACAATGCTTGATAAGAAATGTACTCACTATCTTGCTCAGGTAATTGTAACCCCTCTGTACAATATTTTCACAATAAAAAATTATTAAAATTAAAATTAAAAAAAGAAATATGGTTGTGTTAATTTGTAATTAAATTCATCTAGATGAAGGTAATATAGCAAATCACATGAATGGATCGAGTTGTTTAAAACAAATGTGACTGTATGTGGAGTGGGAGCTGCACATATTAAAAGAATAAAATAACAAAAATCATGACATACTTAAAAAATTCAGAAATGCAATGAATAAGTCCAATAGTATCCATATTGAGACCTAAATCCTACTGATTTAACAAGAACAAAATATACAAATAATAGAATCTGAGCAGGGTACCTGAGTATAAATAATTTTAAACTACTCCAAATTGTAGAAGACTGAATGTAGGTTATCTAAAGGAAAACATCAACCCATGATATAAATGACACTAAAAATTTCATGAAAAGATAGAAGTAGATTCTAGAAAATACTATTTTAATAAGTGATGATGAAAATCTTTTTAGTACTGACAAAATTACATACCCATTTAGTTAGATCCAAAAAAGACTCAAGATACTCAAGCTGATTTGAAATTTTGGCAAAGTAGCAGGATACAACTATATCGTTAGTATGAATGTTGACTCTGGCATGAAATTAATTTCCTCTTTGATCTGATAAATGAATATATGAAAGAACAGAACTTCAGCTAAATATCAAGACAATAACCAGAAAAGTCATCATGCAAGCCGTATTGCAACTGGGATAAAAGAAGTATCAGTCATACTGATTCTTTATTTATTGTAAATGCTGATTTTTTTCATAAATTATTTCCTTTAGCTTGCATTTTTAAAACATTGTGCTAATGATGTATATCTTGGTAACAAATTTTGGATTCCTCCTTCAATTTAGTTCTGAGTATAATGTCTCACTTCAGTTCCTAACCCATGAAATGATGTTGTTTACAAAACAACTGCTATTTATAATACACTATTTATAATACACAAAATCTCATAAGCATCACACCAGTAAGCATTGGTTAACATTTTGATATCATGGTCTCATGACTGATGAGGCTTATCTGTATGAGTATAATTGTACTTAGATTCCTCAGCCTAAATTTAACCACTGTTAAAAAATGTTTATATTTCTCACCCATCAAAGATTATACCTGAGTATAAATCCTAAGGAAAATGATAAGGTTAGGGTCTAGCTTTTCTAGATATAAAATAAACAAAATGCAGGGTAGAGTAACTCACTGGTTTAAAGTCAACCTATTTCTCCAAAACATTCTAAGCATTTCCTTACAATCTGTGTTATTCTCAAGAAGGGGGGGAATGTGAGAGGAGGATTAACCAAGCTTTGTCTTCAAATATACATAATTTGGATTTGCCTCTTTATTTTGCTATAAGCATTTTTGATAAAATTTGTTTGAATAATTCATTTCCAGGTCAGCTCTAATATATCCTAGTTTTATATTCCAAAGTACATTCAGAAAATGCTATATAGCAATTAAGTAAAGAAAGTCCGGGCAGAAAAAATGACATTTCTATACTATGTGATGCCCAATTCTTAGGTATTTCATTATGCCCCAATTTAATGAATGTGATTGTTTAAATCTTCATAAAGTATTAATTAAAATCGATCAGTGTCCTATAAAATAATTGTGTATAATTTTATCCTAGAATCACTCAAGAACTGCCCATTCAATCATAGCATACATCACATTCCATTGGTATTCATATGGATACGAATGAGTTTCTTAGGATCTCCCGCCTGCCATTTGGAGGTGGCAGAACCAGGATTCAAACTATTCAAACTGTGGGCTCCAGTTCCCACCACTTCAACCTGATGATAGGGATCTCACTGGTCTGTCCAAGAACATCAGCAAGACCAATGATTAGACAGGCACCGGCGGCTCTCACCAGTACTCCTTGATACTTACAAGGCTGTGATAGGAGGATCATGGTCAAAGTCACCCTAAGCAGGAAAGTCTTTGAAACCCCTGTCCAACTTCAGTGCCAACAAAGCCAGAAGTAGAGCCTTATGGCTCCAGTGGTAGAGGGCTAGCCTTGAGCAAAAGCAGCTCATGGACTGTGCCCAGATTCTGAGTTCAAGGTCTGGGACTGGCAACAAATAGACATAAACAACAATCTGTGCAGCCATCCAGCTAAAGCATGTCACCCTCTTGTCCCCAACTAAATTGGACAGAGTTCCCTGGGAAAGGGGCTGGGGGAGCCACTGTCATCTTGACTCTGCCCATTCTGCCTGCATCACACGATTTCGGCCACACCATTATTTCATGGTTCTTTCTGACCAAAGGGATACAAGAACACATTCCATGCTGCCTGGGAGATGGACTAGACTATGTTAGCACACTCGGAGGCTGAGATCCACAGGGGGAAAATCCTGCCACAGGAGCATGGGCCCGCTGCAGGCACCCAGGCCACCCGGCAGCTCAGTGACAGACTGAGCTGGAGCCACAGGCCCTCTGCCCCATGAGCTGCCACCACAGCATGCGTGGGGATGGGAAACAGGACACATGGGCATCTGAGAAGAAAATCTGCTTCGTCCCTGACCTGCCTGATGAGGTGGACTTCCAGAGTCCAACAGGTGAGCTCCACCATTGATGCAGCCAGCTCTTGGCACACATCCAAACCATCGAGGAGTCCTTCATTGTGTGTAAAGAGCAGGTATTGGTCTTGAATGAGCTGTGTTGGGAGAAAGCCAAGTGCATACACTGGCTGTCTGAGGAGAAAATGGAAAGGAGTAGAGTGCTGCGGGAGCTGCTGTTGCTCCTCACAAGGGAAGGCACATACAGCAGTCTTCAGATGCCAGCACAGGCTGAGCCCCGTTCCCCCAACTCTGCTTCCCACGCCTCAGGGCCTGTGGTGGATGAAATGAGGGAGGAGCAGAAAGGTTTTGAAGAATTGCAACTTGAAGACAGCATGGAAACTGCCAGAGGAGAGGTCAGGGTTCCCGACCCCATAGTGGACTCCCCCAAGGAGCACGTCCTGTCCCACATGCCCCACATCCAGATCCGCCCACAGCTCCCAGGCTCAGGGGAGGAGTGCTCCCCCACTTTCTCCTGTAAACTGATGTGGATGATGAATCTCTATGTGACATACTGACTCTCATAAGCCTTGGCAGCCACCAGAAGTAGTTGGCCAGGTGGCTTTCTCTCATGCCTCCATCTGCTGGGTGATGGGAAGGTTAAACTGGGGATTAGAGAGGACAGAGGCTTAAGGGAGTTGGCCCAAACTCAAGGAATATCTAATGGCCCATTGGTTGCCAGGAAAGAGGCCCATGTTTTGCTTATCACAAAGAATAAATTGTTTTCAAAGCAAAAAGAAAGCCTCCAACAAAGTTTTGTTCTTCCAATCCTGGGGCTTGAACTCAGGGTCTGGCCACTGTCCCTCAGCTCTTTTTGATCAAGACTGGCACTCTACCAGTTGAGCCCCACCTCCCTTTCCAGCTTTTTCTGTGTGGAATAGAACCAAGGGCTTCAGACATTCTAGGTGACCACTCTACCACTGAGCCACATTCTCAGCTGGGATGATTCTCCCCCCTCCCAAACCCATATGACCGTTCCTCAGATAAATAGGAAGTAGGGGCTAGGATGAATATGAAGCACAATCTGGTTCCCCCAAAATATTCCCCCGCCCCTTCTTCCCACACCCTTAGTTGACTTTTCTCTTCTACCATTGAGGGATGAGAGAGGGAGAGAGGAGTCTCAAAAGAATAACATCAACAGTGGCCCCTGAAACCCACATCCTCCCACACACAAGTGCTCCTCCAGATTCTGATTTTACCTGACTCAATGTGAAGTCTACACTTTCTCCCTACCACTGCAAGGCTCAGGATGAAATAAAGGTCAGCCATGGCCTCAGCCCACACCCAAGGTGGAAGCTCCTAGTCTCAGACCTACTTCCGCTTCTGACTGCCCCTAGTTAGGCCAGATCCACCACTCACCACTATGTTGGTGGTGATGACCTTATGGATGGATTCCAGGAAGTTCTATGGCAAACAGCAAAAGCAGCAGGGTGAGCAGGGCAGAAGGAAGTGGGGGTGATTGCTCTGGGATCTTCCTGCGAGCCCTCCCGTCCAGCCAGATCCATGCTGACCCAAAGCATGGACAAGGCCAGGGGGTGAGACGAGATGGAGCAGCACAGGACTAAAGGAGGTAATGCTTTGTCTTAAAGGACTTGATTAATTCCAATTATAATTAATTCCAATTATAATTGGCCCATGCCAATCCCAAAGACAACATGCAATGCCTCTCCTTGTTGTTGTTGGCCATGAGCGCTGTCCCTGAGCTCTTTTTCTCAAGGCTGGCACTCTACCACTTGGACCACAATGCCACTTTTGTTTTCTGACGTTTCATGGAGGCTAAGAGTCTCACACACTGTCCTGCCCAGACTGGCTTGGCACCGTGATCCTCCAGATCTCAGCTTCCTGACTAGCTAGGATGACAGGCATGAGCCACCAGAGCCCAGTTTGTGATGTCTTTTGAAGGAATCTTGGTAAATCTGTAAAGTAGCCCAAAGGGCCTGGATAGACCATGGCCCAATCAAGGAGCCGGGATGGGGGAAGGCTGACTTTCTAGCCATTCTGTTCCCCCAAAATTAAAAATGCCAGGTGCTATTGTATGCACCAAACACCTAGGCCAGCAGCCACCAGGCTTAGTGGGGAAAAAGTAGAGAATACCCAAAGATTGCAGTGTAGAAATCTCTGATTTTGCATGCATGTGGTGTGTGTGTGTGTGTGTGTGTGTGTGTGTGTGTGTGTGTGTGAACTCAGGGCCTAGGCTCTATCCCTGAGTTTTCTTGCTCAAGGCTAGTGCTCTGCCACTTGAGCCACAGCCCCACTTGCTTTTCGATTGTTAATTGTAGGTAAGAGTCTAAAGGACTTTCCTCTCCAGGGTGGCTTTGAAGCATGATGGGGGCCCTAAGGAAGCAAGAGTAAACACAACTCGCAGGAACAATCCCTATGGTAGGCCACTCCTGTCCCCTGGTGGCCACAGGCAGAACATGCAGCCCTGTGCCATCATCCTCTAGAGTTCAATTTGGGGAAGTGACCAGAGCCAAGCTGACTTTTGCTCATCCTGATTGCTGATGCCAGAGCAGGTCTGTTCCACCCTAGGCCAAAAGAGCTCCAGGAGGTCCAGCTTTCCAGGGGCACAAGGAAGGGAGAGGTCATCTCCAGGCTGAGCTAAGAGCCTTTGCCCACGGATACCCCAACTTGACCTTACTTATCACCAAAAGACCTGTCAGAGAACAACCCAAAAAAACAATATTGGAGCTGTGCCTCCACATGGTGGAGCTCTAGCATTGAACCAAAGAGCTCAGGGACAGGGCCCACAAGCTTTGAGTTCAAGACCCCTAGTCACCTTCTCCCATAAAACACAGGTTTTCTAAATGTGAACTAGTAGGGTTTGTGAAGTGTTTCTGAAGAATGGTGATACTGAAGAAAGCACCTTAATTCTAATGACAGCTGAACTTGTGACATATCGCTATGTGCTGAGTCCTTCACAGGGAGCTATTTGCTGGGTCCTTCCCACATGGAGGTTTTGTGCTGAGTCCTCAAAAAGGTGCTGTTTGCTGAGTCATCGCAAAGGATACTATGTGCTGAGTCCCTGACAAACGTGGACCATCTTGGGTTTTTCAAAGGGTGCTGTGTGCTGAGTCCATTACACAATGTACTGTATGCTGAGTCCTTCAAAAGGTGTGGTGAGCTACTGCATCCCAAAGGGTCCTGCTATGTGCTGAGCCCTTGCGAAGAGAGGTATGAGGTGAGTTTTTTGAGTGCTGTGTGCTGAGTCCTTTGCACAGGGTGCTCTGTACTGTCCTTTAAATGGTGCTGTGTGCTGAGTGCTTCCACAGTGTGGTATGTGCTGAGTCCTTCCAAATTGTTCTATGTGTTGAGTTTTTCAAAGGGTACTGTGCTCTGGGTGTTTTACACAGGGTGCTTCATACTCAGCCTTTCAAAGGGTGCTGTGTGGAGTCTTATAAGGTTCTATGTGATGAATCCCTGGGAAAAAGTGCTATGTGCTGAGTTTTTCAGAGCATGAGTTTTTCAAAGCCCTGAGTCCTTTACACTGTGGGTTATGGACTCCCTCCTTCAAAGGGTGCTGTGTGCTGAGTACTCTACCCAACGTACTACATGATGAGTCCTTCAAAGGGAGCTGTGTGCTGAGTCCTTTACACAGAGTGCTTTGTGCTATTTTTGGAAGTGCGCTGTGTGCTGAGTCATCCCAAAAGGGTGCTATATTCTGAGTTCTTGAGAGGTAGTTATCCCCAACAATCACACAGACACAAACACAAACACACATACACACACGAGTGTCACAATGCACCTGCTTGGTATGTGGAATGAAGGGGAATGGAGGAGAGTCTCCTCCAGCGGTGGGGCTGAGGGGAGATTCCATCCCCAGGGCAGGTACTGGGGGGCGGGGGGGAGAGTGCTGAGCTGAGGTAAGGCTGCAATTGCCATGGTCTGGAAGCCTTAGGACCTAGTCAGGGCTGCAATTGTGGCCAGCGGTGGTGGGTGGGGCCCAGGGGAGGAGGGGGTGGGGCCCAGGGGCACACTTTGGTGGCAGCAATGGCCAGGGGCCCAAGGGGGCAGGGGCATGTGTGCATCAGGGCAGCATGGCCCAGGAGAGGAGTGTGGGGCTGAGAGAGAGCTGGGAGAAGAGCAAGCAGGAGCACAAGTGAAGTACGCCCTGAGAGGAGACTCGAGCTGGGACGGCTTCTTTACAGGTTTTGTTTTTGTTTTAGGGATTTTAGAAAAAACAAAAAACAAAAAAAAAACCTTGGCTCCAACCAACCCAGTTCTTGGAATGAAAAGAATGCCTCTAGGTCTCCCTCCCTTAACAACTTAACCCACCTTCATTGTTCTGTTAAGGACTCACTAACTAAACAGGTAGCCAGTAATCCAGCTCATGCTGGCATGCTGGCAACATCTGGAGTTTACTATAAACTCAACCTTTTTCACATGCTTATGTTAAACTCCACTAAACTCCTTTGTGTATGTTTACCTTAAGCTCTGCTTTACCGTTGAATTTGTGAGTCATTTAAACCAAAAGTGACAGGCTGGTTTAAACAGCCATTATGTGACAAAGTGTAACCTCACTGGCCTCCTGCGTGTGGTCTGGTATGACTGCAATCATTTGGGTGTGTGAAAATCTCATTGGTCGCCTATGTGACCAGGCTTCACCTTGTGACTTTTGCATTTAAAAACCTAAGTACGTGGGCCACTGGGGGTCACAGTATCAGCTCCCAAGCCTGTGCTGCAGCTCTGGCCAGTCAGTGCAGGAACCTTCTCAATAAAGTTGCTTCTTTAATAACTGAAAGATTAAAAATTAGAGTTACATTTTACAATTGCTAACTGCTGGTTTTGCTTCTGTAAACTTGCTTGCGCTAGCACTGACCCTTCCCCTCCCTGGAGATAGGGGCAGGATACGTGCAGGCCGCTAACCAGGAAACGAAACCTCGGGCCTCTGAGTCAACGCCTGCAGACCCTAGCATGACCCTAGTACATGCCTTAAAACCAGGCATTCCGGTAAAATAGCCGACCAAACCATTCCTTCCTGTAAAACTTAGCCTTAATACTAGGGTGAGGCAGGATGTAATAAATCACTTGTCAAAACTAGGGAACAAACAGTTTCGGTGCATAGCGACCAGCACAGGCATGTCTGGGCAAGTACCGACACGTCAGCTTTCCCCCAACCCCACCTACCCCATCTGGCCAGCTTAACCTGACCAATCCTCACCCTGAGCGTAATTTGAAATTAACCAATCATCCCCCTGTAACCACGCATCTCGCTTCTGTAACCCTGCTTCTGCTTCCCATAAAAGAGGATGCTTTCATGCATCAAGGCGCGCAAGTCTCCCGATAGACTTTGTCACCCCGGGTACCCGTGTAACCGGTTCCCAGCCACCCGACCCGAACCTTGTGGATCTTGAGGTCGAGTGCACCTGGGAGCCTAGGCATGCCCGAATAAACCTCTTGCTGTTTGCATCCGCACAAGTGGTCTCGTTGTTCCTTGGGGAAGGGTCTCTTCAGATTGAAGGACACCCCACGCCGTCGGGGGTCTTTCATAACAACTTTGTTGTGGTGGGCTCTGTCACTCCGGACGACTAGGTGGGCTTGCCTGCCTGAGTAGGGATCTTCCTACTACACAAGCACCAGTGGAAACGGCTTCAGTGGCTGGCGGTTGCTCCGATCATAGTGTGGGTCCTGGCTGGAAGTGGAGAGCATGCGGTGGCGAGGCAGCTATGGCTGCTGAGGTGGAGGCAGCAGCGGCGGCTGACACAGGGGAGGAGGCCCCTGAGGCAGCGGCGGCTGAGGAGAAGGAGCAGAGGCTGCGCGCAACCCCGCCAGGCGCCCGCAGACACCCCTGCCCCCTCTCAGCAGCGGTGCTTTTCAAACATGGCACTGCCGGCTCTGAACCTCAGAGCCTCTTGCAGTCACCTCACAGAGATGGGGTGCCCCTGGCATGCTTGTGGCCCTGACTTTGTCCCGTCCCCGGGTCCTCAGATGCCGAGTGGGCACCCGATCGCAGCCTAGAGCTTCTTCCAGCAACACACGTGTGTGGCTGCCCTGCGGGCCAGCACCCTATCCCCTGCGACCTCCCCACTCTACCCTCCTTCCCATCCCCACCGAGCCGGAACCCTCCCTCTTGCTTCCCTTTCCCATCACACCTGCACCTCCCCCATGCAGCACAGTCTGCCCTGGCTCTGCCACAAATGCACCCCAGGGATGGGGGGTGGAGGTGGGTGTCCACCCGGGGATTCCACCCTCATCCCTAGCGGCCAGTGTCCCAGGAAAAGGGAAGATTCAGGGATGGGTGAGGAGGGGACACCACATGGCCCTTAACCTGGAGCAGTGGGAGCCACACAGCCTTGCATCTGCATCCTTCCTCTCCCTGGTGGGAACCTGGTGGCTTTCGTCAGAGATGGGGAGCAGCACCCAACACCTGCCTCCTTTTTGCTGGGGAGGGAGGTGTTGGATACAGAAGATAGGCCCCCTTTGCTGTGTGAGCCCTTGTCTTCTGTGCTCAGTCACCCTTTCACCTGAGGACATTCCCAGAAGAGTCCACTAGAGAGGTGAGGGCACTGGGGTCAGATAGAAGGTGGGTATTTGGGAGAAAAACACATCCCTTCAGACACACACACACCCAGCCTGTACCCCCAACCCCAGCTGTCAACAGTTCTGACTGGGTGATCACATTTCTCAATTCTGCCAGTTTCTGCTAGTGCTCCCAGTCCATTTGGTCTCCTTGTCCTCCCCAAGAACCTGCCAAGTCGCCCAGAAGTATGTAGGCTAGAAGTAGGGAGTCCATCTATGTATATAGCCTTTAAGACCTCATCAAAGTCCCCAACAACGCCCCCATCCCAGGTCAGACACATCTCTGGAGGCACCATGACCCCCTGCTTTGTTTTCTGTCCAGGCTCTGAGGAGCCACATGTCTCAGGACTCCTTCACCCAGAGTCCTAGCCTAGGGTTTTGGTGAATGGGGAGTCAAGGCTGGTTGTTCCCAAGGGGAAGGGTCTGGCCCTGGAGATAGGGGCCAGGGTGGCTCTACATTATTAGAGCATTGTTCCCCTTGGGTGGTTGCCCCTGGTTCTGAAAAGGGAACCCCCGTGCTTGAGCTGGTACATTTCCTAGATGAGAAACCAACAAATTCAGGAGAGGCACTGCTCTGAGTCTGTGTTTAGGTGTGTATGAGAGAGAGAGAGAGAGAGAGAGAGAGCATCGTTCTCATTGTACAGTCAGCATGTCTAAAAAGAGCACAAGCATTTTTGGGGGGGTCTGGTTGTGGGGTCTGAACTCTGGGCTTGTGCGCTGTCCCTCAGCTCTTCAGCTCAAGGCTAGCACTCTACCACTTGAGCCACAGCACCACTTCCGACATTTTTTTTTTTGCTCACGTGGTGCTGAGGAATCGAACCCAGGGCCTCTGGCATGCAAGGAAAGCGCTCTACCACTGAGCCACCTTCTTAGCCCGAGCAAAAGCATTTTATTTGTGTGCATGTGTGTATTTGTTGTTCTTTTTTCATTAATGCCCAGTATGAACCCAGCCACAATTTGTGTTTTCTCTTTCACAGTGCCATGGCTCCTTTAGAGAAGGTTTCATTAGATGTTCCTTCCCACCACTTTCTTCCCCTTTCCTGCAGCCCACAGTAACTGCTGGGCCTGCGTGGGTCTCTCCTAGGAGGCCTGTGTGAATCGCAGACCAGAGTGGACACCTGCCCTTCTGTCTTTAGCCAGAAGGCTCATGAAGCTACTGTGACCACAGCTGCATTCTTCCAGCCAGTCTGCTCTCATATGTATAGTTGGAGCTAATTCAAAGTTGGGAATGTGTCTGCCAAACATAATTAGGGAACAACATAGGGTGTGTAGGGCAGGGGCTCTGAAGCTAGGAGGGTCTGGGAATTGGTGAACGGTGTGACATGGCAGATGGTTTGTCACGACTGAGGATGAAAGGGGAATCTTACCCAGGGCATTGATGGTGTCCGTGGGCATCTTAGCAGGGGGCTCCGGGCCCCCAATGGTGGCGTGGATTCCCTCTAGGGGCAGTGCACTGGTGGGTAGTCCTCCCTGGAGTCCTGCAGACTCCAATCTGTGTCCCTCCTGGGCTGTTTCCAGCTGGGCAATGGTAGGCAAGTGTGTTCCCCCTGCTGGAGCCTGCTTGGGATCAGGACATGGCAGTTAGCTAAGGCTCTCTGAATGCCATTTTCTGTAACCTGCTGTAGGCTGTCTGGAAGGAAAAGGGGACCACTGATTTTGGAACCCATTAAGTTTGATTGGGACAAGTGAAATGCCAGCTTTTCGAGGGTTTTTTCTTGAAGCTGGCAATTTCTACTAATGCCTGGGATTCTGGGTCAAATTAGATGGACCATTTCAGCCACCAAACAATGACTTTCAAAGCGGCACAGGCAGAGTTCCCAAGCCAGAAGTTTTCCTGTTACGAACGTCATGCATTGACTGCCTTTCTCTGGCAGCTGCTGATTCTCCTCCGGCTCTCTCTAGGGTGACCACCACAGTTGAGGATGTCTTCAGGAGCAGAGATTGTGGCCTTGCCATCTTCAGCCTGTCAGCTGTGAGCAGAGACAATTCCCAGCACCTGCACTGGAATCTGGGAGATTCAGAGACCTGGGATGCCTCAAGGATCCTTTCTTTGCAACATGAAACTTGGGGGCCGGATATAGTGGACCATCCTGTCCGCCCCAGGGAGTGGAGAGGAGGCCCCTAGAGCCTGGCATTCACCTCACAGCAACCTGGTTCACACCTGAGTGGGGAATTGAGTGCCACAGAGCTGGTCAGTGGCTGGACAGAGATCTTTGAGAAGATAGGCATCCCAGAGGCCCTGGAATCCAGTGAAGACATCATGGCTAACGTCCTTGAAACCAAAAGAGTTAAGTGCGGTGGCACCAGGAGGGTCGTAAGAGGGAGGAGGGAGAACTGTGGGAGAGCTACATCAGGCTTTGCCCACACCCAGGATGCTTACCTGAATTAGATGGGACTGTTCTGTAGTATTGTCATAGACAGATGCTCATTTATTTGTCCAACAAACCCTTACCGTGTGTGCCAAGCCCCGGGGGAGGGGGACGGGTCATACACGATGAAAGTTTCCAGTGCTGGTTCCACAGCACATGAAGAAATCTTGGCTTGAGCTGGATACCATTGCTTCACTCCTGTCATCCTAGCTACTTAGGAGGCTGAGATGGGAGGACTGAGGCTTAAGGCCCATGCAGGAAAGCCTATAAGACTCTTATATCCAACTAACTATCAAAAAGAAAATGCCAGAAGTGGATGAGTGGCTCAAGCCATAGACTGTTGGCCTTGAGTAAAAAGGCTCAGGGACAGCACCCAGTCTCTGATTTTAAGGCCCAGGAGTGACACAAAGAGAGGACAGAGAAAGAGAGGAGGGAAGGATGGAGGAAGAAAAGAAGGAAAGGAAGGAAGAAGGGATCATGCAGGCCTTGGTTTGGAGTTCCTGGATCAAGGGAGCCAACCATTCACAATCTCTGTGGGAACAGTTTCAGAGCCTAAAGCCAGTAAGTAGGAGCAAGCCACTGTCCCCTCAGCAACTTCATGACGTCCAGGATCTGAGTGGTTTGTTTACTGCAGAGGGAAACAGCCTGGGGTAGACCCTAGGGCTCCGGGTGAGTCACTGAGTTTAAATCTCCCCTAGCTCACCTAGTTTATTTTCTGGTCAGATAAGAAGAAAGTGTCCAAGGCTAGGGAGGATAGGGAGGAGTGTCCAGAGGGGGGTGGCAAGGGATAAGCAGGAAGATGAAGAGGGAGGATGATCCCAGATCAGGTGTGTCAGGCCATTGAATCCAGGACCTCACCTGAAAACCTAGAACATCAGTGATAGAGCCTTTGACCCAGCCACGTGGCTATTAAAAGTCTTGGCACTCTGGGTTTACCATTGACGACCTCGCTGTCGTCCACTGCAGGATGCCTATGCAGTACATCCTTAGGGACTGGGATGTTTGCGGGCTCAATCTGAAGATGACACCCCCAGTGTTCATTCCTCAACCAGAGACAGAGGAAACCAGGCCACTGGCACAGGACAGCCAGGGAATGAGGGCAGGAGTCAGACCAGTGTTGCTCTGAGACTTCCTCTAGGGGACTCTAGGGACCTGTGACTGCCATTCTCAGAGGTAGAGGTGGGTCATCTTGCTGGCTCAGCCTTTAGTCTAGATGGCAGATGTGGGATTTAGATAGGGCAGACTGAAGGTCGAGGCAGGTGGGAACACAAGGGGCACTGGGCTCTGAGCAGGGTTGTTTCTTTGAGGATACTCAAACCCAGGAATATTACTGAGATGGATCAGCCCTTTTCTCCTTCCCAAGTGAGGGATCTGGAGCACTCCAGTCTGCATTCCTTGGCTGAGAATTCATTCAATCCAATATCCTTTGGTTGGATAACTAGATCTCACCTGACTGCTCAGTGTCAAGGCAGGACAGTGAGAGATCTTGAGTCCTTGATGAGGTCACGGGATTCTCAGTATGAGATTTACTTGAATGTTCTGACTTGGTGCGTGGTCAGTCCCATCTAAGACTGCCATGACCTAGGACATAGAATCTAGAGACTCAGAGCAGGATGGGGTCTATTCTGTGAGTCTTGAGTATTATGTGTGAGCTTTGAGCTCCCGTGTGCTCACCTGCTTCCCTTTCTTGGATGGTTTTATGCTAGAAAAAGCTTAAAACTAGGGCCTGGGTCCCATCCCTTGTTTTATGCTCAAAGCTAGCACTCTACCATTTGAGCCACAACTATACTTGCAATGTTTTTGGGTGTTTAATTGGAGATAAGAGTTCTGAATGACTTTGCTGCCAAAGGTGTCATCCAACTGCAGTCCTCAGATCTCAGTCTCCTGAGGGGACAGGATGACAGGCATAGAAAAGCCTCTTTGGCCAGGTGCCAGTGGCTCATGGTTGTCATCCTAAGTACTCAGGAGCTGAATCTTTGGATCATGTTTCAAAGCCATCTTGGGCGGGAAAGACCCTCAGACTCTTCTCTCCAATAAAGTACCAGAAAATCGGAAGTCGTGCTGTGGCTCAAGTAGTAGAGTGCTGAACTTGAGCTGAAGAGCTCAGGGATAGCACCCAGGCCCAGAATTCAAGCCCCACAACCAACAAAAAGAAAGAGAGTAAAACATCTTTGCCTGCAAAGGACGATGGAAATGTGTTTGTATGTATGTGGGGGGGGCGGGGGGGGGGGGGTTTGGTAGACATTTAGTGCCCAGCTCAGTCATAGTTTTAGATGGATTGTCCCGAACTCTTAGTTCATGGCAGCCGATTCTTGACCACAGGTGAAGCTCTGGGTTGGATGTCGATCATCGGACCTCAGTCTCCTCATGGGACAGTTGTGAGTAAATAAGGGACTAATACAGAGGGATCTCTGGAGCAGGGCCAGGCACAGAGGGAGCAGGTGTCAGATATAGTTCTCAACAATTCTGTGAGCATATGACAGGAAGTTGCTGGGAAAAGGCTCAGATGGGGTCTGTTATTAATCATGCAACAGGTGTGGGACTGTGAAACAAAACATGGCTGTCTTTCATCATTACCCTGTCCCCATGAGGAAGGGATCCTTCACTCTATTGATTTTTCCAGCTGGGGAAAATGAGTCATGGAGAAGCCAGGTGACCTACTCATGACCCCCAGCTGACAGGAAGGTTGGCCTGATTTCTCTGCCATGCTTCCTAGGACAGTGGGTGTTACTCAGTCCACTTCTTATCATGGGAAATCCACTTCTTGTCATTTGTGGGGCTTCAATTCTGGCCCTGGATGCTGTCCCTGAGCTCCTCAGATCAAGGCTAGTGCTCTACCACAAGAGCCACAGCATCACTTCCCATTTTCTGTTGGGTCTTTGAGGATAAGAGTCTCACAGACATTCCTTCCGAGACAGCTATGAACTACGATCTTCACATCTCAGCCTCCAGTATAGTTAGGATTACAGGTCTGAAACACCGACATCTGGCTTAAGTGTAATTCTGGCCCTCTGTGTGTGTTTTTCTCTCTCTTTCTCTCTCTCTCCCTCTCTCCCTCTTTCTCTCTCTCAGGAATTGGTTGAATGGGTGCTGGAGGAGGTGGCCCAGTATCCTCATGTGGCTGGAACTCAAGGTTGCCCTCTCATTTTGTAGGTAGGCTGTGGGTCAGGAGCTGTTTTGCTCAGCATGTTGAACCAGCTTCATGAGGTAAGCCCCTCTGTGCCCTGGCTAGACTGTGATGGTTATTCATTGTCCATCCCATGTGTCCTTCCCCACATCCCTCTGCTATACCATTGAAGGAAAGTAGATGAGAAGGTGTCGCCTTGTCCCCCTGCCCAGCACAATCCAGGGCCTCTGACCTATACCCCCACCTATCTGACAAGACCCTGGCTATAAGACAATAAAAACACTCCATGTGTACTACCCTTTGCTGGGGAGTGTCGTTTTGGTTATGGTGGCGGGGTTCAGAGAAAAGACCCCAGACCTGACACCTCTTGTTGGACATTTGTTCTTGTGACAGAGCCAAGTCATTGCTGTGGATAAAGACGAAGCCTCCATCAGACTGACCCAGAACAATTCTCAAAGATAGGTAGGCTGTTGAAGTATCAAACCCACTCATGTCTGCTTCCTACTCCCAACAAGGAGGTGTAGTGTGGGTGGCCCAGCCCTGGGCCTAAGGGATTATAAATGGATGGTGGTGGCTAGGAGGTCATGGCGCCCACCCATCATCCTGGCTCTCTGGGAGGGTGAGGTCTGATGGTTATGACGCAGAGCAACCGGGCAGGAAAGTCCGTGAGAATATTATCTCCCATAAACCACCTCCCTCCCCAAAACCACACACAAAAAAGCCAGATGTGGTGCTGTGGCTCGACTGGTAGAGCCTTGGCCGTGAACAAAACAATCTCAGGGATAACACCCAGGGCCTGAATCCAAGCCCTAGGACTAACACAATCATGAAATAAATGAACATTGTACACCTTTTATCTGACTACCAAGAAAAATGTATTCAGTTTTCTTGCTGGTACATGTAGCTAAAGGTAAGGGGCTCCCTTTCATGTTCCTCTAACCCTCTCCTTCTTTCCTTTATCTGTCCAGGCTTAAGTTGCAGGACAGAATTCGGATCATCCCCCTGGAAGTGACCTTAGTTACCTTCCCCATCCACCTCCCTTAGGGCCAGGATCCTGGATGCTCTCCCTGCTGGGAGGATGAGGCACCACAGAGATGAGGGTAGGTATCCCCAACACTCACACACATACACACACACAAACACACAATCACCCCTAAGCCAACTCAGACTAGGCTTTTCCAAAGACACTTTATCTCCTTGGATTAACTGACCTAGGAAAACAATTTGAACCACTGTAACTGATTATTTTAACTTGGGCTTGCTAGTTGACTGGAGATAAACAGGAGCAAACAAAACCAAAAAGCCTTTGGTCCCCGTCACCTGGGGTTCAGGCTCATGCCTGTCATCCTGGCTACTCCAGAGGCTGATATCTGTGGATCACAGTTTGAAGCCAGCCATAAGGTGGAAAGCCTGTGAAACTCTACTCTCCATGGAACCACCAAAAAGCCAGAAATGGAGCTGTGGTTCAAGTGGTAGAGCACCAGCCTTGAGGAATAAAACTCAGAAAGACAGCTCCCAGATCCTCAGTTCAAGCCCACACAAAGAAATGGCCCTGTCTCGTTGCCCACAGATTGCCCAGGCCTCGAACCCCCTCTCATGCAGTGTGACACAACACCTGTCCCTGGGTGGTGAATCAGGGTCTTCTGAAATCTGGTGGTGGAATCCAGCCCTTCCCCTTCATGCATTCTCAACCCACACTGGCTGGAAGGCAGAGCCTGACAAGGCTGGCAGCCGGCAAAGTGCAGAGGCTCCAGCTTTGCCAAGGTCATTGGAAAGAGCTTCTTGGAAACAGCACTTGTAAAGAGTGTCTTGCTTAACAAGGAGGATCTGAAGGAAGCACAGAGTGCAAAGGTGCTGCAGATGATGGACAATGTAGCGTGTTCTTTTCCAGCCAGGGCTTCTGGTAAGAGACTTGGTATAGATGTGCGAGACTGTCCCAATACAGGCCTCAGGGGTCACAGAAGAACACCTATACAGGCCTGGGATTTTGTCTTAGAGGTAGAGGGCTCACCTAGCACACAGGAAAGCATGGGTTCAATTCCTAGGTCCTGCATACACAGAAAAATCTGGAAGTGGCACGGTGGCTCAGGTGAAAGAGCACTGCCCTGGAGACAAAGAAAGTCAGGGACAGTGTCGGGGTCCTGAGGTCAGGCCCCAGGGCTGTCACCATAAAACAGTTCTCCCAGTGACTTTGTGACAGTTGGATGGTTATGCCCTGAAGCTCTCAGTAGATCCATCCATGCTTTGTGTCTCCTTTGACAGAGGGGAGCTGGACACTCCTTCTGCCCTGGGCACCCCTGGGCCTGGTTATCAGCAACCCTCCCAACGTCTTCCACCAGGACATGGAGCAGCTGGCCCCAGAAGTCCTCAGGTATCGGTTGGGTGGGGCAGGGGAACATAGGGCAGGCCCCAGAACTCCTCGTGGGTCTGATCAGCCCTGGAAGACCAGATAATCCAGAGGAGGCAGATCACAGTTTAGAGGGGGTTAGTGATGTGGAGGGGGCCCTTTAATCCCCATGGCCCCACCCAGATTCTAGCCTCCCTTTGCTGTCTCTGAGGGAGGTAGAGGGATATCTAGGTGGTAGCATCTTGAGAAGGACTAGGTGGAAATTCTGAAGGACTAGACACCTTATGATATGAGCCGGTGGATCATTCTTGTCATCCCACACCTGTCATCCTGGCCACTAGGGAGGCCGAGATCCAGAGGATCTTATTTCCGAGCCCTGGCAGGAAAGTCCCACCAGAGCCTCATCTCCAATCTCCAACCGGAAGTGACACTGTGGCTCAAGTGGTAGAGCACTGGCTTTGAGGAAAATTAGACATCAGGGACAGTACCCAAACCCTGAGTTCAAGCCCCTCAACCAAAAAACAAAACAAAAACAAAAACAAAAAACCAAACAAGAAAGAAAGACACCCCTTCCTTGCTTGCAAGAGATAGTGAAGTAGTAGGGTTGCTGTAGTTGTGAGACTAGATGCTGGCCTCACAGTACAGACATTTCTAATAACTCCCCAGGTTTACCCCAGTGTGAAGCCATAGCAGGGTGGGTGGTACCTTACCAAGAACTCCAGAGGTTGTGGCCTGTGGCAGGCAGGGAGTGGGTGAATGGCAGCAGAGGTGGGATGGTAGTGTCAATTATATGCTCTCCATCCATGGAAGAATGGTTTTGGATGCTGGTGACCAAGTCTGAAGTTCAGGGTTACATGTTTTTTGTGTTTTGATGAGTTGGGTTTTCCCTTGGTATAAGAAGGTGGCTGCATGAGGAGCCTACAATGCTTGATGAGAAATATACTCCTTATCTTGCCCATGTAATTGTATCCCCTCTGTACAGTATTTTCCACAATAAAAAAAGAAAGAAAGAAAGGAAAGCTGAAGAAAAAAAAGTTGGGTGTAGCCTGGCACTGCCAGTGGCTCATAACTGTCATCTTAGCTACTCAGGAGGCTGAGATCTTAGGATCACGGTTCAAAGCCAGCTTGGGCAGGAACGTCTGTGAGACTTTACCTCCAATGAACCACCAGAAAATTGGATGTGGTGCTGTGGCTCCAGTAGTAGTGCGCACACCTTCATCTGAAGAGCTTAGGCCCTGCTGGCAGGCTCAAAGTTAAAACCCCATAACGTACAATCATACAAAAGGTAGCTGAATTTTCTGCATAACAGTTTATACAGCAGAAATGCCATGATGTGTTGTGAACCATTCCAGACATGTGAGAGGCTCTGAGTTTTGTCTGCAGTTGGTCTGATGATGGTAGTGCCATCATCTCTGGGCTGGAATATTTAGGGTGCTCAGGGACTGCTGAGGCTTTGGGCTACCACTGTGTGTGTCTGTGTGTTTGTGTGTCTTTTGTCTGTGTGTCTGTGTCTGTGAGTTTGGATGTAGAAGACCTGGGTCTTGAACTCAGGGTCTAGTTGAAGTTCCTATGCTTCTGTGCTCAAAGCTAGTGCTCTAACACTTGAGCTGCAGCTCCATTTCTGGCTATTTGGTGGTTCATTAGAGATAAGAGCCTCACAGACATTTCTGTGCTGGCTGGCTTTGACCTCAGCCTCCTGAGTAGCTAGGATGACAGGTGTGAGACACCAGTGCCATATTTGTGTGTGTGTGTGTGTGTGTGTGTGTGTGTGTGTGTGTGTGTTTCCCTCATCTTTCTCTGTCCCCTTCTTGGGTGCCTGTATGCCTCTTTCAGACCACGGATGGTGCCCCTCCTCCACACCGACCTTGCCTTTAGCCTCCTATCAGGGTCTACAATGAGTCCTAAATTGCCAGAGACCTGAGTTCAAGCTTTTCTTTGGGGCCCAAGTACAGCTGTCCAAATCTTTGGCCGCCTGTAGGGGATTCTGGGTCAGCCGGGACAGCTGCAATAAAATCTTGCCTGTCTCTGGGTGGGGAACTCAGACATGAGATGTCCTGCCCTTTTCCTCAGCTAGACCTCTGGCTGCAAGTCCCTCTCAGCAGGCTGGCAGTGGAGTGGGGGAAGGAGGTTGCTGATGACGCTGGCCAACTCAAGCTTGATAGTGGACTGAAGGCAGCCCAAGCAAGGAGGATTCCGGGCTACATTGGAGCTGAGGCCAAGGTGGCTTGGAAGTGTCTGTTGGTGTCTAGGAAATGTCAACGTACTTTATCTCAGGCAACTCTATCTTTCAGCTCCAGCTGTCCCTCTCCAATCCTTCTAGAGAATTCTGGATGCCCAGAGTATAGAGGCACAGACTTTAGATTCCAAGACCAGGGAATTGGGGGAGGAGAGACTGGTATGGCCAATACCTCAATGTTCTGGGGCATTAGCCTTGACCTGGGTATGCCCTCCTTGTGTACATTCACTTCTTAACCCAGAGCTGGCCAGAAACAGGCCACTTGTGGTGGTGCTGTAGAAGTGGCAGGAGTGGAAGTGAGATCTACGATGACCAATATCTGGATTTATGGCCTGAGGGGGGATGGGGAGCAAAAGGTGTCTTTTAAAAAAACCTCTTAGAGCTGGAACTCAGGGCCTAGGCACCGAGCTTCCTTTGCTCAAATCTAACACTCTGCCATTTAACCACAGCTCACATTTCATCTTTTTTTAGTAGTTTAGTGGAGATAAGAGTCTCCCGAACTTTCCTGCTTGGGCTGGCTTCAAACTGCAATCTTAAGAGTCCAGCCTCTTGAGTAGCAACGATTGCTAGTATGAGCCACTGGCACCTCCTAAGGATGTTAGTGTGTGTGTGTGTGTGTGTGTGTGTGTGCGTGTGTGTGTGTGTGTGTGTGTGTTTGTGTGTGTGTTTACCAGGGCTTGTACTCAGAGCCTAAGTGGTATCCTTTAGCTTGTTTGCACAAGGCTCGTGCTCTACCACTTGAATTACAGTAGCTCTGCTTCCCAGCTTTTTGGTCATTCATTGGAGATAAGAGTCTGCCCAGGCTAGCTTTGAATCTTGCTTGATCCTCATGTGTCAGCCTTGTAGCTAGGATCATAGGCATGAGCCAATGGCATCCAGCTTCAAGGATGTCTCTTCATACTGTCTTCTGTTCTAACAGCTATCTGCTTACCCTGGCCTAGATCTCTTATCTCCACATCAGCTCCCAGCAACCCTTGACTGTGTGGAGAACATCAAGCTCAAACCTGTCAAGCATCCAATTTCTATGTCCTCAGGGGAGGGTAAGTTTCCTCTGAAGCCTGGAGAAGTAGGGGGAGGGGGAGGACCGTTAGCTGTAGATGGGTGCTAGGCTGGGAGAGAGGTATACTGTCTTAGCCAAGAAGGAAAGTGTGGCCAGATGTTAATAGCTCATGCTCTCATATTCCTAGCTCCTCAGGAGGCTGAGATCTAAGGATTGGCATTCAGAGGCAGCCCAGCTCACTTTTCTTGGTTTCTTTTTTTTTTTTTTTTTTTTGTATCAGTAGGACCTTTTTTTCTGTGTGAAAATACTGTACAGAGGGGTTACAATTACATGGGCAAGATAATGAGTACATTTCTTTTCACCAGCTCACTGGTGAAAAGAAATTTTTCTTTTAGAAAAGAAAATTTTCTAAAGTGTGTGAGACTCTCCTTTCACAATAACCACATGAAAGCTGGAAGAAAAGCTGTGGCTCAAGTGGTAGAGTTGCTAGCCTTGAATGAAAAATGTGAGGGACAGAGCCCGGATCCTGAGTTCAAGCCCTAGTACCAAGATGTGCCCATGCACACACACACACACACACACACACACACACACACACACACACGCACACACACAGAGGAAGGTAGTAATGATGAGCTGAGCTAGAACTGGGGGCAGTCCAGAGGCACAGTCATAGTAAACTCTCGACACATAAGTTATTTCTCCCCAACTCCTTGGGCTGAGGGGTCTGGGCCATGGCAGTACATCCCATGGAAACTGCACCTCCATTCATGCATAGGGTACAGGACCAAAGGAAGAACACAGTGGATGCTGGTTTTTACTCAGTGCATGATTGCAGACCTTCATCTTCCATCTTAACACTGGTGAGCAAAGCAGGGCTCTGAGCCCAGGGACTTCTGGGATAGCCACTGCTACAAGCAGCAGCCAGCCAGCTGTGGATTCTTGAGCCTACAAGTCTTTCATGAGCCCAACTCAACACCCACCCAAGGTGTGCCTGACAAATTTGCCTCCGTGAGTAGGCATTACATGCTGTGCCATCTTGCAGCTCTTGCCCCTCCTGACCCAGAAACCTGGTCTGAAATATTGACTTACTGCTCAGATCCACACTGCACCCATGACAGATGCCATTCTGATGACCTGGCTGATGACTTCCGTGCCCCAAGGCTAGACCCTTCTCTGATACTTTGGCCCACTCCCTAGGCAAAGGCACCCAAAGAGGCTGCTTTCAAAAAGACTTGCAGGACACCTAGATATTGGGAGACCCTTAGCGGTCCACTGGAAATTTCTCTGCTTAGAGCCACAGAGTGAGGTTCAAGCAGGTCAGGTGGGCCTTGAATTCTGGGACTGGGCACTGTCCCTTCAGCTCTTCAGCTTACCACTTGAGCCACAGTACCACTTCCAGTTTTCCTGTGGTTCATTGAAGATCAGAGTCTCCCAGACTTTCCTGTCCAGGCTGGCTTTGAACCATAATCCTCAGATCTCAGCCTCGTGAGGAGCTAGGAGGATAAGCATGAGTCAGTAGCACCCAACTGATTTGAACTTTCACCACAGTGGACTAGGAACTCCTGAAAGCTTTTCTTTATTTTTTATGTGCCAGTACTGGGGCTTGAACTTAGGGTATGGGCTCCGGTCTTTTAATTTTTTGCCTCAAGGCTGGCACTCTACCACTTGAGCCACAGCTCCATTTCTGGCTTTTGGTAGTCCATCGGCAAGAAGAGTCTCACTAACTTTCCTCCCCTGAGCTGGCTTTGACCCACGACTTCTGATCTCAGTCTTTTCAGTAGCTAGGATTTACGTGGGTTGAGCCACCACTGGCATTGGGCTAGGAGCTTTTCTTAAACAAGTGTTCTTCCCTACATTTGCCCTGACTCCTCCATGTAAAGGAGGCCTGAGGGTCAGGAGCTGTGAAAATTAGGCTTCCAGCCACAGGAAATGGCTGGGGTCCATGGTGAAAAGCCAAGCTAATCTCCCCCTGGGACCCATTCTGGGACCTCCATCCTCTGCCCTCCCTGTGACTCAAGTACAAACCTTGACCCAGCCTTGAATGTCCTGATGGACATGTCTGAAGCTACAGAACCTTCATTCCACCCACACCACCTATTCTACACCATACCTCAGGAGACTTTGTACATGCGGCTCTCTATATTGTTCCACATCTTAGAACTCCACTGGAATTTTGGCACTGGTTATATCACCTCCAGGAGCAAGTCTTTCCTTCCCTTCTCTCTCTCTTTTTTTTAATATTGAGTTGCTAGAGATGGAACTTGTGCAGGCTGACTGGCAAATGTTCTGGCTTTGTGTGTGTGTGTGTGTGTGTGTGTGTGTGTGTGTGTGTTTGTGTGTGTGTGTGTGTGCCAGTCCTGGGGTTTGAATTCATGGCCTGGATGCTATCTCTGAGGTTTTGTGGTCAAGGCTAGCACTCTATTACTTGAACCACAGCTCTACTTCAGACTTTTGAGTGTTTAATTGGAGAAAAATGTCTTATATAGACTTTCCTGCTTGCAATTGTGATCCTCAGATCTCAGCCTCCTGAGTAGCTAAGATTACAGGGGTGAACCACCAGCAACTGTCCTCTACCCTACCTCTTACCTCTAACCTTGGCCCTCCTATGAGTACCAGAAGAATATGTCTCACCAGGCTCACTTTTTTGCCAGTCTTGGGGCTTGAACTCAGAGTCTGGGCATGTTCCTGAGCTTCTTTTGGTAAAAGCTAGCACTCATCACTTAAGCCACAGTGCCACTTTTGGCTTTTTCTGTTTCTGTGATCCTGAGGAATCAAACCCAGGGCTTCATGCATGCTAGGTAAGCACTCTACCCCACTAAGCCACATTCACAGCCCAATGATCACTTCTGACAGGAACTATAAGGGTGGGATTTATTGGCTTACCCCTTTTGGTGCAGAAATCGCTGACTATTTCATATATTTGCCAAGATTTGGGACCAGTCTGTGACTCGGCAATGAGGAATGGTGAATGAGGGATAGCCACCAGACCCCAGAGGAGTAAGCTCACATATTCTACAGAGGGATAGAGAATATGGAGCCAGAACCTTTGACACCTCCTACAGCCTAGGAACTGTGGTCTCCCTGGAGGCAGTGGCTGGCTGCTAGATGTCCCCATGGGACATCTCAGCAGAACATAAGGCACTTGTTGCACAGCCCAGGCAAAGCCCGCGGGGCTTCAGTTATTAAATGGCAGAGAAGGATGCTTTGTTCCAGCTGCTGGCTCAGACTTAGGACTCTCTGAGGACTTGCCCAGATTAGGGGGGTGGACATGGGCAACGTGCTGAATGCCCATCATCCCTACGTCATCCATCCATACACAGAGACATGGAGTTATTGCCTCCTTTTTTTTGGGGGGGTGAGGCAGGTCCAGGATTGTACTATGAGCCTAGGCCCTGTCCCTGAGCTCCTTTTGCTCAAGGATAGCACTCTGCCCTTGAGCCACAGCCCCACTCATGGTTTTTTTTTTCCTTTCCTCTGTGATCTCTTAGAAAGAAGAGTGTTGTGGACTTTCCTGCCCCGGATGAATTCAAATTGGCATTCTCTACATCTCAGCCTCAGGAAGAGTTAGGGTTATAGGCAGGAGCCACTGACACCTGGCTTTCTTTTCTTCTTGTTCTTTTTTTAATCGTGACAATCTGAAATTTTCACGGTGTCATTCCAATGGTTTGCATTCAAAGTAATCTACCCAGGCCTGGGATTCGAATGCTATGACTACCACCCACAAATGGAGGGAGATCCTGATGAACTCATTCCTGTTCATGTGAATGCTACTGGAATGTAATAAAAGTAATAATTCAATTTGCAGTTAATTCATGATTCTATTTTAGAATGCCACACAAAAATTGTTGGATTTATGTCTTCATTCTAGTACCATGGTATGATTAAGGATATTGACTAATTTTTAATTAATGCTTTTATAAGTATTCAACCATGATACTTCATTAAATGGAGTCATAATTTAGTAACTAATAATTGGTAATAATGTATATATATAATTTAATAATATCCTCACATTCTTTCTTTGTATGTGTGTGTGTATATATATATACATATATATGCAGGTATATATGAATGTATATATATATATATATATATGATATCAATCTACACATCTATTTATTGGGCACTACTGTGGCTTGATTACAGGTGCTCAGGATTTCCTGGATTCTCAGTTTGGCGGAGGCTGGTGTGCTAAGACTGTTCCCCATTTATGGATTGGGCATTGTAGGTGAGCTGAAATCCCAGCATGGCCCAAAATTTATTTGTGGAATAAGAAGCCAATTTGACACATTTTTCCTTCTCTGTGAAAGTCCTGGGTCTCAATACGATGCATAATCCATATGCAAATATATCCTATGAAATATGATGTAATAAAAGAAATGTTATATGTGTAATAATACTAAATAAATAAGGGTAATAAATGTCATATGCAGTAGAACCCATATATGAAATAGATCTCATATATATGAAGATTATTTTTTCCAGTGCTGGGGCTTCAATTCAGGCCCTGGGAACTGGTCTGAATTTCTTTTTTCTTTCTTTTTTTTTTTTGCCAGTCATGGTGCCTTAACTCTGGGCCTGGGCACTGTCCCTCAGCTCTTCAGCTCAAGGCAAGCACTCTACCACTGAGCCGCCGTCCCAGCCCCATGAATTTCTTGTCTTCAAGGACGGTGAGCTTTCCCCTTCACACACAGTGTCACAGAGTTACCCAGACCCTGAGTGCAAATCCCAGGCCTGCTAGAAAAATGGTGCAATTTCTTAGCCATTGTCTTATTGTTATTATTACTTTTTTTTGGCCTAGCACAGGGCTTGAACTCAGGTCTTCGCATCTCTGCCACAGCTGATCATTGGATCCTACCACCCTACTTCAAATTTCAGAGCTGGCAAAAAATTAAATAAATAAAATGGAAAAGGATAAAACTGAGAAGTTCAAGAAGGTGGTTTTACTTTTTTTTCCCTTTGTACTGTGACCATCCTGAGTCTAAATGACAAGCCCCAGAATGCGTACATGATGTTGCATTGCTAATGTTTCGTGGGCTATTAGGGAAGCCATAGCTGAAACCAGCAACTTAGGCCTGGAGGTCGAATCTTAGAACTGCCACTAATGAATGGTGGGAGGTTCTAAGAAACGCATTCTGATATACATCCGTACAAATGGAATGTTATAAAAGTAACATTTAAATTAGTAATTAGTGTATGTTTATATTCTAAAATTATACACAATTATTCTACATTGACCAATTTTCAATTAATACTTTATTATGTATTCAATCATGATACTTAAAAAAAGGAAGGAATAATTTAATTGCCAAAAATTGGTAGTAATATCATATATGCAGTTTCATAATATACAGATATCTCTTTTGTTTTATACATATACATCTATCTATCTATCTATCTACCTATCTATATCTACAAATCTACACATTTACCTGTTTATACACTTGTCACTCCTGGTGCTCAGTGATAGAATGCTCACCGAGTATGTACAAAGCCCTGGGTTCCATTTCTCACTACCAGTTGCACAGAAAAATCCAGAAGTCATGCTGTTGCTCAAGCAGTCGTGTACTAGGTTTGAGCAAAAACGTTTAGGGACCGTGTCTAGACACTTACTCAAGATGCAGAACTGGCACCAAAATAAAATGATAGAATGTTCTGACTGCAAAGATATAAGGATAGGACTGCAAATACATCATCATAGAGCAAGCTAGGAGTCTGGTGCTGAGATCTGCAATCTAACCTGATTTAGCCAGAGGTAAATTGCTTGCAACCTAGCTACACAGAACCAGATGCTTCTGGTTCACTCAGCCCTGTCATCCAAGATACTGGGGGCTGAGAACAGACACTGGTGGTTTTAAAATCCAGCCCTGACAGGAAGTCTGCAAAACTCTGAGCTGTGGCTCAAAGTGGTAGAGCTCTAGCCTTGAGTAAAAGATCTTAGGACAGTACCCCCAAACTTTCAGTGGAATCCCCGTGGCTGACTCCCCTCCCCCCCCACAAAAAACCCACCCCCCTAAATCATTAGATGTGAACTTTGGGTAGTTTGGTGACACTGATGAAAGCACCCTAATTCTAATGACAGCATGTGGGATACAGCTATGTCATGAGTCTTATATGAGGAATGGTGTACTGAGTGCATTCTTGCATCTGGTCCTTGTTAGAGCTCCACAGATTATTGTGCAAATGAGAACCTTGAGGCTTAGATATGTCCCCATGTCAGGGCCAAAATGATGTATATACTGAACCCTAGTGAGTTTTCTCCTACAGACAATTGTTTTGGTTTATTTTCCTCGGTCATGAACCTTGAACTCAGGGCCTAGCCATTGACCCTTCCCTGTAGGGCTCATGGCTAGCACCCTACCAAGGGAACCCAAGGAACCCATACAAAAGTGTTACAGTCTAGGCATCTGTGGCTGATATCTGTCATCCTGCCTACTTTGACACATTTTTTTCCTTCTCTGTAAAAATCCTGGGTCTCAGTATGAAGTATAATCCATATGCAAATATATCCATGTGATAAGATGCAATAAATGAAATAAATGTTATATATGTAATAATACTAAATAAAATAAATAATGAATAAATAAGGGTAATAAATGTCATATGGAGTAAGCCCATGTATGTAAAAAGATCACAAAATGAATATTATATTTTCCAGTGCTAGCGCTTAAATTCAGGCCTGGAAACTGGTCTGAAATTCTTGTCTTCAACAACAGTGAGCTTCCCCTCTTCCACAGTGTCACAGAGTTACCCAGACCCTGAGTTCAAATCTCAGGCCTGCCAGAAAAATGGAGCAATTCCATGTCACGGCATTAATTTATTTTGTCCAGGCCCTGGGCTTGAACTCAGCTTGTGTCAATTCTGCCTCAGCTTCGATCACCCTAGGCTGGGCTGCAGCCAATGGACCCACAGCCCATCCTGAGATCCTTGGACTCGAGTTCCAATCTCGGGACTGATTAAAAAAAAAGGAGAAAGGTAGGGAAGGTGGCTCAGTAATAGAGGCTTGCCTTGAATGCATAAGGCCCTGGGCTTGATTCCTCAGCACCACATATGCAGGAAAAAAGCTGTAAGTGGTGCTATGGCTCAAGTGGTAGAACACTAGTCTTGAGTAAATAGTTGAGGAACAGTGTCCAGACCCACATTTCTGGCCCCACAACCAACAAAAAAAAAAGAAAGAAAGAAAGAGAGAGGGGGAAAAAAGAATAAGGCTAAAACTGGGAAGTTCCAGAAGGCGGTTTTACTTTATTTTTTCCTTTGCATTGTGACCATCCTGGGTCTAAATGAAAGGGCCCAGAAAGACTATGTGACCTTACACTGCTGAAGTTTGGTGGGTTATCAGGCAAGCCATAGCCCAAACCAGCAACGTATGCCCAGGGTTCAAATCCAGGGACCGCCACCTACAAATGGTGGGAGATCCTAAGAAACGCATTCTGACATACATCCATATGAATGGAATGTTGTAAAAGTAACAATTACATTAGTAGCTAGTATATGATTATATTAAAATTGTAAACAATAATCATAGTACATTGACTATTTTTCAATTAATATTTAATTATATTTTCAACAATTAGAAATAAAGGAAGGAATAATTTAATTATGGATAATTGGTAGTAATATAGTATATGTAATTTAATAATATACAGATATCTTTCTTATTTTATACATACATATATACATGTGTGTATGTTTATATGCTATATATCTATTTCTACACTTGTCACTCCTGGGGCTCAGTGGTAGAATGCTTACCTAGTATGTATGAAGCCCTGGATCTGTTTCCACACTATCACATGCACAGAAAAAGCCGGAAGTGGTACTGTCACTCAAGCACCAAAGAAAATTTAGAATGTTCGAACTGCAACTGTACAAGGCCAGGACTTTAAATACTTCATGACAGAGCAAGCAGGGAATCTGAAGATGACTGCTGACATCTATCCTGACAGCCAGAGGTTAACAGCTGCAAACCAACTCCATCCAACCAGATGCGGCTGGCTCATATCTAGCTGCTCAGGGGATGAGATCTGACACTGGCGGGTTGAAAACTCAGCCCTGTCAGGAAGTCGGTGAGACTCTGAGCTGTGGCTCAAAGTGGTAGAGCTGTAGCCTTGAGGAAAAAAACTTAGGACAGTACCCACAACCTATGAGTGCAATCCCTGAGTCTGATGACCCTTCCTCCCGCTTCCTCCCCCCCCCCCCGACTAACCACCCATCTAAACTATTAGATGTGAACTTGTGTGGTTCCTGACATGTTTCTGAAGGAATGGTGATACTGATGAAAGCATCCTAATTCTAATGACAGCTTGTGGGATACAGCTATATGAAGAGTCCTTCCTGGGGTACTAGGTCCTTCACGTGGTGCTGTGTGCTGAGTCCTTCACAGGGTGTATTCTTTCATCTGATCCTTGTTAGAACTCCACAAGTAAGATGATTGTGCAGATGAGAAACTTGAGGCACAGATATTTCCCAAGGCAGGGCCAAATTTATGAATGTACTGAACTCTATTGACTTGACTCCTGCAGACAATTGTTTTGGTTTAGTTTTCTCCATCATGAACCTTGAACTCAGAGCCTAGACTCTGATTTTCCTCTTATGCTCATGGCTAGTACTCTACCACGTGGAGCCAAGGACCTCCTTGCAGCAAAGTGTCACTGGTTAGGTGTCTTTAGCAGAGGTCTATCATCCTGCCTGCTCAGGAAGCTGAGGATCTGGGTTCAAAACTACCCACAGCAAAGGTCCCATGACACTATCATCTCCTATTCACCACTTTGAAACTTGAAGTGGAAGCTGGGTGCGGGTGACTCATGCCCATCATCCTAGCTACTTACTCAGCAGGCTGAGAGCTCAGCATCACGGTCCAAAGCCAGCCTGAGCAGGAGATTCCTTGAAATGGTTATTGCCAATGAACCACCAGAAAACCTGAATGGGCTCTGTAGCTCAAGTGGTAGAGCTGTCCACTTGACCTGAAGAGCTGAGTGACAGCACCCAGGCCCAGACTTCAACTCCTCTAACTTACAAGAAAAGAAAGAAAGAACCCTGAATTACAGTGCTGGGAATGGGTCTTAGGGGTAGAGTGCTTTGCATGTATGAAACCCTGGCTTTGAATCCTCAGTGGCACATCACTAGAAAAAAAGCCTGAAGTGGCTCTGTGGCTCAAGTGGTAGAGTGCTATCCTTGTACAGGAGAAACTCAGGTACAGTGCACAGGTCCTGAGTTCAAGCTCCAGGACTGGTATATGCACACAAATTACCCCCCCCCCCCACACACACACAGATACCAGAAGTGAAACTGTGACATCAAAGGGTAAAGCACTGGGAAATAGGCCTGTAGAGGAGACTTGAGCTAGTACAGCTTCTTTCCAGGCTATGCCTTTGTTTTGGGGATTTTAGAAAACAAAACTTTAAACAAGGTTAACTAGACCTTGGCTCCAACCAGCCTGTTCCTGGAATGGAAAGAATGCCTCTAGGTCCCCCTCCCCTTAACAACCTAACTCACCTTGACTGTTGAGTTAAAAACTGACCCATAAAACAGATAGGTTGTTATCTGGCTCCAACTACCTGACACCTCGTGCTTATGGTGGTAAACCCTGCCTTTCATACATGCTTACAGTAAACTCTGCCTATCGGCCACCTGTGTGTGGTCTGGTATGACCATGCAATCCTTTTGTGTGGTATGATCCCATTGGTCACCTGTGCATGACCAGGCTCAACCTCATGGATTTTGCCTTTGCAAACCAAAGAATGGGGACTGCTCAGGGTGGCAGTATCAGCTCCTGAGCCTGTGCTGTGGTCCTGGCCAGTCAGTGTAGGAAACTTCTCAATAAAGTTGCTTCTTTGTTAACAACTTTGTTGCGGTGAGCTCTGTCACTCCAGACAAGTAGGTGGGTTTGCCTGCCTGAGTAGGGGTCTTCCTACTACACACTAAGCTTCTCAGCTCATGGTCAGTACTCAGGCCCTGTGTTCAACCTGGAAACCTAGCCTGGTTCAAAGCCTGGTCCTGACCCCTACAAATGGCGGGAGATCCTAATAGTCTCGCTCCTATTCATAGGAATACTGATGGAAGGTTATGAATGTCAAGGTTGAATTAGTTGGTCCTGAATGATACTACTATAAAATTAGAGTGATTTTAGGAGGCCGATGGATTTTAATGAATATTTTTGACACATTAAAAGAATACTATTAATTACATTGACGCAGTAGTTTGGGGACATGCCACGCCTACTCCGATGGAGTCTGCTTAGCATGGGAAACCAGCTTTCAGACCTGAGAATGGGGCTTCAGAGACCTATCTCTGAGTATTGGGACTTCACCGAAGTCTACCATAGAGAATGGGGCTTTACAGAGACCTATCTCCGAGTATTGGGACTTCACCAAAGTCTACCTCGGAGAATGGGGCTTCAAAGAGGCCTACCTCCTGGGAAGGCTGGCAAACCCCTGGGAAAGATGTGTTTCTGTTCTTGCTTTTCTTTTCTTCACTGTATAAGAGTGCTTATTCATCTTTTACTGTTTCTGCTGCTCATTGTGCTTACTCATTGTCAACGTTCCCTTATTCAAAGCTCTTTCTTAAGAGTGTTGACGACTCCAAAATCTGATGAGTGTCTTAAAAATATGACTAACTCATATTTTTAAGTGCTACCCTGAAACCCCTCTTATGGAGGCTAGTAGACAAGTCATAAGTAAATATAAAAGTATTGGGGGTTTCACGATGTCACTTCAGCAGAAGGAATTGTTTGTAAGAGCTTTGCAAGAAGCTGTAGGCACGGCTAGAACAGAAAGAATGTATGGCAATTGCTGAGATATCTACTTAGGAGAAAGAACTTCCTGTTACTCTCTTTCATTTACTAAGAGACTTGCTAGATCTAGGCCTCCGTAACCTTGCTATTAAAGAAGGAACGGGAAAGATCTTATGGGACAGTTAAAGCCTCTATAGAAATAAGGTTATGGTTAGTTGGTGACAAACATCGAAACCCATTATATTTCTTAGAGATAAGCTGGAAACAAGTGCCTATCAGGTGACCAACTGGTGACCGCCCAAGAATGAAGCCCTGCAGCAAAATTATGTAACCTTTTGTCCTTCCTTATGGAGACTTTTGCTATAAAAGTTTGTTATCCTCTGCATTAAATCGCACTCAGCAACCACTCCTCTTGTGTGTGAGTTGTCTGTTGGCCATCTCCCCATCCTATTCCAGGTTCCTCCCCTAGGTGTCCTTCGTCCCCACAGAACCCGGTCCGTGGCAGGGACGGTGGTTGATTTAATTAATAATTCATTAAGGATGAAAACAATAATATAAATTACATGGAGGCATTAAAAATACCCAAATATTGGTAGGAATGTAGCCCATTTAACTGAATAATGTATAGACATCTCTGGCACTCTATAAAGACCTATATTTATTTGTGTACTACCATCTGCATGTCAATCTGTTCTTATTTTGTCAACCCCTGGAGCTCGATCTCAGGTGCTGGGAACTACTTGTCAGCTCAATATGCCCTAGGCTGGCGTACTGACACTCACCCATTCATGAATTGGGCCTTGTAGGTTATGAGTTCAGATGCTAGCACTCACAAAAATTGACCCATGGAGTAAGAAGCCCATGGTGACACAGGTTTTCCTTTGCTGTGAAAGTCCTGGATGTCAGGTGTGAAGTTTCATACATAGGCAAATCTATCCTATATAATAAATGTAATAAATAGTCCATGTGTAAGAATAGTCAATAAAATAAATGGTAAAAAAATGAATAAAAAAATGAATAGCTACACTAAGCACAATATGGAATCAATATATGGGGCTCAATCTCAGGGCCTGGGAACAACCTGGCAGCTGAATTGGCTAGAGGCTGCTGTGCTGGCAGCCACACATGAATTGCACCTTCTAGGCCCTGAGTTTAGATCCCAGCACTGCCAAAAATGTAATCGTGGAGTGGGAAGCCGAGCATAACACATGATTTTCTTTTCTTTGAAAGTGCTCAGTGTCAAGTAGGATGTATAATTCAGATGCAAATCAATATGCTATGTAAATAGGGTGTCACAAAGGTAAAAAAATGTCATAGGTGGAAGAATTGTCACTACAATAAATGATAAACAGATTGAATTAGTAATAAATCATTCTAGGATAAAATTAGATGCAGTAATTATAGGACGTGGATTAAGTTTAATATTTTATTAAGTATTAACAGAATAAAAATTGCATGGAGACATAAATACCTAATAATTGGAAGTAGCACATGATACATAATTTAATAATATATAGACATCTGTCTCATTCTATAAAATATTTAATTATGTGTATGGATGTATGTACATATATGATAAATAATAACAGGATATTGAGTATTAATTAATGCTTTATTAATTGTTAGCTGGGACACATCATTAAATGGAGATATAATTTAATACCTAATAATTGGTAATAATATTGTCTATAATTTAATAATATAGACATCTCTCTTTTGTGTATATAATATTTATGTACAACGATCTATCTATTTATACATCCTTTACTACTGGGGATCATTGATTGAGTGCTCCTCTACTAAGCATGAGCCCTGGGTTCGATTCCACAGTGCCACATAAGCAGAAAACCTGGAAGTTCTGCTGTCTTTCAATCAATTGAGTGCTAGCCTTGAGCACAAATGTTTAGGGACAGTGTCTAAGCCGTTACTCAAGCCTCAGCACTGCCACCAAAAAAAGGTAGAATGTTCTAACTGCAATTATAGAAGGACAGGACTTCAAATACCACATCACAGAACAAGCTAGAAGTCTGGCACTGACAGTTGCCACCTAACCTGACTTAGGTAGATGTAAACAACTGCAACCCAGCTCCACAGAACCAGATGCTGCTGGTTTACCCCCGTCATCCTGGCTGCTTGGGAGCTTTAAAACCAAGCCCTGGTAGGTAGTATGTGAGACTCTTGGAGATGTGGCTCTAAGTAGTAGAGCCTTAGACTTGAACGAATGTTATAGAACAGTATCCCCATGCATTGAGTTCAAGCCCTATGGGTAGCCTGCCTCCACAAAAAAACACCCCACTAAACCATTAGATGTGAACTTGTGTGATTTGTGAAATGTTCCTCAAAGAATGGTGATACTGATGAAAGCAACCTAATTCTAATGACAGCTTGTGGAATAGAGCTAAGTGCTGAGTCCTTCATAGGGTGCTCTGTGCTGAGTCTGGCACAGGGTACTGTGTGCTGAGTTCTTCACAGGGTGCAGTGTACTGAGTCCTGCATTGGGTGCTGGGTGCTAAGTCTTCACAGGATGTTGTGTGCTGAGTCCTTCAAAGAGTGCCATCTGCTGTGTCCTTAACAGACTGCATTCTTTCATATGGTCCTTGTAAGAGCTACACAACTGAGATGATTATGCAGACAAGAATATTGAGATGCTGATATGTCTCCTTGGCAGAGACAAAATTATGTATTACTGAAGAGTGGGTGAGTTGTCTACTGCAGACAATTGTTTTGTTTTGTTTTGTTTTTCTCAGTCATGTACCTTGAACTTGCGGCATAGGCACTGACCCTTACCTTTTGGGGATATGGCTAGCACTCCACCACGTGGAGCCAGGGACCCCCTTGCAGTAGAGTGTCACAGCCTAGGGGTCTATTGCTGAGGTCTGTCAGCCTGCCTTCTCAGGAAGCGGAGATCTGAGGATCTGGCTTCCAAACCATGTCAGACACAAAAGGTCCCATGAGACTATTATCTCCAATTCACCACTAAGAAACCTGAAGTGGAAGCTGGATGCTTGTCACTCATGCTTGTCATCCTAGCTCCTTAGGAGGATGAGATCTGAGGATCATGGTTCAAAGCTAGCCTGGGCAGCAAAGTCCTCGAGACATTTAGCTCCAATGAACCATATGAAAACCTGAAATGGTGCTTTGGCTCAAGTGGTAGAGCACAAGACTTGAGGCACAGCACCCAGGCCCAGACTTCAACTGCTACAACCATCAACAACAAAAAAGAAACAAAATAACAAACCTGAAGAAGAGGTCTGGGAATGTGCCTAGGGGTAGAGTGCTTTGCATCTATGAAACTCTGGACTTGATTTCTCAGGTTCACATCACTAGAAAAAAGCCTGAAGTGTCTCTGTGGCTCAAGTGGGAGAGGGCTATTCTTGTGCAAGAGAAATTAGGTACAGTGCTCAGGTCCTGAGTTCAAGCTCCAGGACTGGTGTATGTCTGCATGCCCCCCGCACGCACACACCCACACAAAGAGTATAAGTAAAGCTGTGACACAAAATGGTAAAGCACTGGGCTCCTGCACTGAGCTTATGGTCAGCACCCAGGCCCTGTGTTCAACCCCAAAACCTTGCCACCCAGGGCTCAACTAGGAGAGATCAAAGGTTTCAAAACCTAATGTGCTTCAGCAGTCCTAGATGACAGGAAGCATGGTGAGATCAGACATGTGCTTGGATTTCCAAAGCTTCCGGAAACCTAGCAGAGGCATCATAAGCCCTTCATCACCCTCAATGTAACATTTCTTGAGGTTAAGTGCCCTAGTTGTCTGCCAGAAGGACACCTGAATTATATTGAGCACTGTATCTGAACACCAGAATTTAGTCTTACAAAGGCAGGATTAGTGCTGAGAACTTGGACTGCCACAGGAGGTGGCACAAATGAAGGCTTCCTGTTAAAATGGAGCACTGGGGAGAGAGATAGCTTGGGATACAAGGAGGCCTTTTTGTCCTGACCTTCAGAGCCCATCCACACTCATCCTCACTAATTGGCCTAGATGCAGTTGTTTGTTACACTGCTGTACAGGACTGAGGCCTTTTGTCTGCCTGTCCAGACAATGAGAGAGACTTCTTCCAGCAGGCCTGGGAGGCAGAGAAACTCTCAGGCTGCACTGGGAACTGTGAGGGGAGCCCAGGGACATGCACTGTCATGAATGCAGTCTCTGTGTTATGAAATCATTG
Source organism: Dipodomys spectabilis (assembly GCF_019054845.1). Lineage (NCBI taxonomy): Eukaryota > Metazoa > Chordata > Mammalia > Rodentia > Heteromyidae > Dipodomys > Dipodomys spectabilis. The sequence continues at coordinate 1,420,279 of NW_024870931.1, read as the reverse complement.
TATTGAAAACAAATTTTCTAGCTTGGTGCCTTTCATCATAGCTACTCTGGAGCTTCACCTATGGGAAATCATCCACACATGCACAAAGACATGGAAGCAGGTCCTGGGATTGAACTATGTCCCTGAGTTACTTTTTCTCAAGAGGAGTGCATTAACCTGGAGCCACAGCCCCACTTTTGCGTTTTCTGTGATCTCCTAGAAATAGCAGTGTCATGGACTTTCTTATGCTGGTTGGATTCAAACTCAGATTCTCTACATCTCAGCCTCCTGAGGAGCTGGGATTACAGTCAGCAGCCAATGGCACCTGCCTTTCTTTTCTTCTTCATTTCTTAATCTGGACAATCTGACTACTAAACAGCATCATTCCAATGCTTTGAATTTATAAGTAAACTACCCAATGTTCTTTATAGGTGCTTTCTCTGAGAAGGATTTTCTCTCCTCATCTTCTCCTCTGGTCACAAGTTTGAAGCCAAAAGTGAGAAATGAGTGTCACATGATTTTGGCAGCAAATGTCCACAGGACATGCCAGCTTAGTCACTTAGCATTGAGCTGCAGTAAATTTACTGTCTCAGGACGAGACAACCAAAAGCTGTAGCGATCCTCATACGGTCTGCATTGCTCTTTAGGCCTATAAAATTATCTAATAATTATGAGTGTTTTGTGTCTCCAACATTAAGTATCTAGAACACACTAGAAGTATCTTCATGTTTCCCTTTTGGTCTAGTACCTCTCAAGATTTAGACTAAGGGTTTATGTGGATCAGATCCTCGGCGAATCCTGAGGAAAGCCAATTGAAGTCTCCTCAGGAGATCTCTGTTCAAAGCCAGCCCGAGCAGGAAAGTCTGCGAGACTCTTATTTCCAATAAACCACCAGAAAACCAGAAGTGTATCAATGGCCCAGAGGGTAGTGCTCCAGCTTTGAGAAAGAAAGCCGAACAGGAGATACAAGCCAGACCAGGCAGGAAAGCCTGGCAAGTGCGTATGTCCAATTAACCCAGATGGCTGGAAGTGGAGCTGTGGCAGTGGTAGTCTCAGCCTTGACCAAAACAGCTGAGGAACACATAAGGCCCTGAGTTTAAGCCCTGGGATGGCCACCAAAAAAATTCAAAAAGAGAAGGCCAAGATTATGTATGAGTGTCCTACCTACTTATGTGTGTATATTACCTCTCTGAGTGCAAACAGATTGTATGCAATGCTTCTCCTTCTATGTACAGATTTATTTTTCAGATAGGCTTGTTGCACATACTGCATCATTTTCTTCTTTACAGGCCCATGGCTTTTCTCTTCCAGAGTTCCAGGCCTGTGTCCTTATATGATGCACACTTAAGATCTCAGCACCCTTTATTTACATTTTATTATGAGGCCAAGGCAGGAGCAGTCACAAATCAGGCAGGGGAAGAGAAGATCAGGGTTTTTGAAATAACCGGTATTCAGAAAATTAAACTTGGGGGATGTAAAATGGTGGCATACTTAGGTAGAAATTACCATTAAGAAAAAGATGAGAGTGCTGGGAATGTGGATTAGTGAGAGTGCTTGTCTGGCATGCAAGAAGCCCTGAGTTTGATCACTCTGTAGCACATGCACAGAAAAAGCCAGAATTGGTGCTGTGGCTCAAGTAGTAGAGTGCTAGAGACAGTGCCCAGGCCTTGAGTTCAACTCAAGTACAGGTAACTTCTCATCACCAAGGGTAACCCAGGAAGCTCTTGAAAATCTGCCCTTTCAGAAGTGGAAGTCAGAGTTTCATAGACATTCCTGCCCTGGCTGGCTTCACCCTGTGATCCTCAGACCTCAGCCTCCTGAGCTAAGGGATGGGCCTTAGCTACTGGTGCTCTGCTAGGTCAGAAGTGTAATGACATTGACAATACAAGTCAACTGCTTATCACAAAGGGCTTGGGGAACATATTAAGCCTTTCAACAATGGACCTTTCAGAACCCTGCAGGACACAAGGTTATAATGGTAGAATCTGAGAGGCTGGGCATATGGATCTGCTAAACTTGAACCTTGAGCTCTAACTCCAATTCTAGTATATATCAGCTTTCATTTTTCCAGAGAATGTTCTCCTAATTAGCAAATAGGAAAAGTACTTTGATTAACCTGCACTTTTTTTTCCCATTGTGTGTCTCGAACTCAAGCCTGGGCACTGTCCCTGAGCCCTTCATCTCAAGGCGAACACTCTACCACTTGAGCCACAGCGCCACATGGGGTCTTTTGGTGGTTCATTGGTGATCAAAGTCTAACAGGCTTTTCTTGCCTAGGCTGTCTTTGAACTGTGGTCTTCAGATCTCAGCCTCTTGAGAAGAAGGGTTCCAGGTGTGAGCCATTGGCATCTGGCCTATTGTTTTTGCCAGTGATGGGGCTTGAACTTAGGGCCTGGTTACTGTCTCCATGCTTCTTTTTCTCAAGGCTAGTGCTCTAACACTTGAGCACTCCACAGCTTCTGGCTTTTTCTGAGTATGTGGCACTGAGGATTCAAACCCTGGCATTCATGCATGCTGAGTGAGCTCTTTACCACTAAGCCACATTCCCAGTCCCACCCTTACAATATTATCCCTCAACTTGCATATCCTCAAGGAAAGACTTCTGAGTATAAATCATCTAAAGAAATCCCTATAGGAAGTTGTTAAAGATAAACAAGGCACAGCTCATATTTGGGAGAGACTCTAAACATGTGAAGACTGTGACAAATGCCTCCATTTAATTATGTATCACGTTTCAACACTTAATAAAGTATTAATGAAAAATGAGTCAATGTCCTAAATTGATGTGTATAATTTTATAATAGATGTGCAAAATGTAATAAATATTATGTGTATAATAATACTAATACAATAAACAATAAGTAATTGAATAAAATATAGAAATACAGAAATACAAAATCAATAATAAAAAATCATAGTTTGTAATAAACATACACATGTAATACGTAACATATATTACACATGTACATAAATATTATTTTCCATTATTGGTACTTAATTCTTGCCCTACGAACTCTACCCTGAATTTCTTTTCCTCAAGGACAGTGAGCTTCCCCTTCACCTACGTTGCAAAAGAGTTACCCGGATGGTGAGATCAAATCCCAGCAGTGGCAGAAATACTAGCCCCAGTTCCAAGACAGTGACCTAATTATTTTTAATGGAAGCATTAATTTTTTTCAGTTCCATACTGAACATTTTAAAAACAGCAGCGTACAATTTTGTATATCTGTTCAGACATCCTTCCCTTACCTGCAAAGTGCTTATCTGAGCTCTAAATTGTTTCCTTTTTTGTACATTTTTTAGTGTAAAAATGTGGTATAGAGGGGTGACAGTTACATGAGCAAAGTAATGAGTACATTTACTATTGAGCACTGTTGCCTCCTCCTTTGTTTTCCCCTTACCATCCCTTCCCTCCCACTTCCACAGCTACCCCCCAACCCCAAGTGAAGTCAGTGACTTAATTTTTTGTTTTTGTCTTGGCACAGGATTTGAACTCAAGTAGTAGAAACTCTGCAGCTTCCCTTACATTGCTACAGATTTACCAAGATCCTGAGTTCAAATCCCAGGCTAGGAAAGAAAACTGGCAGAAATTCCAAACCAGGGAGACTTTTTTCAATTTAGTTAAATAATTAATTAATTTTTTATTTATTTTTTATTTTGCCAACCATGGAGCTTGAACTCAGGTCGTGCCAACTCTACCTCAGCTTCGATTGCCTTAGACTGGGCTGCAGCCTCTCACCCATAGTCGATCATGGCATCTTAGGCCCAGAGGGCTTGCAGGAAGAAAAAAAAAGGGGGACAGCACAGAAAGTGGCGAGCTGCAGAGGACTGGGGATTTTACATTATTTTTTTCTTTGCAGGATGACCATCCTGAGTCTGAATGACATGGCTGCAAAGTGGAGCTGAACTGCTATTCCTGAAGGCTGGTGGGCCATCATGGAAGGCATAGGCCAACCTGTCAAGATAGGCCCTGGGTTAAAAATCTAAGTCCTGACACCTACCAATGGCAGGACAGCACAAGAGACTCGTTCCTATGCATAGGAATACTGATTGAAAGAGTAGTTCATGCATCAGTCGAGTCTAAAAGTGGCTGTAATAATCCTAGGATGCTGATTGATTTTAATTGATAGTTTATTAAGCATGAAAAGAATAATATTACTTCAAAAGCAGTATAATAAATACCTAAAAGTTGGTAGGAATGTAGTAGGTGTCATTCAGTCAGATAGATGGCTCTGGCACTCTTTACCAATATGTATTAATTGTATACCACCATCTGCCAATACATGTATCACTGTTTTGGCCAAACCTGGGGCTCCATCTCAGTGCCAGGGAACCACCTCACAGCTTCATTGGCTAGAGGCTGCTGTGCTCACCCTTACCCATTCATGAATTGGGCCTTCTAGGCCCCGAGTTCCGATCCCAGCACTGCCAAACATTTAATCTTGGAGTAAGAAGCCGAGTGTGGCCGGGCGCTGGTGGCTCACGCCTGTAATCCTAGCTACTCAGGAGGCTGAGATCTGAGGATCGCGGTTCAAAGCCAGCCCGGGCAGGAGAGACTGTGAGACTCCTATCTCCAATAAACCACCAGAAAACCAGAAGTTGTGCTGTAGCTCAAGTGGTAGAGCCCTCGCCTTGAGCTGAAGAGCTGAGGGACAGCTCCCAGGCCCAGAGTTCAAGCCCCACGACCGACAAAAAAAAAAAAAAGAAGCCAAGTGTGACACATGTTTTCCTTTTCTGAGAGAGTCCTGGGTGTCAAGCATGATAGCGAACACATCTACAAATCTAGATGCTATATGATAGGAAGTAAAAAAATGTAATAAACAGTATAGGTGTCAAAAGAGTCAATGAAATAAATGGTAAATAAATGAATAAAACAAGAAATGAAATGAATAACCATACCAAACATGATATTGTCTGACTATATGGAAGTATAAATTCTGTCTTTAAAATGTAAATAAAATGCATATAAGGGGTATGTTTTGCAGGACTGAGGCTTGAATTCAGGCCTAGGAAACAGGCCTGACTTTCTTGGCTTCAAGTATGGTGTGATTCCCTTAGCCCGACAGTGCTGCCTATTTACCCAGACTTTGAGTTCAAATCACAGGCCTGGCAGAAAAAATGGCACGAATTACAAAACAGGGAGATAAATAATTATTTTTTAATTTTTTAAATTGTTTTAATTTCTTAATTGTTTTACTTTTTTAATTTAGTTTTTTTGTTTGTTTTTGGCCATGCATATGGCTTGAACTCAGATCGTGACAGCTCTGTCTCAGGTTCCATCACACTAGCCTGGGGTGCAGCCTCCAGAACCACAGCTGATCCTGGAATCCTAAGACCCGATGTCTGACAGGAAAAATGAAAATGACACTAAAACAAGCCGTGAGCCTCCCATGGTAGGCGGTTTCTTGGCTTTGGTTCCTTTCACAGTGACCATCTTAGGTCTGAATGACATGGATGCCACGCACAGGTGACCTGTCATTGTTGAAGGCTCATGGACTGTCAGGAAAGCCATAGGCCAACCCTGCAACACAGTCCCTGAGTTCAAATCCTGGTCCTGACACCTACCAATGGCAGGAGATCCCAAGAGACTCCTGCCTGCGCATAGAAATTCCGATGGAATGGTATCCAACTTACGATTGAACAGTTCCTGCACCGGTCTAGGCTCAAATTAGATGCAATAACCCTAGTATGCTGATTGAACTTAATGAATGGCTAATTAGGCATGAAAAGAATAATATTCCTTCAATGGAGGCATAATAACTACCTAAGACTTGGTAGGAATGTAGCAGATGTCATTGAATACTAGATACATGGCTCTGGCACTCTGTACTAATATGTATTTATTGGTGTACTACCACCTGCCTATCCATGTATGGCTATTTTGGCCACCCCTGGGGCTCGATCTCAGAGCCTGCCAAAAATTTCATCCTGGAGTAAGAAGCCAAGTGTGACACCTGTTTTCTTTTTCTGTGAGAGTGCGGGGTGTCAGGCATGATGGAGAACAAGTCTACAAATTTAAATGCTATGTGATAGGGTGTAAACAACGTAATACATGGTTAGGTGTCATCACAGTCAACAAAATAAACATTAAATAAATGAATAAAACAAAAAGTACAATGAATAACCACACCAAACATGATATAGACTGAACACCTGTCTAGAAGTTCAGTCCTATCTTTAAAATAATGTAATGACTACGTTTTCCAGGTTGGTGCCTGAATTCAGGCCTAGGGAAGAGGCCCGATTTTCTGATCTTCAAGCATAGAGAGCTTCCCCTTCCCCCAGAGTGCAACAGTTACCCAGACCCCGAGTTCAAATCCCAGGCATTGCAGACAAAAAAATAACACACATTCCAAGCTAGGGAGCTTCATTAGCATTTTTCATATTTTTTAAAGTTCACTTGGCCTTTATTTGATACATTTTGATTTTATAACATGAGAGTTTTTCAAAAAGGGGTTTAAACGTTTACATTTCAGCATAGCACATTGGTGTTTCCATTTTGACCATCTGCCATGAAGAGTGAGAATGAAAATGAGTACATGATTCCTCCCTAGAGGGACAGTTAATGTTATTTCTATTTAGAGTTATTTCTATAACTATAAACTCTGCAATTGTATAGTGTGAGTTTTCCTCAGTGTCTACCACAAAATACACTAGGGGATTCCTCATACCACAAAAGGTTGGGTTTCTGAATAAAAACTCACTTCTGTGAGGACAGTAGGTACTTGTAAGCATTTTGGGAACAAAGTGAATTGTAAAATGAAAAAGTAAAACATTGGGACTGGGATGTAGCTCAGTAGTGGAATACTTGCCTAAAGAGCATAAGACCCTGGACGAAAAGGAAGACAAGTTTCCTAAAGCTTAAAAGGTTAGAATTTTATGATCTGTATGAACCAACTTCTTTCTTTCTTTCTTTCTTTCTTTCTTTTTTTTTGTCGGTGGTGGGGCTTGAACTCTGGGTTTGGCTGCTCGCCTTCATCTCTTCAACTCATAGCAAGTGCTCTAGTGCTTGAGCCACAGTGCTGTTTCCGGTTTATTGGAGATAAGCCACAGTGCCATTTCCGGTTTATTGGAAATAAGAGTCTCACGGACTTTCCTGCCCAGTGTGGCTTAGAACCACCATCCTCAGATGTCATCCTCCTGAGTAGCTAGGATTATAGGTGTGAGCCACCGATGCCCGGCGCATGAGCAAACTTATTAAAGATTGATTCTGAGAAAAAAACTTGTAATGCACTTTTAATATAAATAATTTATAATTCCATGGTTAAGGCACTAATTCAGAAGTATTTATTCATTGGCTGGTTTCTTAGTTTATTTAAAGATATATATATATATATATATATATATATATATATATATATACATTTTATTTTAATATATATACATATATATTATTAAAACATAGCTTTGAAGTGTACCAAAAAGCATATGTGCTCATGTAAACTTATACAACTGCACAAACTTGATTTTTTATTTTCAGTTTGTTGGTACCATAAATTAGATGGGATGTGTGTACTGTTGTTTTGTTCTCTGTTTTTGGAGGATTTCTCTCTGCTTTCTTCCCCTACTCCCCTCTCTCTACACTTGAATTGAGCTTGCTCTTTCTTGGCTTGATTGTTCATAGCTGATTTTCTACCACTTCAGCCATACCTGTAGCCTGGCTTTTTGCCAGTTAATTGGAGATGTCGTCTTTCAGGCTTTTCTGCCTGGATTGGCACTGAAACTTCATCTTCCAGCTCTCACCTCTTGAGTAGCTGGGATTACAGATGTGAGCCACTGGGGTGCCGAGGGATGAATTCGACTTTGGTTGGTGTATTCCTTCTGTTTTTCTTTCTTTTTTTCGTTTTCTTTCTTTTTTGGACAGTCCTGGGCTTGAAATCTGGGCTTAGGCACTGCCTTTGAGCTCTTCAATTCAAGGTGAACACTCTACCACTTGAGCCACAGTGCCACTCTTGGCTTTATCTGCTTATGTGGTGCTGAGGGATTGAACCCAGGACCTGATGCATTCAAGGCAAGCACTTCACCACTGAGCCACCTTCCCAGCCCCTCCTGTTTTTCTAAGCATGGGATCATCTACTATAGAATTTCTGTGAATGAACTGGGTCAGAAGTAAGATATATAATACATACGCTAATCTGTATAGTTCTCATAAGATGTAATCAATTTAATACATGTTATAATTGTAATAATAGTCAATAAAAATAATGAATGAATGGTGAAAAAAAATAAAATAAATACACAGTAAAATAATATGCAGTAAACATAAGTATGTAGATATTAATCATTATTTCAAATGTGGATGAATATTACTTTAACAGTGGTGGGGATTGAATTCATACCTAGGGAACAGGCCTGAATCCCTTGTCTTCAAAGAAGGTGAGTTTCCCCATCCCACACAGTGCATTAGAGTTACCCATACTCTGAGTTCAAATCCCAGGCCTGTCAGGGAAAAAAAAGGCATGAGTGCCAAGCTAGGGAGCTTCATTAGTATTTAAAATTTTTTTTTCGTTGGGCTTGAGCTCTGGCCTTGGGCGCTGTCCCTGCACTCTTCAGCTCAAGGTGAGCGCACGCACTCCCACTTGAGCCACAGTACCACTTCTGGTTTTCTAGTGCTTTATTGGATTGGAGATAAGAGTCTCATGGGCTTTACAGCCTGGGTTGGATTTGACCCACAATCCTCAGCCTCTTGAGTAGCTAGGATTACAGGTGTGAGCCACCGGCGCCCGGCTACTTTTAATATTTTAAATTTTATTGATTGATTGATTGATTGCCAATCACGGGGCTTGAACTGAGGTTGTGGCAACACTGCCTCAGCTTCCATCACCCTAGGTTGGGATGGTGCAGCCTCTGGACCCACAGCCGATCATGGGTTGGTAAGCCTCGGGGCTGACAGGAAAACAAAATGAAAACAGCACCGAAAAAACCCACGATCTGTGGATGGTTGGCGGTTTCTTGGTTTTCCTTCCTTGCATGGTGACCATCCCGGGTACAAATGACATGCCTGCAACCTGTAGGTCACCTGGCACTGCTGAAGGCTGGCAGGCTGTCAGCGAATCCATAGGCCAACCTGGAATCCTAGGTCCTGAATTTGAATCCCGGTCACACCACTTACAAAGGGCTGGGGAGCCTAAGAAACTATTGCCTGTCCATAGGAGCACCAGAGGAATGTGAACAATGTCATGGTTCCATGAGTAGTTCATCAATCAGTCTAGCAGAAAATTAGACCCAATAATCACAAGACACAGATAGATTTTAATTCATAGTTTATTATGCACTAAAAGAATACTATTGATTAAATGGAGTCCTCACTAAAGACCTGAGAATCCGTAGGAGCGTAGTATGTGTCATTGAATACTAAATAGACATTTCTGGCAGTATGTAAATATCTAAATTTGTATTTATTTGTATACCATCATCTGCATAGAACATTTTTGCTATTTTGGCCAAACCTGGAACTCGATCCCAGGTCTTGAGATCCACTTGGCACCTGCATGGGCTAGTTGCTGCCATGCTGACACTCACCCCTTCATGAATTGGGCCTTCTAGTCCCTCAGTCACGGTCCCATCATTGCCAAAAGTTTCTTCCTGGTGTAAAATTCCATATGTGACACCTGTTTTCCTTTTCTGTGCAAGTGCTGGGTGTCAGGTATGATGTACATATTATGTCTGCAAAGCTACATGATATGGAATAGATTGGAACAAATGTAATAAATGTTATAGGTGTACTCACAGTCCATAAAATAAATGCAAAATCAATCAATCAATCAATAATAATAAAATATAATGAATCACTCCAACAAACACAATTTAAATTGAATATAGAGATATAACTCAAATATTTAAAATGTCTATAAATGTTTTGTTTTTCAGTACTGGTGCTTGAATTCAGGCCTAGGGAACAGTTGAGAAGTTCATGCATGATTCACATAGGAAATGATAGGCAAAATCTTAATTAAGACAGCATGAAGTGTGACAATAATAATTACATTCAGGAAATGGAGGCATTGGGAAAGATCCAAGAATCGGTAGTCACATGGAAGATAGGATTCCAACACAGCTGGCCACATCTCCTACTCTATACAAACAGGCCTTTATTAGCATATTAATTTCAGCTTATGAATGGGTGAATATGGTGCTCTACCCCCACCCCGGGGCTAGATCTCAGGTCCTGGGTATGGCCTAGCTCCTTAGTGGCTCACAAGTTGGTGTGCTCATGTAGACCCATTTGGCAGTTGGTTCTGCTAGGCCCTGAGTTCAACATCCAGCACTGCCAAAAGGTTCATCCTGATGTGAGATGCCAAACCTTGAAGATGTTTCCCTATCCTGTGCAAGTCCTGGGTCACAGCTAGGATCTAGAAAGCATAGGCAACTCTATACCCATGGGAATATGGTGTCATCCATGTGAGCACAGTTATATATGTCATCCTATACTCAATAAAATACACAATACATAGATGAATAAGACACAAAATAAAAAGATTAACTACACTGAAAACAAGGTTCATACCACACCTGTATGTAAATAGAGATCCTATGTTTAAAAGAGGTGGGCTTGTCCAGTGCTGGGGCTTCAAATCATGCCCAGAGCCAGGCTTGACCTTTTAGTCTTCAAGGACTGTGAGCTTCACCTTCCCCCACAGTGCAACAGAGTTACCCAAACCTGAGTTCAAATCCCAGCTCTCCCAGTGAAATGGCACAAATTCTGAGCTAGGGTTCTTCGTTCATAGTTTTTTCATTTTTTTTTTAACCAGACCCGGGGCTTGAACTCAAGTTGTGGCAACTCTGCCTCAGCTCTGATCATCCTAGGCTGCAGCCTCTGGACCCACAGCCCGTCCTCGCACCCTAAGACCTTGGGGCTTCTGAAAAAAAAAAAGCCGTGAAGGGAAGAAAGCAGTGGGAAGTTCCACCTTGCGCTTTTATGTTTATTTTTTTTTGCATGGTGACCATTCTGGGTCAGAACATGGCTGCCTGCAGAGTGAAGGTGACCTGGCATGACTGAAGGCCTGCTGGTTTTCGGGGGAGCCACTGGCTAACCAGACAATGGAGGCCCCAAGGACGAATTCCAGTCAGCCTTGTTAAGAGAAAGGAATGGCCAGAGATCCTGGGACACTCATTTCCGGACCTAGGAAGAGTTGTGGAATGCAATCAATCTGATCCTTGAATGAGTAGTTCCTACTTGATGTGAGTAGGAAATGATAGGCAAGACTCATGGGGTATCGATTATTTTTAATGAAGAATTGATGAAGCGTGACCATCATCATCACAGTCATGAAATGGAGGCATCGGGAAGATCCAAGAATTGGTAGTCACAAGGTAAATTCCATCACAGGTTGCCATCTCTCCTACACTATAAAAATATGTACTTATTTGCACACTAACTTGCACTTATAAATGCATGACTATTTTCCCCCCCTTCCAATCCCCTTCTTCCAGGGTTGTATCTCAGGTCCTGGGACTGGCCTACCTCCTTAGTGGCTCACAGGCTGGTGTGCTCACTTTTACCCATTCACCAATTGGGCCTGCTAGGCCTTGAGTTTGTATCCCAGCACTGCCAAAAGATTATCCTGATGTGAGAAGCCCATCGATCCATCTGTTTTCCTGTCCTGAGAAAGACCTGGGTCTCAGGAAGGACAGAGATTACTACATAGGCAACCCTATACCCAAGGGAATGGGTTGCCATCCATGTCAGCACAGTTATATCTGTCATCATAATCAATAAACTACACATTGCATCCATGAGTAAGACACAAAATAAAGAGAACGAGTACACTGAATGCAAGATGTCACCCATCCATGTATGATAATATAGATCTTGTGTTTAAATTATGAATTCATGACTATATTTATCCCCCTTTCCAGGGCTCAGTCTCAGGACCTGGGTACATCCTAGCTCTGTAGTGGCTCACAGGCTGGTGTGCTCAAATTGACCCATTCACCAATTGGGCCAGCTAGGCCCTGAGTTCAAATCCCAGCACTTCCAAAAGATTCATCGTGATGTGAGAAGCCCTTCAATTCACCTATTTTCCTGTCCTGTGAAAGTCCTGGGCCTCAGCAAGGATGGAGAATGCTATATAGGCAACTCTATAGCCATGGGAATAGGTCGTCATCCATGTCAGCACAGATATACGTGTCACCATACTCACTAAAATACACAATACATCCATGAATAACACTCAAAATAAAAAAAGATAACTACATTGAATGCAAGATGCATACCACACCTGTATGTAAATAGAGATCCTATATGCAAAAGAGGTGGGCTTGTTATTTTGTCCAGTGCTTGGGCTTCAAATCAAGCCCTGGACCAGGCCTGACATTCTAGTCTTCAAGGTTGGTGAGCTTCCCCTTCTCCTACAGTGCAATGGGGTTCCCCAGACCTGAGCTCAAATCCCAGCTCTAGCAGTATAACAGTGTGAGTTCTTAGCTAGGGTGCTTCATTCATAATTTTTTATTTATTTATTTTTTTGCCAGACCTGGGGCTTGAACTCAAGTCATGGCAACTCTGCATCAGCTCTGATCATCCTAGGCTGCAGCCTCTGGACTCACAGCCCATCCTAGCACCCTAGTATCCCAGGGCTTGCTGGAAAAAAAAAAGCCGCGAGGGGGAATAAAAGCGGTGGGAAGTTCCACCTGGCACTTTTACATTTATTTTCCTTTGCATGCTGACCATGCTGGGTCCAAATACAGTGGCCTGCAGAGTGAAGGTGACCTGGTATGGCTGATGGCCTGTTGACTATCAGAAGAGCCAGAGGCCGACCCAGCAATGGAGGCCCCGAGGTTGATTCCCAGTCCGCCCCCATACATTGAGGGAATGGCAAGAGATCTTGAGATACTCGTTTCCGGACCTAGGAAGAGTCATGGAATTCGATGGATCTCATCTTTGAATGAGTAGCTCCTGCTTGATGTGAGTAGGAAATGATAGGCAAGACTCATGGGGTATCGATTATTTTTAATGAAGAGTTGATAAAACATGACCATAATCATCACAGTCATGAAATGGAGGCATTGAGGAAGATCCAAGAATCATTAGTCACAAGGTAGATTGGATTCCATCACTGGTTGCCATCCTACTCTATACAAATATGTACTTATTTACATACTACCTTCAGATTATGAATGGATGACTATTGTGCCCCACCCTCTCCCCACCCCTGTGGGACTCAATCTCAGGTCCTGGGAACCACCTAGCTCCTTAGTGGCTCACAGGCTTGTGTGCTTACCTGGACCCATTCGTCTATTGGGCCTGCTTTGTCAGATCCCAGCACTGCCAAAAGATGAATCCTGATGTGAGAAGCCAATCGTTGCACCTGTTTTTCTGTCCTGTGAAAGTCCTGGGTCTCAGCTAGGATGCAGTATGCTATGTAGGCAACTCTATATTCATGGGAATCAATTGCTATCCATGTCAGCACAGTTATAGCTGTCATCATATGCAATAAAATACAAAATGCATCCATGACTAAGACACACAATAAAAAGAATAACAACACTGAATGCATGATGCATTCCACATCTCTATGTAAAGAGAGGTCCTATGTGTAAAATAGGTGAGCATATGATTTTTGCCAGTGCTGGGGCTTCAGTTCAGGCCCTGGGACTAGGCCTGACCTTGTAGTCTTCAAGGATGGTGAGCTTCATTTTCCCCACAGTGCAACAAAGTTACCCAGACCTGAGTTGGAATCTCAGAGGTGTCAGAAAAATGGTGAGAATTCTGAGCCAGGGTGTTATTATTATTATTATTATTGTTGTTATTATTATTGCCAAGCATGGGATTTGAACTCAGTTTATGACAACTCTGCCTCAGCTTCTATCACTTCAGGGTGGCGAGCTCCCATGGACCCGTAGCCAATCTTGGGATCCTAGGCTCTGAAGCTTTGCAGGAAAAAATGACAGGGAAAAAATGACAGAAAAAATGTGGCAGGATGGATTTTTTATATTTTCTTCTTTTGCACGATGACCATCCTGGGTCTGAATTACATGGCTGCAAAGGGTATTTCACCTTGCATTGACGAAGGCTAATGGGCTATCAGGGAAGCCATAGGCCCATGCGTCAACATAGGCCCTGAGCTTAAATCCTGGTCCTGACACCTACCAGTGGGGGAGATCCCGAGATACTTGTTCCTATGCATGGGAATAACAATGAAATGTTAGCAAACTCATGACTGAATGAGAAGTTTCTGCGTGTATTGGTCTAGTCCAAAATTAGACACAATGATCCTAGGACAATGATTCATCTTAATGAATGGTTTATTAAGTATGAAAAGAATACTATTCCTTCAATGGTGGCATAATAAAGACCTAAGAGTTAGTAGGAATGTAGTTGATGTCATTGAATCCTAGATAGATTTCTCTGGTACTATGTACAAATATATATATTTATTGGTGTTCTACCACCTGTCTATCCATGTATGGCTATTTTGTCCACCCCTGCAGCTCAATCTCAGGGTCTGGAAATGCCCTGGCAGCTTCATTGGCTAGAGGTTGCCATGTTGACACACCCATTCAGGGTCTGAATTGGGTCTGCCAGGCCCTGAGTTCAGATCCCAGCACTGCCAACAATTGGATCATGGAGTAAGAAGCTGAGTGTGATACCTGTTTTCCTTTTCTCTGAGAGTCCTGGGTGTTAGACATGATGGAGAACACATCTACTAATCTAGATACCATGTGATGGGTTGTCATCAATATCATAAATGGAATGTGTGTCATCACAGTCAATAAAAACATCTCATATCTAAAATATACTTGGAACCCAAAAAATTAAATCCCCCACCAACAAATCCTCAAAGAAACAACTGCCCAATAAATAAGTGGGCAAAAGACTTAAAGAGAAACTTCTCTGAAGAAAAAAGAATCATGGCCAATAGACACATGAAGAAATGCTCAACCTCCCTAGCCATAAAAGAAATGGAAATCAAAACAACATTGAGATAACACCTCACCCCTGTAAGAATGGCTATAATCAAGAACTCTAATAACAACAGATGCTGGAGGGGATGTGGACAGAAGGGAACCTTACTGCATTGTTGGTGGGAGTGTAAACTTGTTCAACCACTTTGGAAAATAGTATGGAGTTTCTTCAAAAGACTCCACATAGAGCTCCCTTATTTCCCAGCAATCCCACTTTTGGGCATTTACTCAAATGTTTACAAACAAGACCATACTAAAGGTACCAACACGACTATGTTTATTGCAGCAGTATTTACTATAGCTAAGATATGGAACCAAACCAGAAGCCCCTCAGTAGATGAATGGATCAAGAAAATGTGGTTTATATACACAATGGAATTCTCTGCCTCCATCAGAAAGAATGACATTGCCCCATTAATTTAGGAAAGACTTGGAAAAAATTATATTAAGAAGTAAGCCAGGTCCAAAGAAACATAGGTCCCATGGTTTCCCTTATTTGCAATATCTAATATATGTCTGAGTCAAGCGGAAAAGTTTAGATAAGGTGATATTAGGGAAATGAACCCTAAGATGTATACTCAATTTTTTTTTCTTTCATGTGATTGTTTCTGACACATTTATAAGATTATTTCTTTGTTGCTTTTTATGTCCCTCCCCCACAGTATAATCATTGCTTTCACTGTATTTGATGTCGGTATAATTTGTGGAGGGGAAGGGGAAAAACAAATTGTTTAAATAGGGATACAGGTGGACCCATTTCAACCATGAGATGTACAAGTCATTATGTCGAAAAGGAACTTTACAACTTTTGTGGGGGGGGAGGGGGGGCTGGGGGGGAAGTGGGGAGGATTGGGTGGGGGGGCGAGGGGAATGAGAAGTGCTGGGTAGGGGAAACAAAGGAGGGGGTTACAATGCTTGATAAGAAATGTACTCCTTTTCTTGCCCATGTAATTGCAACCCCTCTGTACAGTATTTTCACAATAAAAAAAGGAAAATAAATGAATAAACAAAAATACAATAAAAAACCACAACAAACAGGACATAGACTTAACATCTCTATACGTAAGTACAAATCCTACCTTTACAATGTATATAAATAGAATTTTTCCAGGGCTGGGACTTGAATTCAGGCCTAATGACCAGGCCTTACTTTCTTGTCTTCAATTATGGTGAGCTTCCCCTTCGTCCACAGTGCTTCAAAGTTACCCAGGCCTTAAGTTCAAATTCAAAGTTAGGAGAAACGGCGTGAATTGCAAGCCAGGGAGCTATTTTTTTTTTTTTTTTGCTTTTTTTGCCAAGTACGGTCTTGAACTCGGGTCATGGCAACCGTGCCTCAGCTTTCATCACCATATGCTGGGGTGCAACCGCTGGAAACACAGCCTATCCTGGGATCCTAGAACTTCAGGCCTTGTGCAGGGGCAGAGGGGGTAATGCACAGGAAAAATGTGGCAGGATGGTATTTTTACATTTTCTTCCTTTGTTCTGTGGCCATCTGTGTCTGAGTGATCCAGTTCCAAACGATACTTCACCTTGCATTGCTGAAGGCTTGCAGGCTACTGGGGGAAGCCATAATCCCAAACAATGATTAGCCAGGCATCAGTGGCTCTCACCAGTCCTCCTTGATACTTACAAGGCTGTGATAGGAGTATCATGGTCAAAGTCACCCAAGGAAGGAAAGTCCTTGAGACCCCTGTCCAACCTCAATGCCAACAAAGCCAGAAGTAGAGTTGTGTGGCTCCAGTGGTAGAGGGCTAATCTTGAGCTCATGGACTGTGCCCAGATCCTGAGTTCAAGGTCCAGGACTGCCAACAAACAGACATACACAACAATCTGTGCAGCCATCTGGCTAAAGCAGGTCTCCCTCTTGTCCCCAACTGGATTGGACAGAGTTTCCTGGTAAAGGGTCTGCTGTCATCTTGGCTCAGTCCATTCTGTCTGTATCACAGGATTCCGGGCACACCCCCATTCTTTCATGGTTCTTTTTGACCAATGGGATACAAGAATAGTGGCCACGCCCGCATTCCATGCTTCCCTGTATCACCAGGATTCCCTCTGTTGGTTGATACCACTAAGAGCAGTTGAGGAAGGTAGAGGTGGCTGAGGGGTGAGCAAGAGACTCCAGGTGACTTTGAGGTAGAGTAGGAAATGACATCCTAGTCGGTGAGAGGATTTCCTAGAGCCTGGGAACGTGGCCTGCCCAACTTTCCCGTCCCAGCTCTCAGATGTGTGAAACAATAAGACTCAATGAGAGAACTGTGGGCAAGAAACTGCCACAAGAACACCAGCAGTATCCTCCCGACAGACCTGAAACATTCAGGAAAACAAAGAACATGAAAAAGGGAGGGATCCCCAAGACAAACACCACTGGGGAGGCAGATTGAATGGAGAGTCCAGCCAAAGGTGATGCCGACCATGGGCCTCTCTTGCTTTTGGACACAGTCACAGCCACCAGGGTCCAGAGTGTCAAGGGTCCCAATACCACCAAGAATCCACAAAGGTGCTACTGGCATGTGGTGCCCACCCTGGACCACAGAAAAGAAGAAACCAGGCATTCTGTGCCAAGATCCAACCACTAAAGCAGGGAAAGACAGACCTGTAGGGTCAATGGGAGTAAGAGAGGGAGAAGATAGCCCAGATACATGAAGCACCAAAATGGAGGTAGAGATCCACAAGGCACCCATGCAGTGGTTGGTTTCAGCAGAAAGTGATTTACAATGTGCACTGACCTAAGTGCAACAGGCCCCTGATGACAGAGAAAGGGAGCATGAAACTCTCACCAGCTGCCTGCAAGCTACAGAGTAGCGCATGGCAGAGCTGGAGATAGCAACTTCTGCGGTCACTGCTGCAAAGGAGACCAAAATGTTCTTGGAACAGCTGAATGATGTGACCCTTCAGCTCGAGGAAAAGACCAGAAACTTTGATGACCTGGAGCAAGTGAACACAGAGTTGCAGGAGATGGTGGAAGTGCTGTGGATACAGAGGAGCAACATAAAGAAGAGAATATGCAAGTTCCAACAAGCGCTGGAGGGGTGTGAGGTACTGAAGAGACTACTGGACAACCTGAGCTGGCTGGTGACCATAGCGAATCTGGAGAGAGACACGTTCATGGAGGACCTGAGCATTGAGAGGTCCGCATGGAAGGAGAAGGTATGGTGGCTGACCCAATGGGTGAACCAATTGACAGAGGAGAAGGAATGAGTGGCAAGGCATGTGTTGGACCTAGGGAATGAGCTGTGAGAACTGAGAAGGAAGCTGGTAAAGCCACAGCCCACCGCAGGACCATCTCATGCCAAGCTGCAGCTGCAAGCCCAGGTCTACAGCAAGCAGATGGAGTTGAAAAACCTGGAGGAACAACTTCACATCCAGGTCCAGGAAAACCAGTCTCCGTCTTCAGAACATGGAGGAGCAGGAGCACCTGCAGATACTAGAGGAGAAAGCCTAGGATCGGCAGGAGATCCCTGAGACCCCACGATGAGCATGTGTGTGGGATGGACAACCAGAGGAAAAGCTGACCCTGCTGTGGGACGCTCTCCATAGGGTGAGCAGTGAGAAGGAGGAGCTCGCCAGCATCTTGGACTCAGAGCAGCAGATGAAGAAACATCTGCGGGAACAGTTGGACTGCTCAGAGGAGAAGATAGAGAAATGGATAGCGGTGACTGAGAGAGACAGCCAAGCAGCTCAGGAGCAGCAGGAGCAGTCCCTGGGACAGTGCAGGAGTTCAGAGCCTCCTGTGAATGGCACATTGCCTCCAATGAGAGACTGTGCTCTGAGAAGGAGGCCCTGCAGCAGCACTTAGAGAGGTAGACCCAGCTGCTGGAGCAGCTGAAGCAAGTGAAGGGCTCAACAAACTGGAGAGACCAGGTGGTGTCCTCGAAGTGGCAGGACACTCTCAAGCGCCTGGAAGCCACCAGATCACAGGAGGAGTGCCTGCAGGCCCAGCTGAGCTTCCTGGCTTTCCCTGGGGAAGGGGAAGTCATGAGCCCTTGAGAAGCAAAAGGTAAGGAGGTGACTCCCCCCAACCCCAGCCGATGTGACCATCACAGAGGATGATGTCTCTCAGACCAAGAGTGATATGGCTCTGAGAGTGCTCTTGGAGGATGAGATCCACAGGGGGAAACTCCTGCTGCAAGAATGGCAGGCCAGCTGCAGGCACCCCCTGGCCGACCCAGCAGCTCAGTGCCAGACTGAGCTCGAACCACAGGACCTCAGTCCCATGAGCTGCCACCACAACATGTGTGAGGATGGGAAGCAGGACAGATGGGCATCTGAGAAGAAAATCTGCTTCGTCCATGACCTGCCTGATGAAGTGGACTTCCAGAGTCCAGCAGGTGAGCTCCACCATTGATGCAGCCAGCTGTTGGCACACATCCGAACTATCAAGGAGTCCCTCATGATGTGTAAAGAGCAGATGTTGGTCCTGAATGAGCTGTGTTAGGAGAAAGCCCAGTGCATGCACTGGCTGTCCTGGGAGAAGATGGAGAAGAGGAGAGTGCTGCGGGACCTGCAGTCACTCCTCACAAGAGAAGGCATAGACAGCAGTCTCCAGATGCCAGCACAGGCTGAGGCCCCCACCACCAACACTGCTTCAGACTCCTCAGGGCCTGTGGTGGGTAAAATGAGGGAGGAACAGAAAGGTTTTGAAGAATTGCAACTTGAAGACAGCATGGAAACTGCCAGAGGAGAGGTCAGGGTTCCCGACCCCATAGTGGACTCCCCTAAGGAGCAGGTCCTGCCCCAGATGCCCCAAATCCAGATCCGCCTACAGCTCCCAGGCTCAGGGGAGGAGTGCTCCCTCACTTTCTCCTGTAGACTGATGCGGATGATAACTTTCTATGTGACATACTGACTCTCAAAAGCCTTGGCAGCCACCAGAAGTAGGTCACCAAGTGGCTTTCTCTCTGGCCTCCATCTGCCGGGCGATGGGAAGGTTAAACTGGAGGTAGGGTAGGGCAGAGGCTGAAGGGAGTTTGCCCAAACTCAAGGGACATCTAATGGCCCATTGGTGGCCAGGAAAGAGGTCCATGTTATGCTTATCACAAAGTATAAATTGTTTTCAAAGAAAAAAAAAAGCCTAAAAACAAAGATTTGTTCTTGCAGCCCTGGGGCTTGAACTCAGGGCCTGGCCACTGTTCCTGAGCTCTTTTTGATCAAGGCTGACCCAACCTCCCCTTCCAGCTTTTTCTGTGTGGAATAGAACCTAGGGCTTCAGGCTTCTAGGTGAACACTCTACCACTGAGCCACATTCTTGTCTAGGATGATTCTCTCCCCTCCCAAACCCATATGGCCATTCCTCAGATAAATAGGACGTAGGGGCTAGGATGAATATGAAGCACAAGTCTGGTTCACACCAAAATATTCCCCCGCGTCCTCTTCCCACATCCTTAGTTGAAGTTTCTCTTCTACCATTGAGGGATGAGAGGGTGAGGGGAGTCCCAAGAGAGTACCAACCACAGTGGCCCCCTGAAACCCACATCCTTCTCCACACAAGTGGTCCTCCAGATTCTGATCTTACCTGACTCAATGTGAAGTCTACACTGTCTCCCCACCACTGAAAGGCTCAGGATGAAATAAAGGTCAGCCCTGGCCTCAGCCCACACCCAAGGTGGAAGCTCCTAGTCCCAGACCTACTTCCACCTCTGACTGCCCCTAGTTAGGCCAGACCCACCATTCACCAATATGTTGGTGGTGATGACCTCACGGATGGATTCCAGAAAGAAGATCTATGGCAAAGAGCAAAAGCACCAGGGGGAGCAGGGCAGAAGGAAGTGGGAGTGATTGCTCTGGGATCTTCTTTGGAGCCCTCCCATCCAGCCAGACACATGCAGACCCAAAGCACAGACAAGGCCAGAGGGTGAGACGAGATGGAGGAGCAGAGGACTAAAGGAGGTACTTCTTTGTCTTGGAGGACTTGATTTATTCCAATTATAATTAATTCCAATTATATTTGGCCATGCCAATCCCAAAGACAACATGCAATGCCACTCCGTGTTGTTGTTGGCCGTGAGAGCTGTCCCTGAGCTCTTTTTCTCAAGGCTGGCACTCTACACCTTGAGCCACATGGATACTTTTGTTTCCTGATGGTTCATCGATAATAGTCTCATACACTGTCCTGCGAGACTGGCTTGGCTTCCTGAGTAGCTAGGATGTCAGGCATGAGCCACCAGTGCCCAGTATGTGATGCCTTTTGAAGGCATCTTGGTGATTCTGTAAAGGAGCCCTGAAGGGCCTGGATAGACCATGACCCAATCAAGGAGCTGGGATGGGGGAAGGTTGACCTTCTAGCTATTCTGTTCCCTCAAAATTGAAGATGCCAGGTGATGTATCCACCAACACCTAGGCCAGCAGCCACCATCCTCAATGGGGACAAAGTAGAGAATACCCAAATACTGCAGTGTAGAAATCTCTGATTTTGCATGTATGTGGTGTGTGTGTGTGTGTGTGTGTGTGTGTGTGTGTGTGTATGTATGTATGTGAACTCAGGGCCTAGGCTCTATCCCTGAGTTTTCTTGCTGAAGGCTAGTGATGTGCCATTTGAGCCACAGCCCCACTTGCTTTTCGATGGTTAATTGAGGTAAGAGTCTCAAGGACTTTCCTCTCCAGGGTAGCTTTGAATCATGATGGGGGCCCTAGGTAAGCAAGAGTAAACACAACTCACAAGTACTATCCCTATGGTGGGCCACTCCTGCCCCCTGGTGGCCACACACAGAACAAGTGGCCCTGTGCCATCATCCTCTAGAGTTCAATTTGGGGAAGTGACCAGGGCCAAGCTGACTTTTGCTCACCCTGATTGCTGATGCCAGAGCAGGTCTGTTCCACCCTAGGCCAAGGGAGCTCCAGGAGGTCCGATTTTCCAGGGTCACAAGGAAGGGAGAGGTCATCTCCAGGCTGAGCTAAGAGCCTTTGCCCACAGATACCCCAACTTGGCCTTAGTTATCACCATAAGACCTGTCAAAGAACAACCCAAACAAACAAAATTGGAGCTGTGCCTCCAAGTGGTAGAGCTCTAGCATTGAACCAAAGAGCTCAGGGACAGGGTCCACAAGCTTTGAGTTCTAGAAACCCAGCTGACCTTCCCCCATAAAACACAGGCTGTCTAAATGTGAGCTAGTAGGATTTGTGAAGTGTTTCTGAAGAATGGTGATACTGAAGAAAGCACCATAATTCTAATGACAGCTGAACTTGTGACATACCACTATGTGCTGAGTCCTTCACAGGGTGCTATTTACTGGGTCCTTCCCTCATGGGAGTTATGTGCTGAGTCCTCAAAAAGGTGCTGTTTGCTGAGTCATCCCAAGGGTGTTATGTAGTGGGCCGTCTTGGGTTTTTCAAAGGTTGCTGTGTGCTGAGTCCATTACACAACGTACTGTATGCTGAGTTCTTCAAAAGGTGTGGTGTGCTAATGTATCACAAAGGGTCCTGCTATGTGCTGATCCCTTGCAAAGAGAGGGATGAGGTGAGTTTTTTGAGTGCTGTGTGCTGAGTCCTTTACACAGGATGCTCTGTACTGTCCTTCAAATGGTTCTGTGTGCTGAGTGCTTCCACAGTGTTGTCCGTGCTGAGTCCTTCAAGATTGTTCTGTGTAATGAGTTTTTCAAAGGATGCTGTGCACTGGGTGTTTTACACAGCGTGCTTCAACACAGGGTGTGATGAGTCCCTGGGAAAGAGTGGTACGTGCTGAGTTTTTCAAAGTGTGCCATGCACTGAGTCCTTTACACTGTGGGTTATGGACTCTCTCCTTCAAAGGGTACTGTGTGCTGAGTGCTCTACCTAGCATACTACATGCTGAGTACTTCAAAGGGAGCTGTGTGCTGAGTCATTTTCACCGGGTGCTTTGTGCTGATTTTGGAAGTGTGCTGTGTGATGAGTCATCCTAAAGGGTGCTATGTTCTGAGTCCTTGAGAGGTGGTTATCCCCAACACACACACACACACACACACACACACACACACACACACACACACACACACATCAACCCAAACACAAACATAAGCACACATACACACCAGTGTCACCATGCACCTGCTTGGTGTGTGGAGTGGAGGGGGATGGAGGAGAGTCTCCTCCAGTGGTGGGTTTGAGGGGAGATTGAATACCCTGGGCCTGTACTGGGGGTGGGAGGTAGTGCTCAGCTGAGGTAAGGCTGCAATTGCCATAGTCTAGAAGCCTCAGGGCCCAGTCAGGGCTGCAATTGTGGCCAGAGGTGAGGGGTGGCACCCAGGGGAGGAGGGGGCAGGGTCCAGGAGCACACTTTGGTGGCAGCAATGGCCAGGGTCCCAAGGGGGCAGGGGTGTGTGCGCAGAAGGTGCGGGGTGGCCCAGGAGAGGAGTGTGGGGCTAGAGAGAGCTGTGAGAAGAGGGAGCACAAGCACAAGCACCAGTGGAAAAGGCTTCAGTGGCTGGCGCCTGCTCCGAACATAGTGTGGGTCCTGGCCAGGAGCGCACAACACGCGGAGCTGCAAGGCAGGCACATAGCCGCAAGCAGCCCCTGGGAGGCTCCCAGCCATGGTGGCCCTGAGTCTGAGGTCCCTCTGTGAGGAACATAGCAGAGGCAGTGGCCGCCACAGGTTAGAAGGCCGCTGAGGCTGCCGTGGTGGCTGAGGAGAAGCAGAGGCTGCTTGCAGCCCCACCACGCACCAGTGCTGCATTTCAAACATGGTGCTGCTGGCTCAAAACCGCGGAGCCTCTAGCAGTCACCTGGTTGAGCTGGTGTGCCCTTGGCCTGCTTGTGGCCCTGACTTGGTTCCAGCCCTCGGTCCTCAGACTCCTGGTGCGCACCCAGAGTCGCAGCCTACAGCTTCTCACAGCAGCACACTTGAGTGGCTGACCTGCGCTCCTGTACCCCACGACTCCCCCTCCCCCGTAAACTCCACCCCCCACTCTACACTTATTCCTCACACTCAGGGACCTGGACCTTGCCTCTCACCTCCCCCTCCAGTCCTGCCTGTGCCTCCCCCATGCCCCACAGTCTGTCCTGGCTCTGCCACAAATGCACCCCAGGGGTGGGGTTTGGAGGTGGGTGTCCACCCGGGAACCACTCTCATCCCTAGTGGCCAGTGTCCCAGGAAAAGGGGAGCTGCAGAGATGGGGAGGAGAGGGCACCACAGAGCCCTTGTCCTGGAGCAGTGGGAGCCACACAGCTGTGCATCTGCCCATTCCTCTCCCTGGTGGGAACCTGGTGGCTTTAGTCAGAGGTGGGGAGTTGCACCTCCACACCTGCCTTCTCGATTGTTTTCCCTTTAGATGGTGAGTGGTGGGTGTTGGATGCAGAAGATAGACCCCCTTGCTGTGTGAGCCTTTGTCTTCTGTGCTCAGTCACCCTTTCACCTGAGGACATTCCCAGAAGAGCCCACTAGAGAGGTGAGGGCACTGGGGTCAGATAGAAGGTGGATATTTGGGAGAAAAACATACCCGCTTTGACACACATATGCCCGGCCTGTACCCCCAACCCCAGCTGTCAACAGTTCTGACTGGGTGATCACATTTCCCAGTTCTGCCAGCTTCTGCTAGTGCTCCCAGTCCATCTGGTCTCCTTGTCCTCCCCAAGATTCTGCCAAGTCGCCCAGAAGTATGTAGGCTGGAAGTATGGAGTCCATCCATGTATATAGCTTTTAGGACCCCATCAAAGTACCCAACAACACCCCCACCCCAGGTCAGACACCTCTCTGGAGGCACCATGACCCCCTGCTTTGTTTTCTGTCCAGGCTCTGAGGAGCCACGTGTCTAGGGACTCCTTCACCCAGAGTCCTAGCCTAGGGTTTTGGTGAATGAGGAGTCAAGTTAGTTGGTCCCAATGGGAAGGGTCTGGCCCTGGAGAAAGGGGGAGGCAGGGTGGTTCTGCATTATTAGAGCATTGTTCCCCTTGGGTGAGATCCCCTGGTTCTGACAAGGGAACCCCTGTGCTCCAGCTAGTACATTGCCCAGATGAGAAACCAACAAACTCAGAAGAGACACTGCTCTGAATCTGTGTGTGTGTGTGTGTGTGTGTGTGTGCGAGAGAGAGAGAGAGAGAGAGAGAGAGAGAGAGAGAGAGAGAGAGAGAGAGAGAGATCATCTTTCTCCTTGTACAGTCACCATGTCTAAAAAGAGCAAAAGCATTTTATTTGTGTGTATGTGTGTATTTGTTATTCTTTTTTCATTAATGCCCAGTATGAGCCAAGCCATAATTTTTGTTTTCTCTTTCACCGTTTCATGGCTCCTTTAGGGAAGGTTTCATTAGATGTTCCTTTCCACCTCTTTCTTCCCCTTTCCTGCAGCCCACAGTAGCTGCTGGGCCTGCGTGGGTCTCCCCTAGGAGGCCTGTGTGAACCACAGACCAGAGTGGACACCTGCTCTTCTGTCTTCAGCCAGAAGGCTAATGAGGCTACTGTGACCACAGCTGCATTCTTCCAGCCAGACAGTCTGCTCTGGTGTGTATAGTTGGAGCTAATTCAAGGTTAGGAATGTGTCTGGCAAACATAATTAGGAAACAAGATTGGGGGGAGTAGGGCAGGGGCTGTGAATCTAGGAGGGTCTTGGAATTGATGAACAGTGTGACATGGCAGATAGTTCTCCATGACCGAGGATGAGAGGGGAATCTTACCCAAGGTATTGAAGGTGTCCATGGACATCTGGGCAGGGGGCTCCGGGCCCCCAATGGTGGTGTGGATTCCCTTCAGGGGCAGTGCACTGGTGGGCAGTCCTCCCTGGAGTACTGCAGACTCCAATCTGTGTCCCTCCTGGGCTGTTTCTAGCTGGGCAATGGTAGGCAAGTGTGTTCCACTGCTGGAGCCTACTTGGGATCAGAACATGGCAGTTAGCTAAGGCTCTCTGAATGCCATTTTCTGTAACCTGCTGTAGGCTGTCTGAAGGAAAAGGGGACTACTGACTTTGGAACCCTTTAAGTTTGATTGGGACGTGTGAAATGCCAGCTTTTCCAGGGTTTCTTCCTTGAAGTTGGCAATTTCTACTAATGCTTGGGATTCTGGGTCAAATTAGATGGACCATTTCAGCCACCAAACAATGATGTTCAAACAGCACAAGTAGAGTTCCCAAGCCAGATGGTCTCCTGCTGTGAACGTTGTGCCTTGACTGCCTTTCTCTGGCAGCAGCCGATTCTCCTCTGGCTCTCTCTAGGGTGATCACTACAGTCGAGGATGTCATAGGGAGCAGAGATTGTGACCTCGCCATCTGCAGCCTACTAGCTGTGAGCAGAGACAATTCCCAGGACCTGTACTGGACTCTGGGAGATTCAGAGACCCAGGATGCCTCAGGAATCCTTTCTCTGCAACATGATACTTGGGGACAGGATATGGTCGACCATCCTGTCTGGCTCCAGGGAGTGGAGAGGAGGCCCCTTGAGCCAGGCTTTCGCCTCAGGGGAATCTTGTTCACAGCTGAGTGGGGAACTGAGTACCACACAGCTGGTCAGTGGCTGGACAGAGATCTTTGAGAAGATAGGCATCCCAGAGGCCCCAGAATACAGTGAGTATGTCATGGCTCACATCCTTGTAACCAAAACAATTAAGTGCGGTGGCACCAGAAGGGTGGGAAGAGGGAGGAGGGAGAACTGTTGGAGAGCTACATCAGGCTTTACCCCCACCCAGGATGTTTACCTGAATTAAATGGGACTTTTCTGTAGTATTGTGATAGACAGATGCTCATTTATCCAACAAACCGTTACAGTGTGTGCCAGGTCCTGGGGGGGGGGGGGGGAAAGGTGAGGGTCATACACGATGAAAGGTTCCAGTGCTGGTTCCACAGCACATGAAGAAATCTTGGTTTGAGCTGGATGTTGGTGCCTCACACCTGTCATTCTAGCTACTTCGGAGGCTGAGATAGGAGGATTGATGCTTGAGGTCCAGGCAGAAAAGCCTATAAGACTCTTGTCTCCAACTAAGTACCAAAAAGAAAATGCCAGAAGTAGGCTCAAGCTGTAGACTGTTGGCCTTGAGTACAAAGGCTCAGGGACAGCACCCAGGCTCTGACACAAAGAAAGGAAGGAGAAAGAGAGGAGGGAAGGATGGAGGGAGAAAAGGAGGAAAGGAAGGAAGAAGGGAGCATGCAAGCCTTGGTTTGGAGTCCCTGGATCAAGGGAGCCCACCATTCACAATCTCTGTGGGGACAGTTTCAGAACCTAAAGCTTGTATGTAGGACCAAGCCACTGACCCGCTCATGACATCAGCAACTCCATGACATCCAAGATCTGAGTGGTCGCTTACTGCAGAGGGAAACAGCCTCGGGTAGACCCTAGGGCTCAGAGTGGGTCACAGAGTTTCAATCTCCCTGAACTCACCGAGTTTATTTTCTGGTCAGATGAGAAGAAACTGTCCAAGGGCTAGGGAAGTATAGGTGAGGGAAGTATAGGAAATATAGGGTGAGGGAGTGGCAAGACGGGGGTGGCAAGGGATTAGCAGGAAGATGAAGAGGGAGGACAATCCCAGCTCCAGTGTGTCAGGCCATGGGAGCCATGACCTCACCTGACAACCTAGACCATCAGTGATAGAGCCTTCAACCCAGCCACACGCCTATTGAAAGTCCTGGCACTCTGGGTTCACCGTTGATGACCTGGATGTCATCCGCTGCAGGATGCCTGTGCAGTACATCCTTGGGGACTGGGACTTTTGCAGGCTCAATCTGGAGATGACACCCCCAGTGTTCATTCCTCGACCAGAGACAGAGGTAAGCGGGCCACTGGAACAGGACACCCAGGGAATGAGAGTGAGAGTCAGACCCGTGTTGCCCCCAGATTTCCTGTAGGGGACTCTAAGGCCCCGTGACTGCCATCCTCAGAGGTAGAGGTGGGTCTCTTTGCTGGCTCAGCCTTTAGTCTAGATGGCAGATTGGGATTCAGAGAGGGCCGACTGAAGGTCGAGGCTAGTGGGAAAACCAGAGGCAGTGGACTCAGAGCAGGGTTGTTTCTTTGAGGATACTCATAACCCAGAAACATTCCTGGGATGGATGGACCCTTTTCTCTTCCCTGAGAGAGAGGGACCTAGAGCCTCCAGTCTGCATCCCTTGGCTTAGCAATCCTTTCATTCCCATATCCTGTGGTTGGATAACTAGACCTCACCTGACTGCCCAGTGTCAAGGCAGGACAGTGAGAGATCTTGAGTCCTTGATGAGGTCACGGGATCCTCAATATGAGATTGTACTTGAACATCCTGACTTGGCGCATGGTCAGTCCCATCTAAGACTGCCATGATCTAGGACATAGAATCTAGAGACTCAGAGCAGGATGGGGTCTATTCTGTGAGTCTTGAGTATTATGTATGAGCTTTGAGCTCCGGTGTGCTCACCTGCTTCCTTTTCTTGGGTGGGTCTATGCTAGAAAAAGCTTAAAACTAGTGCCTGGGTACCATGCCTTGTTTTATGCTCAAAGCTAGCCCTCTACCATTTTGAGCCACAGCTCCACTTGCAAAGTTTTTGGGTGTTTAATTGGAGATAAGAGTTCTCAATGACTTTGCTGCCAAGGGTGGCATCCAACTGCAGTCCTCAGATCTCAGTCTCCTGAGGGGATAAGATGACAGGCATGGAAAAGTATCTTTGGCTGGGTGCCAGTGGCTCATGGCTGTGATCCTAAGTACTCAGGAGCTGAGATCTTAGGATCATGGTTCAAAGCCAGCTTGGGCAGGAAAGACTCTCAGACCCTTCCCTCCAATAAAGCACCAGAAAACCGGAAGTGGTGCTGTGGCTCAAGTAGTAGAGTGCTGGACTTGAGCTGAAGAGATCAGGGACAGCAACCAGACCCAGAGTTCAAGCCCCACAACCAACAAAAAGAAAGAAAGTAAAACATCTTTGCCTGCAAAGGACGGTGGAGGTGTGTTTGTGTGTGTGTGTGTGTGTGTGGGTGGGTGGTAGACATTTAGCGCCCCACTCAGTTATCGTTTTTGATGGGTTGTCCCAATCTCTTAGTCCATGGCAGCCGATTCTTGACCACAGGTGAAGCTCTGGGTTGGATGCCGATCATCGGACCTCAGTCTCCTCACACGACAGTTGTGAGTAAACAAGGGACTAATACACAGGGCTCTCTAGAGCTGGGCCAGGCACAGAGGGAGTGGCTGTCAGATATGGTTCTCAAAAATTCTGTGAGCATATGACAGGAAGTTACCCAGAAAGGGCTCAGATGGGGTCTGTTATTTATCATACAACAGGTGTGGGATTATGAAACAAAACATGGCTGTCTTTCATCATTAACCTATCCCCATGAGGAAGGGGATCCTTCACTGTATTAGGTCTTGCAGCTGGGAAAATTAGGCATTGAGAAGCCAGGTGACCTACTCATGACCCCCAGCTGAGAGGAAGCTCGGCCTGACTTCCCTGCCATACTCCCTAGGACAGTGGGTGTTATTCAGTCCACTTCTTGTGGTGAGAAGTCCACTTTTGTCATTTGTGAGGCTTGAATTCGAGGCCTGGATGCTGTGCCTGAGCTCCTTAGATCAAGGCTAGTGCTCTACCACATGAGCCACAGCATCACTTCCGGTTTTCTGTTGGCTCTTTGAGTATGAGTCTCACAGGCATTCCTGCCTAGGCCAGCTATGAACCATGATCTTCACATCTCAGCCTCCTGTGTAGTTAGGATTATAGGCCTGAGCCACCAGCACCTGGCTTAAGTGTAATTCTGGCCCTCTCTTCCTCTTTCTCTCTCTCTCTCTCACCCCCCTCTCTCCCCCTCTCCTCTCTCCCCCTCTCCTCTCTCCCTCTCTTTCTTTCTCTCCCCTCTTTCCCTCTCTCTTTATCCCTCTCTCTTTCTCTCTCAGGAACTGGTTGAATAGATACTAGAGTAGGTGGCCCAGCATCCCAATGTGGCTTGAACCCAAGGTGGTCCTCTCATTCTGGAGGTGGGCTGAGGGTCAGGATCTGTTTCACTCAGCCTGTTGAACTAGCTTCATGAGGTAAGCCCCTCTGTGCCCTGGCTAGATTGTGTTGGTTATTCATTGTCCATCCTGTGAGTCCTTCCCCACATCCCTCTGCTACACCGTTGAAGGAAAGTGGATGAGAAGATGTTGCCTTGTCCCCCTGCCCAGCACAATCCCGGGACTCTGACCCATATCCCCCCCTATCTGGTCAGGGCCTGGCTATAAGACAATGAAAACACTCCATGTCTACTACCCTTTGCTGGGGAGTGTAGTTTTGGTTAAGAGGGTGGGGTACAGAGGAAAGACCCCAGACCTGACACCTCCCAGAGGACATTTGTTCTTGTGACAGAGCCAAGTCATTGGTGTGGATAAGGAGGAACCCCCATCAGACTGACCCAGAGCAATGCTCAGAAATAGGTAGGCTGTTGAAGTATCAAACACACATGTCTGCTTCCTACTCCCAACAAGGATGTGTAGTGTGGGTGACCTGGCCCTGGGCCTAAGGGATTATAAATGGATGGTGGCGGTCAGAGGCTCATGGCTCCCATCCATAATCCTTGCTCTTCAGGAGGCTGGGGTCTGATGGTCATGACTCAGAGCCAGGCCAGGCAGGAAAGTCTAGGAGATTCTTATCTCCCATAAACTACCTTCCTCCTCAAACCCACACACAAGCCAGATGTGCTGTGGCTCAAGTGGTGGAGCCTCAGCCTTGAACAAAAGAAGCTCAGGGATAACACCCAAACCCTGAATCCAAGTCCTAAGACTAACACAATCATAAAATAAATGAACAGTGTACACCTTTTATCTGACTTCCAAGAAAGATGGATATAGTTTTCTGCTTGTACTTGTAGCAAACGGTAAGGGGCTTCCCTTGATGTTCCCCTAAACCTCTCCTCTCCTTTATCTGTCCAGGCTTAGGTTGCAGGACAGAATTTGGATCATCACCCTGGATGTGACCTTAGGTACCTTCCCCCACCCACCTTCCTTGGGGTCAGGATCCTGGATGGACTCCCTGTGGGAGGATGAGGCACCGCAGAGATGAGGGTAGGTATCCCGGACACTTATACACACACACACACACACACACACACACACACACACACACACACAAACACAAACACCCCTAAGCCAACTCAGACAAGCCTTTTGCAAAGACACTTGATCTCCTTGGATTAACTGACATAGGAGAGAATTTTGATCCCCTGTAACTGATTATTTTAACTTGGGCTTGCTAGATGACAGGAGATAAACAGGAACAACAACAACAAAAAGCCTTTGGTGCCCATCACCTGGAATTCAGGCTTATGCCTGTTATCCTGGCTACTCCAGAGACTGAGATCTGAGGATCACAGTTTGAAGCCAGCGATAAGCTGGAAAGCCCATGAAACTCTAGTCTCCATGGAACCACCAAAAAGCTAGAGGTGGAGTTGTGGCTCAAGTGGTAGAGCACCAGCCTTGAATAATAAAACTCAGAGAAACAGCTCCCAGATCCTCAGTTCAAGCCCACACGAAGAAATGGCCCCATCTTGTTGCCCACAGATTGCCAGGGCCTCAAGTCCCCTCTCATGGAGTGTGATACAACACCTGTCCCTGGGTGGTTTATCATGGCCTTCAGAAATCCGGGGGTGGAATCCAGGCCTTTCCCTTCGTTCACTGTCAACCCACATTGGCTGGAAGGCAGAGCCTGTCAAGGCCAGCAGCCTGCAGAGCAGAGAGGCTCCAGCTCTGCCAAAGTGATCAGAATTGTCTTTTTGGAGGCAGCACTTGAAAAGGGGGTCTTGCTTAACAAGGAGGATCTGACAGGAAGCACAGAGAACAAAGGTGCTGGATATGATGGACAACACAGCAGAGCATGTTGATTTCCAGCCAGGGCTGCTGGTGAGAGACTCGATATAGATGTGTGACTTGGTATAGATGTTGGAGACTGTCTTGAGACAGGTCTGAGGGGTCATAGAAGAACAGCTATCCAGGGCTGGGATTGTGTATTAGAGGTAGAGGGCTCATCAAGCTCGCAGGAAAGCATGGGTTGGATTCCTAGGTCCTGCATACACAGAAAAAGGTGGAAGTGGCACCGTGGTTCAGGTGAAAGAGCGCTCCCCTGGAGACAAAGAAAGTCGGGGACAGCGCTGGGGCCCCGATTTAAGGCCCCAGGGCTGTCACCATAAAACAGTTCTCCCAGGGACCTTGGTGACAGGTGGATGGCTATGCCCTGAAGCTCTCAGTAGATCCATCTGTGCTTTGTGTCTCCTTTGACAGAGGGGAGCTGGATACTCCTTCTGCCCTGGGCACCCCTAGGCCGGGTTATCAGCAACCCTCCTAACATCTTCCACCGGGACATGGAGCAGCCCCAGAAGTCCTCAGGTACCAGTTGGGTGGGGCAGGAAGATATAGGGCAGGCCCCAGAACTCCTAGTGGGTCTGATAGGCCCTGGAAGACCAAGCAATCTGGAGGAGGCAGACGGGAGTAGAGAGGGCTTGTGATGTGGAGGGGGTCTTTAATTCCCATGGCCCCACCCAGATTCCGAGCCTCTCTTGGCTGTCCCTGAGGGAGGTAGAGGGGTGTCTAGGTGGTAGCTTCTAGAGGAGGACTAGGTGGAAATTCTGAAGGACTAGACACCATAAGCCAGTTGCTCACCCCTGTCATCCCACACCTGTCATCCTGGCCACTAGGGAGGCTGAGATCCAGAGGATCTCATTTCCCAGCCCAGGCAGGAAAGTCCCACGAGAGCCTCATCTCCAATCTCCAACCAGAAGTGGCACTGTGGCTCAAGTGGTAGAGCACTGGCCTTGAGGAAAAATCAATATCAGGGACAGTACCCAAGCCCTGAGTTCAAGCCTCTCAACCAAAACCATAACCAAAACAAAAACAAAAAACAAAAAACCAAACAAGAAAGAAAGACACCCCTTCCTTGTTTGCAAGAGATGGTGAAGTAGTGGCGTTGCTGTGGTTGGGAGACCAGATGCTGGCCTCACTGTACAGACATTTCTAATAACTCCCCAGGTTTGCCCCAGTGTGAAGCCATAGTAGGGTGGGTGGTTCCTTACCAAGAACTCCAGAGGTTGTGGCTTGTGGCAGGTAGCGAGTGGGTGAATGGGAGCAGGGGTGGAAAGGTAGTGTCAATTATATGCTCTCTATCCATGGAAGAATTCTTTTGGATGCTGGTGACAAAGTCTGAATTGAAGGGTTGCATGTGGTTTGTGACCAGATGAGTTGGGTTTACCTGGGTCTAAGAAGGTGGCTGAAGCCTATTGCTGCCGCTGGCTCACAAGTGTCATCCTAGCTACTCAGGAGGCTGAGATCTGAGGATTGCGGTTCAAAGCCAGATTGGGCAGGAAAATCTCTGAGACTTTATCTCCAGTGAACCACCAGAAAGCCAGAAGTCGTGCTGTGGCTCCAGTGGTAGAGCACCCACCTTCAGCTGAAGTGCTGAGGGACTGCTTGCAGGCCTAGAGTTCAAACCCCATGACCGACAACCAAAAATAAGGTAGCTGAGTTTTCTGCATAGTGGTGTGTACATTTAGGAAATGCCAAGATGTGTTATGAGCCATTCCAGATGTGTAAGATGTCCTGAGTTTTATCTACACTTGGTCCGAGGATGGCAGTGACATCTTCGTTGGGATGGGATGCTCAGGGACTGCTGAAACCTTGGGTTAACATTTTGATATTGTGGTCTCAGCACTGATGAAGCCTATCTGCATGAGTATAGTTGTAAATAGATTCCTCAGCCTAAATTTAGCCACTGTTAAAAAATGTTTATATCTTTATCTGTCACCCATCAGAGCTTAAACCTGTGTATAAAGTCTAAGGAAAATGATGAGGTAAGAATTTAGCTTTTTTGGATACAATGTAAACAAAAATGCAGCATAGAATAACTCATTGGTCTAAAGTCAACCTATTTCTCTAAAATAAGCATTTCCTTACAATGTGTATTATTCTCAAGAAGGAAATGGGGAATGTGAAAAGAGGGCTAAACAAGTATTGTCTTCAAATATACATACTTTGTTATAAGAATTTTTGATAAAACTGTTTGAATAATTGATTTCCTGGTCAAGTATAATATATCCTAGTTGCATAAACCAAGCTACATTCAGAAAATGGTATATGCTAATTAAATAAAGAAAACGTATTCAATAAATAGCAAAAAGTATATGCCTATAGGATAATATTTTGAAGAGTGCATTGGAAATATTCTAATATAATAATTAAGTTGAACAATTTCACATTGACAGTAATTAACTATAATAATTTAATGCTAATTGGACAAGATTGTCTTTCTAAATGAACAAAACCTATTTCTCATTTTACTTTATCAGGGAAATATCTGAGCAAAAAATGGAAATAAACACATGACTCTATAACAACTGGAATGAATTTTTGCCTTTTTATTAGCAAATATTAATTTTACACAGTATTTTATTGTGTTATACACATATGTCCACATAATGTAGCTTGCTAAATTTTATTCCTTTTATTAATTTCATTAACCTATTTTTATACTTATGTTTTATTATGTCATACTAACATATGAAATATTTGAACATATTTAATCCACAGTATTTCTCTTCATCTCCTCTCTTACTTTTTTCCAAATTAAATCAGCTCTATCTTTTACACCTGGGTTATTCATTTTATTTTCTTTGTCTAGAGTCTGCACATGAGAAATCTAGTATTTGTTTTTACAGTATGGCTTATTTCTTTAACATGAATGTTTCTAGTTCTATTTTCTTTTTTTTATTGTGAAAATACTGTACAGAGGGGTTACAATTACATGCACAAGATAATGAGTACATTTCTTATCAAGCATTGTAGCCTCCTCCTTTGTTTCCCCTTCCCATCCCTTCCCATCCTTCCCCGCCCATCTACCCAATCCTCCCGACCCCCCAACCCACAAGAAAGTTGTAAAGTTCGTTTTCGACATAACGACTTGTACATCTCATTGTTGCAATGGGTCCACCTGTATCCTTATTTAAACGACTTGTTTTTCCCCTTTCCCTCCAAAAATTATACCGACAACAAATACAGTGAAAGCAGGGGTTATGCTGTAGGGGAGGGACATTCAAAGCAACAAAGAAATAATCTTATAAATGTGTTAGAAACAATCACATGAAAGAAAAAAAAACTTTTGAGTACATATCTTAGGGTTCATTTCCCTAACATCACCTTATCTGACCTTTTCTGCTTGACTCAGACATATACTAGTTATTGCAAATATGGGAAACCATGGGACCTATGTTTCTTTGGGCCTGGCTTACTTCACTTAATATAATTTTTTCCAAGCCTTTCCATTTCCTAACAAATGGGTCAATGTCATTCTTTCTGATGGATGCATAGAATTTCATTGTGTATATATACCACATTTTCTTGATCCATTCATCTACTGAGGGACACCTGGGTTGGTTCCATATCTTAGCTATAGTAATTAATGCTGTAATCAACATAATCGTGCTGGTAGCTTTAGTGTGGTCTTGTTTGTAAACATTTGGGTAAATACCCAAAAGTGGCATTGCTGTGTCATAGGAGAGCTCTATATGGAGTCTTTTGAGGAACCTCCATACTACGGTCCAAAGTTCTATCTATTTTCTTGAATATGATATGATTTCATAATTATGTGTGGCTAAATAGTATATCATTGTGTATATGTGTATATATATTACTATTTCTATTTTCAATGGAACATGTAGGTTAATTCTGTAGTTATTTATATTTTTAGGTGTGAGAAGGAAGGATGTAAATAATGATGCTTGGAATGAGAAACATGCTCTTTAGGCAGGCACTCTCGTATTTGAAACATCCTCTCAGCTGCTCTTTCATCAGTATTTCAATAGTGCATTGAATTTAAAAAATAAAATTTAATTACTTTTGCAAAGGTGTTTTTTTAGTACCTATAATATTTTTTACTACAGTGTTACATTTACTATGTCATGTGAGTATGAGGATGTATGTGAGGATGAAAATCTAGGCATGTTTGTATATGTAGCTGACTCGAAGGAAACTGAATGTATGTGAGATACAGGATTCAAATAAAAGTTTGAGTCCTGTAAGTTGCTAAATTGATGTATATGTCCAGTTTGTGGTGTGTGATTTCAAGATCATATTTTGGTAGGTTTCATATCAAGTAAGTAGATGTTTCTAATCCAAAATTGTAAGGAATAAAATAATCATTGTCTTATTACTCCAGACATTGTAATAAGTGGAAAAAATGATTGAAAGTATGATGGGTCAGTAGTAAGCCTTTAGACACTCTACATTTTCCCCAAAATCTTCAGATGTATTCTTTGGATATTAATTACAAATGTATTTGTAAACATAAATATAATATGATCTTATACATAAATATATGTATATATTATAAATATCTCATATAGTGATATTTTAAATGTGTACCATTAATATTGACTTATATTTAAATGTAATTCATCTCATCATTTATATATATGTATGTATACATGTATATACATATATATATATATATACATATATACATATATATATATATATATATATATATATATACATACTTTTTTTTTTGCTCAGTCGTGGGGCTTGAACTCTGGGGTTGAGTGCTGTCCCTGTGCTCTTCAGATCAAGGCAAGAGCTCTACCACTTGAGACATAGTGCCAATTCCAGTTTTCTGGTGGTTTATTGGAGATAAGAATCTTATGGAATTTCCTGCCTGGGCTGGCATTGAACAGTGACCCTCAGAGCTCAGCCTCCTCAGTAGCTAGGATTATAGGCATGAGCCATGAGCTCCTGGCTATATTTACATCTGAGATTTGTTAGTGGAACACAGGGTACAGAAACTATTATTCTTATCATGAAACGACTTCACACTGACAGGTATAATTATAAGAAGAAAAACGATAAATATTCACAGTGGCACAAAAATCCCTTAGGTGCCTAGCAAGACAGAACGTTTTTCCAGACACTGCATGTGGTGTGAGCTGTTTGCAACCCAAGCAACTGTAGAAGATATTGCACCCAAAACAAAACTGACAATTGCATGAACCCAGTCCTCTATGACAGAGTTAGCCAGGCCTATCTTAGAGATTCTTGTTAGGGACATGATGAAAAATTTATAGTTTAGTTTGATTACACATGTCACTTAGTCATTAACTATATTTAACATAGTTCCCTTTGCTCTAACTTATATTTTCATGGCTCAGGAAACTGTTTTATGTTTGTGAAAACTTGGCTGTTCACAACATAGATATGGGTTTTTAATCCTTTTGAAATTACTGTCTGCATAGTGTTCTATGAGATGAGCTTCTCTTTACCATATCATAGGAATAAACTTACTCTGATTCAAACTTGGACAACAGCTACCTTGTTCTCTCTCCTAGAAAACCATCTGTATAGACTTCTTTACATGTGAACAGACCTTCATTTACTTTCAAAAGTCTGTCAGTGAATCAAACCTAACTCCCAAGTGAGGTGAATTCCTGTCATGCTTTCTTTACATTAAAAATGGGAAGAACTGTTCAGAATGCACATACTTTTTAATGTGAATTGTGACTCATATTTTTCATAATGTGAATCAAGCAGAGGAATCGGTTTAAGATGTGAAAGAGCCTTACAAAGAGTATTGGACCTTGAGAATTGCCCTGGGTATGAATATTTGGAGAAATATTCCTTCTAAGACAAAGGACTCAGTTTTTTTTTTTTAAATATTGTGCTGGCAATGGGGTTTGAACTCCTGGCCTTGAGCTCTATCTGGGCTTTAATTCTCAACGTTTGCTCTATACCACCTGAGCCACACCTTCATGTCTTCCTTTTACCACAAGTGCAGAAAAGAATCTCTTAGGTTTATCTACTTAAAATAGCTTGGAATTGCAATTGTCAAATTTGAACCTACTGAGTATCTAGGTGTAAGCCACTGGTGCTGTGCTAGAACTCACTTCTTAAGAATAAATAATCACAAAATGAGGAGAAATAAATATTTGTTCAATTGTGTATGTGTTGTCTGATAAACCAAATCACTTGCTACTGGAAAAGAAAAAGAGAGAAGATAGAGATTAATATGGAGGAGAGAGACACAAAGAAAGAAGGGATGGGAGAGTAAATGAGTGGAGGGGAGTGAAAGGGAGGATATGAGAGGAGAGGGTAGCTGGGTAGAATTGTCTACTGCTCACTAAGGTATTGTTGGGCAATCAGTACCTTTGCATTTATGTAGCCAAAGCTTTATATTTTTGGTAGTAAGCTGAGATATAAAATACCAATTTACAGGTAGTAACCTGTTATTGTGCTTCCTCTTGCACCAAGGAAGCCACAGTTAGGTTACTGTTACAGAGAAGGCAAGAGTAAGCAGTTTAAGTTATTTTGAGAAACAATAATTGACATGCCAGGAATGCTCCCTTGTATGGTGAAGTCAAGCATCACTCTTGTTTCCTGCTACAGTCTTCCTCTCAAAAAGAATAGCAGAACCAGAAGAGGAAGGAGATATCTGAGTAATGATCATCTCTCTGTTTACCCTCATCCCTTGGCCTCTCAAACAATAAAGCCAAAGGAGACTTATCCTGAACTAGTGGGGAAAATGGGGGGAAAAGTTCAGTCTAACTTATTGTGAAACTTTTAAAATAATAGGGGCAGCATTTCAAATACTGAAATAAAACTTTTAAAATTATTAATAAAAAGTTACTCAAAATTTATTGAAAATTTAGAAGACTACAGGGCTCACTACATATTGGAATCTGCATAATTAAAACTGACTCATGCTCCTATCATCAGAAATTTAAGATTGTCCCTAAACATAGACTGCTGAAGTGATAAATGATGGAAATTCATGATGGATAGCATAATGCTGAGAGCATGGAAATTATTTCCTTTCCATCTTCAGTGTGTAGAGAAGATAAAAGCTCTATAGGATGGCCCTGAAGGTGCAATTCTAAATTTAGGACAGAAGGTGAATAGTAAAATATACCTATCACAGCCATTCAGAGATTACAAATGTGAAGAAATATATTCATTTATGTGGTCAAACATGGAAGAAAGGGTGTGGCAAGCCCATAGCCAAATGCCAAAGGTGGAGATATGTAACAAAATACCATGAAGTTGAAACAAGTCTTAAAAGGGTATCTCGGCTTAAAGGAAGTAGGGCAGAAGGATGGAGAGGGAAATGGTGGACTAATACAGTCATAACACTCAATGTACATATGTGAGAATATATTAGGAAACTTGAAGGGATAGGTGGGGTTGGGATAAGGGAAGGAAGAAAAATGGAAAGTTTGACAATGATCCAGATGCACTGTATATTGAAATGCACATACACTCTATTTAACACTGACATGATGAAGTGAAACCCCTTTGCACAACTTGCTAAAGATAATTTTTTGAAGTTTTAATATTAAGAGACCAGAAGCATAAACCTTTAGAGATAAATAAGAAGATAGTATTGACATATTGTTGAGGCTTGTGTTCCTTTCAATATACAAAATTTAATAAGTATCAAGTCTGCTGCAAATTGCTTAAAGTATAGAGAACCAAATTTCAATATTCCTTCACTTTCAATCAAAATAAATCTGATAGACCTTTAGGTTTCCCAGTTGTTTCTAAATATCTCAATGTAATGCATTGGAACTAATTTCATTCCATATTTAAGTTTAAATTTTAAATCACTAAATTCTTTTAAAATCCTCTCGCTCGGGCACAGGTATGGATAGATAACTGATGTGGGCAGAATCAGAATTATTCAGAAGGCTGTAAATGGATGCTTACGTAGTTTTCTCTCTGCTGCGTCATAGAATACAGAATGTCCTAATTGGAAAAAATTAGCCTTCCCAGGTTTTCTGCATATAAACACTCCGTCAACATTTTGTTATTAGAGGATTATTAAAGATTAGCTATATGTTGATTGATAATGACTAACCATGACAGGAAGGAGAGGGAAAACCATCTACACTTCAGTGAGGTTCTGATTTGTGCTTCACAAAGTGTTATGAAAGCTCTCCATGAAAATCTAGCAGCTGCATTTCTAAAAGTCCTTGTGTGGCTACATTTTCTTTTTATTTTTTCTCTTTTTTTCTTTTTTTTTGGGTCCGGTTGTGGGGCCTGAACTCTGGGCCTGGGCGCTGTCCCTCAGGTCTTCAACTCAAGGCTAGCGCTATACCACTTGAGCCAGAGCGCCACTTCCAGCTTTTTTTTTTTTTTTTTTGCTTATGTGGTGCTGAGGAATCAAACCCAGGGTCTCATGTACTGCAAGCACTCTACCACTGAGCCACCTTCCCAGCCCCTGTGGTTACCTTTTCTGATAATGTCTCAATTCAAGTATTTCTCCTTGGAGTTCCATACTATTCAATGATGCTGTATTAGCTCCTTGTTACAATTTGCAGACTGGTCTTGGTGATGAAATTTGTGCTTTTCAAAATTGCTCTCCCAATTCCATCCACAAACTGCAGACAAAATTTATCTGAAAAAAATTGTATGTGTTAATAGTGCATATATTTTTATGTTTCATTACAAACCTAGAATGTAGTAAAAATTTTCATAGCAATTACTCTGCACTAGCTTGTGGGCAGACTCTAAAGTAAATAATATACTGTGTTTATGTAGAGAATTTGAGTATCCAAAGTTTTCATATACCTGTGGTCCTAAAACCAATACCTTACTGATATTGATTGATAAATACAACTTCCTATAAGTACAGAAGTTTTCCTTGTATCTTTATTCCTTGTATTTTTATTCTAAAAATATTGTACAGAGGGGTTACAGTTACCTAAGTAAGGTAATGATAACATTTCTTATTTAGCATTGTTACCCCCTCATTTGTTTTTCCTCTACCATACCTTTCCTTCACACCTCCCCAACTTCCCCATTCACTCCCCACCCCTTGATAAACTGTCTTGTACATCTCATTGTTAAAATGGGCCAACCTGTATCCTTTCCTTATATCTTAAATGAACAAGTGCTAGCTTGATTTATGCTGATTCTACTTGTGTAGACACACCTAAAATCACTCACCAAGGCCAAGAGCACATAAATGAAATGCCATCATTTTTTGTTACTTGGTATAATTGTGATCTACATTTATTGACAGGTTACAAATTATTCTCAAACTTTAAAACATTAAAAATATTTTCTTCTTTTTGTTATTTTCTTGGCCAGGAAATCAGCAAGACCTCAGTCAGCATTTCTCACATAGGACTTTTCACATGGGTTGGTTAAATGTATGTGTAGAATCCAGTCCCTGAGGATTCACTCATCTGCTTAGGAATTCATGCTGGCTGTTGGAAAAGAGCTCAAGTAAGGGTGCCATTTAAAGCCTTATAACTTTATTCTTTACCAGGGCATTGTTCCGCTACTTTGATTGTTGAGAGTTTCTACAAGAGCAAGCATTCTGTGGGGAGCAAGGAAACACCATATGACCTTTACTAACTGAGATTTCTGAGTGATTTGCTATCACTTGTACTGCATTTTGCAAGTGGAATCTCTCTAAATGTACAAGTTTTAAGAGATAAGAGGAGTGGTAAAAAAACTCTTAGAGACAAATACATCTTGAACATACTTTGTTCCAAGCATTCCATTTAAGGCATAATCAACACCTAGTGAAACTTGTGTTGGCTGTATCTATGTGTCTTTCTCCATGTGAGCATGTATACATGTGTACATGTACGTGTGTATTTGTGTGTATAGTAACATACAGGTGTACATATATAAGGGTATATACACATATGTGTGCATTTAAAAATAAATATACATATACAAATATATGTGCATATATATACCAGTTGTTCAATGATTTAATCTATAGTTCTCAGCACATTGTCTTTCTCACAAAGTGTACATGGTAAATTGCTCTTAGGATCTGTATTCTATGATGGGCATCCTTTGTACTCACTTCCCACATTCCTTTGTTTGTCATCCCTGTGAACAACTTCAGTCCACTTTCCATAGGATAGCTTTGTTTTCATTATATGTATTTACTAACTGATAATAAAAGAAAAAGGTTGTTTGTAAAAGAAAAGAATTTTTAGGTCACAGGTTAAAAGTATCTTATCCATCCCAATGATTCCTATGAGATAAAATTTATAATAGTAAAAGTGAAAAGGAATTCCTAGATCTGCTGTTTTGCCATTTAGAATGGCAAAGAATAATATCAAGTCACTCTTATAACTCTTAAAGAATGCAAGGGTAACTGATGGTCGCTATCATGTTCCCACAAAACAAGTGGATCCTGAAGGATAATAGTAGACCAGCCGAAATCCTAAGTACCAAACATAGAGCATGAAAGAGACAGAGAGGAAATGGGAGAGAATGAAAGAGAGAGAGAAATATCACAATACTAGAAGTGCATAACAGACAAACAAGAGCTGTATGAGAATATTCATACTGTTATCTTTAGACTCTATGTGTACATTTGAAGGTATTTGATATATGATAACAAATCAAGATGAAATATAAAGTTATTTTGATAAAAATAAAAATAACTCAGAAGAAATTATAAATGCAAAAACAATCTTCACAGAAGCAAACTCTCAGAGATATTTCATGACTTTGAAAAGGATAAAGTGGCTGAAGCTAGTATAAATTTAGAAGTACAATTCACAAAAATATAAAAATATATTTATATCTTTCATTATATAACCCAAAGCAGAAAGCAAATGTTGTTTAGATGATTTTTTAAAACACA
The DNA here is from genome assembly GCF_019054845.1 of Dipodomys spectabilis. Classification (NCBI taxonomy): domain Eukaryota; kingdom Metazoa; phylum Chordata; class Mammalia; order Rodentia; family Heteromyidae; genus Dipodomys; species Dipodomys spectabilis. The sequence goes on along the minus strand of NW_024870931.1, from coordinate 1,377,941 downwards.
GTTTCACAGGTGTTGGGAAGGTGGCTCAGTGGTAGAGTGCTTGCCTTGCATGCATCAGCCCCAGGGTTTGATTCCTCAGCACCACATAAGCAAAAAAAGATGGAAGTGGTGCAGTGGTTCAAATGCTAGTGCTAGCCTTGAGCTGAGGGACAGCACCCAGGCCCCAGAGTTCATGCTTCATGACCAACAAAATCAAAATAAAGAACAAAACACAGTCTATCACTGTTTTGGCCTCAACTCTGTAACACCGCTGCTTCAGCCTAGGGCTAAAATTTTAGGTGTGGACATTTATGAACACTCCTGACTCAGACTCTATTTGATAATTTTTTAAATAAATATTTTGTTCTTAATTTTCCTTTTTGTAAATTAACATGCACTTATTAAAATTGGTTTGGCAATCCAAGTAACCTTCTCAAAGTACCTCCTAATGATGACTTACAAAAAGTTGTACTAGGGCTGGGAAGGTGGCTCAGCGGTAGAGCGCTTGCCTTGCATGCATGAGGGCCTGTGTTTGATTCCTCAGCACCACATAAGCAAAAAGAAAAAAACCGGAAGTGGCGCTGTGGCTCAAATGGTAGAGCACCAGCCTTGAGCTGAAGAGCTAAGGGACAGCGCCCAGGCCCAGAGTTCAGGCCCCACGACCGGACCCCCCCAAAAAAGAGTTGTACTATATTTCAACAAGTAAAAGAATGCTACAAATAAAGAAAAACAATAATTAAATGTTAATAACTAATAAAATAAAAAACAAAACAATTATCACTGTTTTCACTATTTGAAGTGTACTACATATTAGATGAAAGGGACTAAAATTGATCATACGAAGATTGGAAAGTAGAATACCATGTAGAACAAATAAATCATAGAAAGCCTGTGCATGTTAGAACAAGACAGCAGACCAAATTCCAGAAATGCACATTATCTTAGAGGTCAGCTTAATGAATTATCAATGGAAATCTTTGAAATCTTAAATATTTGAACACATGTGGAAGAAGGACAATTGCTGAAGAGAAAGAAAATGTCATCACTATGTTGGGAGGTCCAATATCACATTAGGAATTGATAAAGCACAGATTTGTAATAAAAAGAATACAATTATTCGAAGTGAGGGGTTCATTTGTTTTGATGTAACAGTTCTTGATTTAGGTGCTAACAATTAACATACAATTGATCCAGTCCCACAGCTGAGTTGATATTGACTGCAGTATTCCTACATAAAGAGAAAGAGAAAATTTACAAATGACTGGTGAAATGAGTTGAGGATGAAGTGTTCTAGTAGTGATATCTGAGGTTTAGATACAGGTAAAGAGGTGGACTTTCTTTTCTAAAATTCCCCCATTTTTAGCCTGGTGCTAGTGGCTCATAACTGTAATCCTAGCTACTCAGGAAGCTGAGGTCTGAGGACTGCAGTTCAAAGCCCCCTGGACAGGAAAGTCCCAGAGACTCTTATCTCCATTTAACCACAGGAAACCAGAAGTTGCACTGTGGCTCAAGAGGTAGAGAACTCACCTTGAGTTGAAGAGCTCAGGGACAGTGCCCAAGCCCTGACTTCAAGCCCCTCGACCAACAACAACAAAAATCTCCCTTTTCTTGGACTGCCTACATCTTTTCCTAACATTCAACAAAGAAGCCATTTTATCACCCACAACATATAAGTCCTATCCTAGCTACTGCAAATAGAATGATTTGGTTTCTTATGTCAAAAGTTCAAATTTTAAAAACAAATACCAGAATTGGTAACTTTTTTCCCAGTCCTTGAACACTGGGCCTGGGCCCTGAGCATGGTTATGCTGATAGCTTTCGTGTGAGCTTGCTTGTTTTGAATTACTGCTGATGAGGGGAATTACTGGGTCTTCAGGGAGATCTATATTTAGTCTTTTCAGGAAACTCCGTACTGCATTCCACGGTGGATGAACAAGTTTAATTTCCCACCAACAGTGTAATAGAGTTCTCAATTGGCTACATCCATGTCAGCATTTGCTATTGTTCATTTTCTTGATAATGGCCATTCTTACTGGGAGGAGGTAGAATCAGTCTTGTTTACTTGTAGATTTGTGGGCACCTTCTAGCTAACATAAATGAATGAATCCATGAAACTTATATTGCTCTGAGTCTGCATTCTGTTCTCTTTGCTCTTAGTATAATTTTACCAAGCCTTTCATTTTCCTTAAGACTGGTGAAAAGTCATCATTTCTGATGGGTGAATAGAATTCCACTGTGTGTGTGTGTGTGGGTGTGTGTGTGGGTTAGATCATGATAGGCCCATGAATTCATTTCTAAACCTTCATTTTCTTCTATAATTCAGTAATTCCATATGAATTCATTTCTAAACCTTCTGTTTCATCTATAATTTAGTAATTCCATATTAAATTTGGATTGATTCTCTACTGTATTGAAGAATATAGTTGGAATTTTGATGAGTATTTCATTGTCAATTTTGGGGGGGCCGCATTGCAGTTTCATCATGTAAATTCTTCCAACCAGGAGCATTAAAAGATTTTCCATTTCCTTGAGTCTCCTTAATTTCCCTTTTTAGATTTTTAAAGTTTTCACCGTAGAGGTCCTTCACATTTTACTTAAATTAATTAATTCCTAGTTTTGTTGTTGTTGTTTTGTTCAGTTTAGATTTGATTTGGTTTTAAGGCTAATACATAGGAGGTTGATTTTTGGATTTCAGCATGGATCTTCCCATTGTTCGTAACACAGAAAAACTACTGATTGTTGTGGTTTTTATAACCTGCTACATTGCTGAAGGTTAGCATCACCTTTAGTAACTTGAAGGAGGAAGCTATAGGGTCCTTTAAAATACAGGATCATTTCATCTGTAAAAAGGGATAGTTTTATGTCTTCCCTATTTGGATCCCCTTTATGTTTTTCTCTTGCTTATTGCTCTTGCTAGAAAGTCCACTGCCTTATTGAAGAGTAGTAGAGAGAATGGACATCCTTGTCTCATTCCTGATTTTAATGTCTTCATGCTTCCACTGTTAGGTAAATGCTAATTATCTGTCATATATATACTCTGTATTGTATTGAGGAATGTTCCAATGCATTTCTAGCTTCTCAGACAATCATAAAGGGGTATGGGAGCTTGTTAAAAGCTATTACTTCATCCCTATAGACGATCATGTGTTTCTTGTCCCTGCTTCTGCTGATGGTTTGTACTATGATTATTGACAAGAATATTGAATCCAATTGTATCCTAGGATGAATCCTATTTGATCATACAATATTATTTTTTTGTTAGTTGCTGAAATTAGTTGGTGAGAATTTTATTAAGAAGTTCTGCATCATTGCTTATCAAAGAGTTAGGTTCATAGTTCTCTTTCTTTGGTGAGTCCCTATGTGATTTGGAGAAGAGTCTAATTCTAGCTTCATAGAATGTGTTTGATAATTCCATTTCCCTTTCTATTCCATTGAAGAGTTACATCTGTGTATTGTAAGTTCTTTGCAGGCCTTAATTTCATGGTAAATTCATTGAGTTGTAGATTTCTCTGGAATGGGAAGTGGTTTATTGACATTTCATTTTCATTTCTTCTTATGTGTTACTACTTGCTTCAGATCCAGTATAGGAAAGCATGAATTTCCTCAGGATTCTTCAGGTGATTGGCATAAGATTTTCAAAGTACTCTCTTATAACATTCTCAATTTTGCTTTTATCTGTTGTGTTGTCTCATTTTTGTCTCTAATTTTCTGTATTTGGCTGAGTTCTCTAATTGTTTTGTTTTTTGTTTTTTATTTTTTATTATGAAGGTGATATACAGAGAGGTGGGTTACAGTTACATAAGTAATGAGTACATTTTTTTTTTTTTTGGTCCGGTCGTGGGACCTGAACTCTGCCTGGGCGCTGTCCCTCAGCTCTTCAGCTCAAGGCTAGTGCTCTACCACTTGAGCCACAGCACCACTTCCGGCTTTTTTCTTTTTGCTTATGTGGTGCTGAGGAATCGAACCCAGGGCCTCATGCATGTAAGGCAAGCACTCTACCACTGAGCCACCTTCCCAGCCCAAATGAGTACATTTTTAACAGTGTTACCCCTTCCTCATTTTTTTCTGCTTCCCTCAACCCTGACATCCCACTCCCACAAAGTTGTAAAGTTTATTTCTAACATAGTGTCTAGTGAATATCACTCTTGCTTTGGTTAATCTTTGTCCCACCATTTCTGTGATTTCCCTTCCTTTCCCCAAATCAGATTAACTTATGTATAAGACAAAGGGTACAGAAATCAAAAACAGTGAGTGCAGGGAATAAACCAAAGAGGAAAAACTAAATAGAAATAACTAAAAACAGTTCACTATACAATTATCTTGTATCCATTTCTTGGAACTCATTTTGATAAGCATCATTTTATGGTGATATGCATATTGCTATTGAGCTATTGTGAATATCCTAGACATATTCTAGTTTTTCCAAATGAGTGAAAACATGTAGCCTCTGATTCTTTGGGTCTGGCTTGTTTGAATTATTATGTTTCCAAATGATTCCATTTCCTTACAAATGGGACAATGTCAATCATTCTGATGGAAGCATAGAATTTTGTTGTGAATATATACAACATTTCCTTGATCCATCATTGCTGAGTCATAGGGGAGCTCTAGTGAGCAACCTCTATACTTCTTTACAGAATATTTGAACAAGTTTACATTTCCACCAATAGTGTGGTAATGTTCCTTTTTGGCCACATCCCCACCAGCCCAGCATCTGTCATTATTAGTTTTCTTCATTATGGTCATTCTAACTGGGGTTAGGTGGAATCTCAATTTTGCTTTGATTTGCATTTCTTTTATGGCCAGAAATGTTGCACATTTCTTCATGTGTCTATTGGCCATTCATATTTCTTCCTCAGAGAGGTCTCTCCTTAAATCTTAAGCTCACTTATATTATGAGGGTTGTTGTTTCTATTAGAATTTTTTTTGGGGGGGTTAATTTTGGGACTCTAAGAATATTTGAGATATGAGGCCATTGTGTGTTGCAGAGCAACTAAAGACCTTCTCCCAATCTGTGGATTTTTTTCTTATCTTTCTATCTATATAAGGTCTCTTTTTAGTCAGATTTGGTAAGGGTCTGTCAAGTCTGTTAATTTATTGAAAGAAACAACTCTGTTTTGTTGATCTATGTTTTATTTTGTCATTACTTATTTCTGATTTAACTCTTTTTATTTGTTTCAGCCTACTTAGGTTGGACTTGTTCCTCTCTTCAAGGAGCTTTAGGTACATAATAAAAATACTGATTTGAGATTTCCCCAATTGCTTGATGTAGGCATTCAAAGCTATAAATTTTCCTGTAAGTACTGCATTTTGTATGTCCCAGAGGAGCTGGTATTTTGTGTCTTCATTTTTCTTAAATTCCAGAAATTTTCAGATTTCCATTCTAATCTCTTCAGTGTCCCACTGGTCATTCAGCAATGTGTTGTTCAGTTTTCATAGGTTTGACAATTTTTTTTTTTGCTTTAGCTGTTTAATTGTAAGTTTATTCTGCTGTGGTCTGACAAGCTATGGGAATTCAATTAATTATTCTTTCAATTTGGACAGAATTTCTGTGTGACATAGGATGGGTTCTATTTTGGAGAATCTTCCATGACCTGCTGCAAAGAATGTATATACTGACACTGAATGTATATTCTGTAGATGTCTGTTAGGGCAAGGTGGTCAATGCAGTTATTTAGGTCTTCAGTTTCTTGGTTGAGCTTTTCCCTGGATAACCAATCCATGCATGACAATGATGGGTTGAGATGTGTTTTTAGGTTATGTAGTATTTGGTTGATGATTTGGGGTGGTCGAAGATTCATGGCATTGATATTTACACTTGTTGTATCCTCCTAATGGAGAGCTGCCTTTATCAATATGTCATGTCTCTTCCTACTAATTTTAATTTGAGTTCCACATTATTTTATGTTAGTAATTCTACTGTGGCCTGTTTATGGTATCCATTTGCTTGAAAAATTTCCTTGCAGCCTTTCAGTTTGAGTATGTGTTTGTTTTTGTCAATGAAATGTATTTCTAGTGGACACTGGATGGATGTGTCTGGTTTTTTTTTATAATACTATCTAATCTGTGTTTTCTAATTGGAAATTTAAGTCCATTGATATTGAGAGTTAAGGCTGGGAAATATCTATAATTCCTGCTGTTAGGAGCTGTGCCTCATCTATTCTTAATATATTTACTTTGTTCAGTAGAATTTGTGGAGGGGAAGGGGAAAAACAAATCGTTTAAATAGGGATACAGGTGGACCCATTGCAACAATGAGATGCACAAGTCATTATGTTGAAAACGAACTTTAATACTTTGGTACGGGGGTGGGGGGGGAGGTGGGAGCGGGGAGGGTTGGGTGGGGTTGGGGGTGGGAGGATCGGAAGGGATGGGAAGGGGAAACAAAAGAGGAGGCTACAATGCTTGATAAGAAATGTACTCATTATCTTGTCCATGTAATTTTAACCCCTCTCTACAGTATTTTCACAATAAAAAAATATATATTTACTTTGTTCTCTGGTAGGGAGTATTTTATATGACCAGTTCCTGTTCTTCTTGGCCTTCTCTATGTAGGATATATTTGATTAATTTCTATCTTGTTGATTTGGTGGGGATAAGTTGTTTCAAGTTCTCTTAGTCATGAATTATTTTTATATATCCTTTAAATGTAAAGGAGAGTTTGGCTTAGGACAGTATTCACGGTTGGTATTTGTTTGCCTTTAATGTTTGCCATATATCATGTCAGGCTCTCCTTTTTACCATATCAGCTAAGAAATCATTATTTATTCTGACTGTATATCCTTTATAAATAATCAGTCTTTTCTCCTGACAGCTTTAAGAATCCTTTCCTTGATCTCTAATGATCCTCTAATGGATTATGATGTGGTGGTGGGTTGTTCTGTTCTGGTATTCTCTGTTTGGTGTTCTAAAGGCCTCTCTTCTCTGAATGAGCCTTTCTTTTTGGATGTTTGGCATGTTCTCTGCTAGAATTCTGTAAAATATTTCCCATCCATTTTGTTTCCTGCTCTTATCCTTCTTGATACCTATCTCCCCCAAGTTTGATCTTCTAACTGAATCTTGAACTTCCAGCAAGATCGTTTCTTATTTCTTGGATTTGATCTAAATGATTAGCTCCTCTTTTCTATTAGACCTAGTCTGTCTTTGATGCCTAACATTATCTTCTATGTCATCTATTCGCTGTGGAGACTTTTTACCTTGTGTTTTATTTCTCTATCTTCTAATTGGTCATTTTTTTAGGGCTTCTATCTTTACTAAGGCTTTGTTTTAGGTCTTGTGAGGACTTTCTTTACATCTTTTCTTTGGATAGGGGAGTTGGAGGTTTTTTGTTGTTGTTGTTTTTTTAGCTGTGTCTTCTCTCATACCTTTTAACTATTTAACTATTTTTTTCCTTGGACTCCTTTGCCTTCTCAAAAATTTTTTTATCTTTCTGTTTGTAGTCTCCATGAATTATTTTGCTAATCTTTGATTGGTCTCATCTTTTTTACAAATTTCTTGTAGAGGTTTTGTATCTTTTCGTTAATGACATTTTTCAGCAGTATTTGTAATGTATTTTGAATTCTCTCTTCTAGCTCCTTAATTGTCTGTTCTAATGTCTGGTCAGTTCCTGTGTGAATTATACTACCGTGGCATCAGTTTTCTTGTATTTTTCTGATTTTTTCTGTCCATTTGGTGAATTTCTTTGCTTTCATTTGGGGGATCTATGATCTTAATAGGTGACTCTCTATGTTCTTGGTTGATTTGCAGGTGTTGGTTTGGTCTTCTGTTGTGGTTTGTTTTTCTAGAATTAGGTTTTTGTCTAGATGATTAAGTGTAGGATTAGAGATCATTTGTGGTGAGATATTGTCATGTTAATACTTGTGGTTCCAATGACAGTTCGAACTGTCCAGTGGTAAGGTGAATAGTGTCTGTGTTTGGATGTGGCTGCCTCTGTTCCAGCTTTTTTCCCATGTGGCCCTTTTATTTCCACAGTGCAGCTGTGCTTTTGAATATGTTGGCCAACACAGTCACAACAGTCACTTGCCTGGCTGGGTAACTTTTCATAGATTTCTGTTTTCTTGTGAAGACAGTATAAAATCTTCTTTTGAATTATATGTTTATATATAATTATACCTGACTTGGTTTGACCTGCTAGAAGTGGAATACCTGCTAGGACTCTAAGTCTCTGTTTCATTAGCTGGAGCCAGGGTAATTTTCTGTTCCTTTTTTTTTTTTTTTGTCGGTCGTGGGGCTTGAACTCTGGGCCTGGGAGCTGTCCCTCAGCTCTTCAGCTCAAGGCGAGCGCTCTACCACTTGAGCCACAGTGCCACTTCCGGTTTTCTGGTGGTTTATTGGAGATAGGAGTCTCACGGTCTTTCTTGCCTGGGCTGGCTTTGAACCGCGATCCTCAGATCTCAGCCTCCTGAGTAGCTAGGATTACAGGCGTGAGCCACCAGCGCCCGGCTAATTTTCTGTTCTTATTCAGCCATTGTTTTTCCACTTCCTCAGGTTTATTTTTGATATTGTGGATTTTTTCACATAATTTAGGATTTGTCATGGTTGTATCCTTTTATTTTATTTTTTTCTGTTTGTGTTACTTTGAAATAGTGATTTCAGGCTTCTATGAAGAGACAGTAATAATATGAAATGTATGTTATTACATTGAAAGAAAGAGACCAGACATTTTAACCTTTTGCTACAAGTAAATTAATATTAAGCAAAACTAATGAAAATAATTACTTATTCACTCTTTAGAGGATGAGTATAGTACTCTTGGATATCTTGGAGGAAAAGATTTTAGACTTATTATAGAGAAGATGCTCATATCAGAGCTCTGATTTCACTGTCATCACTTTTAACTGCTAAAAGCACTTGCTTAATCTCTAATTAAAAAGGGAAAAATAAACTAACATCTTACATGATTGTTTTGACAATTAATTGTTATATTAAAGGCCAAAGGGAGGAATTGGAGATTAATATAATCTTTTCCCTCTCTTCTGATTATTACACAGCAATACCTGTGATTTTCAGGAGTCTTTTGCAATGTACTCATGGCTGAATTACTAATATGCTTAATAATATGAAACATATGATACAGAACTAGATCAGCCAGCAAGCACAAAGAACTAGTGATAAGATCAAACTTTTGAGCAGAGTTGCCACATCACTTTGGAATGCAATTCCTTCATATGAACTTCAAATTTTGTGGCTTTCCTTGTGTGATTAAAAGGTAAGAAAGTAGAAACGAGAATTCCTGTTCAGCCAAGTAGAAAGTACTCATTATACCATCCTCATGTTGCAAATTTCCATTCCATAAAGACTCTTCATTAGAGTACCTTCATTTAATACACTTCAGCACATCATCCTTCCCTGTTGGAGACAGGAAAAAAGGATAATTTTGTTTGAATATTATCTTACATAAATTAGTGTGTATAGGTTTGATTTGCATAATTACAGATGTTTGTAATAAATGTATGTAGGGATCATGTCACAACTAAAAAATAAAAATAAAATCACATAACAACTAGAAGTCACAGCATTTTGTGCATAAATACATACATTAGATTCGTTGCAGAATTTCTATTTTGAGAATAACTTTATATTAAAGTATAATGCACTTTACTAAGGATTGAAACATTTTATTGAAAAAAATATATTTTTGGGGGGTGGGTCCGGTTGTAGGGCCTAAACTCTGGGCCTGGGTGCTGTCCCTCAGCTATTCAGCTAAAGGCTAGCGCTCTACCACTTGAGCCACAGCGCCACTTCCAGCTTTTTCTTTCTGCTTATGTGGTGCTGAGGAATCAAACCCAGCGCCTCATGCATGCGAGGCAAGCACTCTACCACTGAGCCACCTTCCCAGCTCCTGAAAAATATATTTCTTAGAGCTATTTTTGCTTCATAATTTTAAGAAGAAAAATGATCCCAAAGTAATTATTTTTTATTTTTTCCTGTTTCCATGTGATGAACTTTCAAATAAGAAATCCAGATATATGATTTAATTTAACCAAAAATATTTATTGAGCATAAAGTCTTTCTACTCTCTACATTCTTCACACTAAGACACCAAATATGAGTCTGAAATAATTAGTGTCTTTTTTTACCTATGTTAATATTATTTACAATGTGAGTGAAATGTTTAAAAAGTAGTATTTATTTTAGCTTAATTACTGTGAAGAGACAATAAATGATATTATCAAAGGCTAAAAATGATTAGATTTAAAATTTAGAATTTAGGAAATCGTTTTGACCACTCTCGTTATTGGAGCCTTCACTACAATGTCATGAGACAATTTATATTGTTGAAGCAAAAATCCGAGGTTAAACATTTATGAATAAAAAATCATGTCATTCTGAACATGTAGAGCTACATTTCAAACAAAGAAAATTTAGCTTTTAAATACCTGAATATGCTAGTACATTTAATTGCAGGGTAAGTACTTGTTCTGAAAGGAGATAAAATTGCATTTATTTTGAAATGTAAACCTAAGTATTCATTTGAATAAAAGATAATGTTTAAAATATCACTCATTCAAGAAAGAAGATGTACAGTTAGTTGTTTTTCATGTCAATTATGTTCTCTAAAATTACTACAAATACTAGATTAGTAAACCTAATTCATTGCTTTCTGGGAAATAGAAATTCAGTTTACTAAAACTCATGACTATAACTTTTTCTCAAACAATTGCTAAATAATTGTTTTATATTTTTTGTCATGGAATCTTATTTGACATATTTTTATTCATTAAGTTAAATAATTGGCCAATAACAATATAAATTATGCATGATCAAATTTTATCTAAAACAAGTATTTCTTTCACAAGACATATCATGGCTCTCTTAAAGAACACTAGAAGGCAATGTCTTATTTATTAATTTTTAATTATTTTCTTAATGGTTATTAATTGCCAGAAGTGGCAATTCTATAATATATTTAAAGCATTTGATTTTACTCCCTATATTTCCTTTTCGTTACTCCTTTCTCCAAAGATCTTCTGTTTTTCACATAAAATTACGTCTTTGTATATGTGCATATAAACTAATTTGGAAGATTTAAGCTAAACTGCAACTTAATTCAAGATGTACAGTGGATTAATAGGATGAATAAAACTTGAATAATTTTCGTTAACTTCTGAATTGAGTTATCATTATTATTATGGTTAGGGTTAGGATCCCAGGCAGAATTAGAATTAGAATTAGAGAAATAGAAAATTTAGGTTCAACACAGGATGACCCATTGGAACAATAATACTCAAAAGACACTGTTGAAAATGAAGCTTACACCATGGGGAGGGAGGAGTAAGGGAAGTGGGGAGGAATGGGATAGCGGGAGAACAAGACAGAAGGGGGTAACAATGCTCAACAAGAAATGTACTCCTTTTGTTACATATGTACTTAATCGCTCTTCAAAGCATCTTTACAACAAAATAAAATTGTTAAGATATAATGAAAAATAAAACCTGCCAGGACATAGAAAAACACTTAAAAATTTAGGTTCAAAATGCAAGTAAAATTTAGACCTACATGCTGAGCAAGAGTTAGGATAAATGTGAAAAAAGAGGCTTGCTATTAACATGATGATTCAGTTATATGTAGGCTTAGGCTTACGCAAGGTGTTCCAGTTAGAGCTGGGGTTAGGATGAGAAAAAGATGTAAGATATTGTGTAAAACTGACACATATTTTAAGAAGAATGAATGACATCAAAGTTAGAATGAATGAAAACCAGTGTTTATGTTACTTTAAACATTCAGATATAATTTGGTTTAAAGTGTGAGATACTTTTTTGTTCTAATTAGGGTTAGGGAAGGATAAGCTTTAGGGTAAATTTCAGTTTTCCACTAAGAAGTGGAAGCAAAAAAATGTGTGATTGAATAGAATCTAGACAATTTTCCTTACATTAACCGTTTGGTATTAAATCAGACTGTGATTAGGATTAGGTTTCTGGTTAACCGGGGTAGAGGATAGAGTACAGAAATGGGTTAAATTAGTGGCTTGTGCCTATTATCCTAGCTACTGAGGAAGATGATTTCTGAGGATCCCAGTTCAAAGCTAACCCGGGCAGGAAAGTCTGTGAGACTTTTATGTCCAATTAACCACCAGAAAACCCAAAAGCGGTGTTGTGTCTCAAGTGGTAAGAGTGAGAAAATCTGTAGGGTTTACAGAAAACCTGCAATTTATTTCAAGAATTACAAGTGGAATTTCAGTTAGGATTGCAGAAAATGAGCATTTTTCATAAATTTTAGAATTGGGATACTGTTAGTGTCAAGGTTATGGTTAGGATGCCAGCCATGGTTAGGATTAGAGTGAAGGAGAAAAAAATGAGGCTCAAATTGAAGGTAAATTTAGAATAAGCCTGGTAAGAATTAGAATGAATGTGAACTAGAGTATTGTATTAATATTAGAATCTACTTACAATTAGGTTTATGGTTATTGTCAATGTTCCCGATAAGATTAAGTTAGGATTAGAAAATGACTAAGATATTCAAAAAATAAATGAAACCTATTTTTGGAAGGCTTATTTGAATCAAGTTAGGATGAGTGAAAACTAGTGTAGTTGTGTTAGTGTTAGTATTGTCATATAATTAGGATTAAGATTAGGGTCAGTATTTTGTTCTGATTATGATTACTGTTATGAATAAGAAAGTTTTTAGTATAAAATCCAGTTTTCACTTACAATTAGAAGCAAAAATGTGAGATTGAATAGTAACTAGAGCATTATCTTTATATTTATTTCTCAGTGATCATTCTCATAATAATTAATGAGAGTTTTCCAGACAGGTTTAGGTTGAGAGTTAGCATTAAGTAATGGACTAGATGGTAAGTAAATCTGAAACTGTTTTAGGGTACAGGGTTTCTGAAAAACCTGGGATGAATGGAAACTAAGTATTTTTCCTGATAAAGAGAATTTGAGGACAAGTATAATGGTTCATGTTAGGGAACAAGATAACTTCAGAAATAGAGTCAGAAAATTTGTGGGAATTAGGGCAAACTGAAACTAATTTCCAGAGTGCAAACAGGAGTATTCATTAGGATGATTTAAAACTTGAGTCTTTTTCTTAAACATTAGAATTGACTATCAGGGTGAAAGGTTTCAGTTCCAGCTGGGGTTAGTGTAGAGAAATGGAAAGTTAAGGGTCCCACTGAAAGTAAATCTTCGAATAACAAGTCGAGTTAGAATTAGGATGAATGTAAAATAAGGAACTGCTAACAATATTAAGATTAGAGTATGATTAGTGTGAGGGTTAACCTCAATATTTCAGTTAGGGCTAGGGTTACAATAATGGCAAGATAATGAGTAAAACTACAAACTATTTTAAGAAAGATGAGTTGAATCAAAGTTAGGATGAATAAAAACTACTGTATTTGTGTGGCTTTTAGAATCCAAAGTCCATTAGTTCCAGGGTTAGGGTTACTTTTCTAATTCAGGTTAGGCTTAGGGTTAGGGAAAAGTAAGCTTTAAGGTAAAACTGAATTTTCTGCTAACACTTTCAAGTAAAATAAGTTTGAAATTTAACAAAAAATTCAGAGTTTCTCTAAGTTTCCTATGCAGGGTTCAATGGGGGTAAATTTAGAGTTAGGTTTCTAGTAAGGTTTAGATATATAGTAAGGGTTAGGAACTAGAGTAGATTTTAAGTAAACTTGTGACTTCTATTTGGAGATACAGAAGTTCTGTAAAAGTTAAAATCAGTGGAAACTATAGTATTTTTCATGATATGAGGATTTGAGGCTAATGTCTCATAATAGAGAACAAGATAGATTTCAGAGTCCAAGTCAGGGAATCTGACTACATATCATTTCAAAGATAATGGGTATCTGTAAGGATGTATCTAAACTTGAGTATTTTCCATTAATTTTAGGATTGCATTACTATTATCATCTCTTAGGGTTGTGACCAGGATTAGAGTTAGGATTAGGGAAATTAAAGATTGAGAACATGAGTGACTTACTTCCCTTGTATATGTATATGAACTATGCTAAGTCTTGAACTCAAGGCTTGGGTTCTGTTCCTGAGGTTTTTGCAATAGGCTATGAGCCACGAATCCACATCCAGCTTTCTTTGACAGTAAATTGGAGATGAGAATCTCACAGACTTTCCTATCTGAGCTGACATTGAACTGAGATCCCCAGATCCCTGCCTTCTGATTAAATTTAGGATTAAAGGCATGTGCTACCAATGCCCAAGAAAGTGATTGACTTTTATTGACTGTTTTTACTTATGTTCGAGATTGAGACTTTAGTTCAATATCTGACAGCTTTGCTCAATAGGTAGTACTCTGCCACTTGAGCCATATCTCCAAAAATGATTATTTTAAGTAGATGGAAATCATTAAATTTTCTTCAGATGATATGCATCATTAGTATTGTTCTAAAACTCATCCTAGCGAAAAAAGATTTAGAGATGATCTGAGCAGATTCTCGTGCTTTCCTTCTAATGGCATAACATTTTAGGGACATGATTTTTTAATTATTTTAAGTAGCAAAGGAGTTATCATTAAACAAAGCAGTTTATGCACACAATATACCTTGATCAATGCCAACCCTTTCAACATTCTCATCCATGTCTCCTCTATGAACCTCTTCCTTAACTCTTCTTAATATTTTAGGATATTTACTGGATTCCTCTCTGCACTTCACCCTTTTTCTCCTTTTTATTCTTCTCCTTTTCCCCCTTCATCCCTCTTTTGACTACCCACTTCCATATTATCCAGCAACTCTACTCCTAGACATTTACCTGAATGTTTACAAACTAGGATATACTAAAAGTTTCAGCACAACCAGCCCAGCTACCCTTCAAAAGAGAAATGAATCAAGAAAATGTAATACACACACACACACACACACACACACACACACACACTGGAAATTCTACTTACCCATCAGAAAGAATATTGTACAATTTGTATCTCATTTCTCATTTCTTCTGCCTGGTATCCCATTGTTGCCGTACTGTCCCTGTACTGCAGTAACTGACACATGCAAACTGATGTAAATTTTGTCAGGGTTATTGGCTAGGAATAGATTCCTAAATATGAGTTCTTTGCTCATTCTCTTCGTCTATTCATGCCTTTGAGTAGTGATTCTACAGATTCATTTGTACCATTTGCTACACACAAAAGAGATGAACCACTTGTACGTATATATACATACATGTATATACATACATACATGGATATATGCATTTTATGATTTCAAGAATTATGGAGCTAACTAAAATCATATGCATTTTCCTTCCTTTTCAATTTTTTCAAAGCCTAAATAACTTTGTCTCTTTTGAATACCTAATTTTAAAGAGAATGTCATCATCTCTGATCTGTCAGCGTCCTTGAAATTAGATGTTCCAATAAAACAAAATTACTTAGGCTTTTTGGTGGAAGAGAAGAGTATTACTAGGGTTTTATTCAGGGGTTCTCTGCTTACTAGACAGGACTTTGGTTGTATAGCACCAAGCAGTTCAACTTCTGTTGCCATAGTTCTAGTCCCTTTTATTTGCTTGAGGTCTTGAACTTTTTGCCCAGGTCTGATCTTAGATTGATTGAGACTTTGTACCTATGCCTCTCACATAATTAGGTAGGATTACAGATGTGAACCATGATGGCCAGATCATTTGTTGAGATGGCTGTCTTGGCAGTTATTTCTCTGGCCTGGCCTCAGACATTTCTGCTTCCCAATCAGCTAGGATTACAGATGTGAGCTACTATACTTGGTGTACATGACACCTTCCTTTTTTTTGAGAGGTTTTTATTGTAAAAGTACTGTATAGAGGGGTTATAGTTACATGAGCAAGGTAATGAGTGCATTTTCTATCAAGCATTGTTACCTCCTCCTTAGTTTTTCCCCTACCCATGCTTCCCTCCCACCTTCACAACTACACTCACCCTCTCCCCCCTTCGACGCCTCCCTGCCTAAATTGTAAACTTCCTTTCCCAACATACTGTCTTGTGCATCTCATTGTTACAATGGGTTAGCCTGTATCCCTGTTTAAACATTTTGTTTTTTCCCTTCCCCTCCCCAAGCTAGAAAAGTGTGTATACAAGATGCAGGGCACCAACATCAAATACAGTGAAAACAGGGGTTATACTGTGGGGTAGGAACAAACAAAGAAACAAAAAAAATCACAATGTAGATGATCAACCCCTATCTTGGGGTTCATTTCGCTTCACATCATCTTATCTGGCCATACATACACAGCTTTTGAACTTTTATGCTTGTCCCAGACATATACTAGTTACTGAAAATAAGGGAAACCATAAGATCTATGTTTCTTTGGGTCTGTCTTACTTCACTTAATGTAATTTTTTCCAAGATTCCACTTAGAGCTCTCCTATGACCCAGTAATCCCACTTTTAGGCATTTACCAAATCATCACAAACAAGACCATACTAAGCTACCAGCACAATGATGTTTATTGCAGCATTATTTACCATAACTAAGATATGGAACCAACCCAGAGGCCCCTCAGTAGATGAATGGATCAAGAAAATGTGGTATCTATATATATATATACACAATGGAATTCTATGCCTCAACAGAAAGAATGCCATGGCTCCATTTGTTAGGAAATGGAAAGACTTGGAAAAAATTTTATTAAGTGAAGTAAGCCAGGCCCAAAGAAACAAAGGTACCATAGTTTCCCATATTTGCAATAAGTAGTATATGTCTGAGACAAGTAGAAACGGTCAGATAAGTAGATGTTAGGCAAAATGAACCCCAAGATAAGGATTAAAATGATTTTTCTTTCTTGCGTTTGTTTCTAACACATTTATAAGATGATTTTTTTTGTTGCTTTGCATGTCCCTCCCCCACGGTATAACCCCTGTTTTCACTGTATTTGATGTTGGTATAATTTGTGGAAGGGAAGGGAACAAAAACAAATTGTTTAAATAGGGATACAGGTGGACCCATTGCAACAATGAGATGTACAAGACTTTATGTCGAAAAAGGAATTTTACAACTTTGTCTTGGGGTGGGGAGGTGCGGGGGGCTGGGGGATGGGAAGAGATGGGAAGTTGAAACAAAGGAGGAGGCAACAATTCTTGATAAGAAATATGCTCATTACCTTGCCCATGTAATTGCAAACACTCTGTACGGTATTTTCCCAATAAAAAAGAGAAAATGTTGTGTGTGTGTGTGTGTGTGTATGTATATATATATATATATCACATTGTATATATTTATATGTGTATATATACATATATAGATCCTGTAGTTTCCCTTACTTGCAGTAACTAGTAAATGGTATCATATGACCATATAAGATGATGATAAGTGAAATGAACCCCAGGAGAAGGACACAAATGATTTTTTATTCCATGAGATTCTTATCTCTATATAATCCCCCAAAGAAAGTTGGAAGGGGAGCTGTGGTTCATGTATAGAGCACCACCCTTTAGGGAAAAAGCTTAAGTGAGAATATAAGGTCCTGAGTTTAAATCATCGTATCAGCACTGAAAAAAGTTGATTTCTTTTCCTTGAGGTTTTTATTAAATTGCTCAGAAAATAATCAACATTGAATTTATGTTTAGCATTACTATCAAAATCTTGTTATCTTTGTTGATGTTATTCTTTATTTTCCTAAATTTTACTTACACATTAATATCCAGTAATGGAAAGAGATGATTAGTGTTTCACAAGTTTTTATGGCAGTTGAATATATGGATGAGAGATGCTTACAAGGAGTTTGGACTGAATAGATATGTGCAAGCTCTTCAATAAATAAATGATAGTTGAAGAACCTGTGGCCCTGTATGAAATAAAATAAAGAAATCAGTAAGGAAAGGTAAGGTATGATTCTGGAAAGCACACAATTTTGGAAGATAAAAAACCAAGGAATATATGTAGCTTTTGGTAAGAACTTTGTAACCCACAGACACATTTTATTTCTTACTTCTACTGTAAGGCATTTCAGTTAACTTTATTTTACAAAGTTAAACATGATTGGCATTTAATACTAACTGGCTTCTGTCTCAGGTGAGCAATTATTCTAGCCAGGTGCGAGGGGTTCATGCCTATAATCCTAGCTACTCCAAAGGCTGAGGTCTCTAGATCCTAGTTCAAAGCCAGGTTGGAGAGGAAAGTTGGTGAGACTTTTCTTTTCAAATAACCATGAGAAAACTGGAAGTGGCATTGTGGCTCAAAGTGGCAGCACTAGCCTCAAGTAATAAATTTCAGATAAAGAACCCAAGTTGTGAGTTCAAGTTCTCTGAAATTATTCTTAAAATACTTGTTCTCAGGATTTCATTAACTTGTCTAGAAGAACGTTTTAAACAGAGATTTTTTATTTCATGTTGTCAACATTGATTTTTAAAATCTGCAGAGAAAAATTATTTAAAGTCAGAACTGGTTTGTATTGCATTGTATTATGCAATGCCTCTACACCCAAAGATCAGCTGGAAAGCAGATGGTCATATCCTGGCTGTTGGCAATGAAGATGGATATGTGTTTCTTTGAGCAAATAAACAAAATTTGTAAATGGCAGCCTTTATCTATAATACTTTAATTGTAACAAAATTAATATTATTACTATTATTATTTTTGTCAGTTGTGGGACTTGAATTCTGGGTCTGGGCATTGTCCCTCAGCATTTCAGCTCAAGGCTAGCACTCTACTACTTGAGCAACAGTGCCACTTCACATTTTCTGAACCTTTAGTTGGAGATAAGGGTCTCACAGACTTTATTGCCCGGGCTGGTTTTGAACAGAGACCCTCAGTTCTCAGCCTCCTTAGTAGCTAGGATTACAGGTGTGAGCCACTGGGGCCCGGCAGTAAAATTATTTTGAAAAAGAAAAAACCCACGATTCTATCCTTAAACAATTACAATCTGGCAAGTGTATCTGTAATGTTAGTTGTATCAAGTAAACATAGGCAGCATTTTTAGATCTCACTATGTCCTGTCCAATGCCAGATAATATTTCATTAATTTACTTTTTTCTAACAAATTTCATTATGAATTCTCAACAGCACAATTTTCTAGTGAGTAAAAAAAGTCTTCAACATATTTATTTCAACAAACAGCATTTTGCACTTTAAAATTTTTTTTTTCCAGCACTGGGGCTTGAAATCAGGGCCTGGGCACTCTCCCTGAGTTTATTTTGCTCAAGGTTAGCCCATTAGCCACAGCACATTAGCCATTAGCACAACTGAGCCACAGCACCACTCCCAGTTTTTCTGCTTATGTCACCATTCAGGCTTGGCATCTACTGCTTCCTTTGATGGAACGACACAGGACATGTTAGGTCCTTACGCTGTCCTCAGTCCCGAGAGTTCCTCCTTGAACATTCGATCCTAAGAATTAAGGAGACAGCAGACTCTGTCTTCCTTGTGCCAGTTGTGGACCTGTATTTCTTCTGCTGCTGTCATCTTCTGTGGAAAGAATTGATCTGAGCTCTATAAGCCATTTTGATTATTCTAGGTCCTTAGGGTAAGTCTGGCTTTTATACTTAGACAAAAAGTGATAAAAAAAAAATAGCAAACTGAACATTTTTTCTAGTCTATTTATTATCCAAATATGTTTTCATATCCTACCAATAATTCTTATTAGTAAGTGGCACTTAATTAGGAGTCACTTTCTCAAACTCCTAAGTTCCTCAGTGAGCTGTGCGAGAGAAACCACAGCAAGTTTCAGGGGTCCTCCAGACTAACTTCTTGCCCAGGGAGGAGTGCCTCCAAATTAAACAAAGAATAATTCTTATATCTCAGATTACATATCCAATGTATACATATCAAAGAAAGTGAAGGACAAGAGATTAGTCTAACTTGGGAACAATGCACATCACAAACACGAATTCTATGTTAAGAGAAATGAAAAGAAATTTTCCTATATTCATATAATACAATAAAAAGCTCTACTTTTCTCATTATCACTTAATTGTGGTTGCATGTACTCAGTACTAGCTTCATGAAAGTCCTAAAAAACTCTGACACAAACTCAGAAGTTCCATTGGTATCAGCTTGAGATTTTATGAAAAAATTTTACTTTTTATATTTTAAAAATCTATTTTATTATAAAGATGCTGTACAGACGGGTTACATTTACATGAGTAAATTACATTTCTCATTGAACATTGTTACCCACTCAGTGTTTTTCTCCCTCTGTCCCTTCCCTCCACTCCTTCCCACCCCCATTACATTGTAAAGTTAATTTCTGCCATAGTCTTCTGCGAATATCATTGTTGCAATGGTTCACCATTTGTACTTCTTTCAGCATTATGTTATTTCCCTTACCTTCCCCCAATCAGATAAATGCATATAAAGGATGCAGGGTACCAGAATCAAAGACTGGAATTGCCATGGAAAAGAAAAATGACATAAAGTAAGAAGAAAGAACTAGCTGCAGTACATTGGCTACATCAAGCTTGACAACTAAACAAAAGAAGACCTGTTGTTTCTATGTCTTGGTGTTCATTTCAGTTAGCATCATTTTCTCTGGTCATATATATTCATAACTCCCGAGCTATTATGATCCAATTTCAGGAGTAACAGGCTAATGTTAATCATTGCAAATGAGGGAAATCATAGAGATCTTGTTTCTTTGGGGTTGGCTTGATTAACATAATATGATATTTTTCTGTGTTTTCATTTTTTTACAAAAGGGAAGATGTCATTCTTTCTGATAGAAGCATAAAATTCCATTGAGTAAATATACCACATTTTCTTGATCCATTCATCTGTTGAGGGGCAAATGGGTTGTCTCTATATCTTAGCTATGTGTAACAATGCTGTAATGAACAGTTTTGCTGGTAGCTTATTATACCCTAGTTTGTGATCATTTGGATAAATGCTGAGGAGTGGGGTGGTTGGATCATAGGGAAGTTCTATGTTTAGTCTTTTGAGGAA
The DNA here is from genome assembly GCF_019054845.1 of Dipodomys spectabilis. Taxonomy (NCBI): domain Eukaryota; kingdom Metazoa; phylum Chordata; class Mammalia; order Rodentia; family Heteromyidae; genus Dipodomys; species Dipodomys spectabilis. Next base: position 1,357,153 of record NW_024870931.1, on the reverse strand, counting down.
CCTCCATTCTGCCTTCCAGAGTGGTTGAATCAGCTTACATTCCTACCATCAGTGTAGTAGTGTTCCTATTTAGTCACATCCACCCCAGCATCTGTTATTATTTGTTCTCTTGATAATGGCCATTCTAACTGGGGTGAGTGGAATCTAAATATGGTTTTGGTTTTGATTTGCATTTCTTTTATGACCAGTGATGGTGAGCATTCCCTGTCTCTTTCCGAGAGGCCACACTATTACAGGTTTCTAGTGTCTCAACAGAGGCATAGAAACTTGTAATATTGTGTGCTTTTTGTTGTACATTCACTTCACTTGAAGCATTCAATGACTTCTATAATTTACAGCAAAGGTTTATACTAATTACCTTACTGAAAAAAACACTGATTTTCAAAAAGCATAGAAAAAAATCTCTTTGTCAGGGGTCCCAGTGAATACTAAGGAAGTTTCTTTAGTGGAAAATTTTATTTGGTTGCTTGTTCATTATGTTATTTTAACACATGTTGAATTTGGGGTTTCCCCACCAGATCTTCAACAAACTAGCAACTATGCTGCCTCATTGGATTTTGCTTCAAAAGTTACAAAATATTCTGTCATATTTTTGTTTTGGTTTTTGAGGGGTGACTTTTGGAGTGCTAGTGGGCTTGTACTCAGGCTTGAAATGAGGGTCTGGAACTCTAGTTTAGATTGTTTCACTCAATGCTGTCACTGTGCCACTTAAAACCACATATCCACTTCTGGCCTTTTCTGCTTAATTGAAGATAAGAATTTTGAGGATTTATTAGCTTAGGTTGGCATCAAACTGTGATCCTCAGATCCCACCCTCGTGAGCAGCTAAGATTACAAGAATGAGCCAGACACTGGATATATTGTGCTCCCTATGAAACCTAAACAAGGGCACATAATACTGAAGCATGTGTGTAAGGTTATGTATTTCAAACTTAGTTAGAAAAATATAGCCCTTGTGTGTGTGTGTGTGTGTGTGTGTGTGTGTGTGTGTGTATGTGTGTGTGTACATAATATAAATGTGCAGAGGGAAATGAGGATGTATCTGCTAATTTTGAGGAAAGATTTCACCTGGGGCTTTTCATAGACTGAACTACACTGTACAGAATGCTTGAGACTAAAGGTGAGGTAAATGATGTCATCATCACATTCATCTACATCCCTTGCTAGCATTTGCATATACTGTGGTATTGTCATGATTATTTTGTGTATGAGAGCCAGTACTGGGGCTTGAATTCAGGACCTAGGTACTGTCACTTAGCTTTTGTATGTGATGCTAGAACTCTAACATTTGAAGCACAGCTCAGCTTTCTGCATTTAATGTTTAATTGGAGGTAAGAATCGTTTTTGTTCAGTTGGCTTTGAACTGAGTTCCTCATATCTCAAGGTTTGGAGTAGCTAGTTTTACAGGCCTAAGCTTCCAATCCCTAGCTTTTCATTGTTAATTTCACAAGCTACATGCTCACACACATTCCTTGCATTTAAAAATCTCTGTTCAGGCTGACAAGTTGTGAGGAAAGATGGTTGAGTGGATAAGTTACCAAATGGGCCTCTAGCCCCATTAACATCATTCTGACAGTAACTTACATTTCAGTGTGTGAGTACACATTTCCACTTTCACTTGGCCTTTATTAACTGCCTTTTTGAACTGTTTTTGATACATCTTTTAAACATTATCTCCCAAACAGGAGATATTATGTGAATGTATTTGATAATATTTCAGATGGGGGTGGTCTTGTGTGTCTGGATGTCTGTTGTCTGAGGCTGTCTAGCTGGGCTTCATACAGAGCTAATGCTTCCTCTCTGCTGGTTGCAGAGAGGAAGGTTTTCTTCCTGGCCAGGCTTTGATTTGAGATCCTTTCATCTTAGAATTCTAAGTAGCTATGATAACAAGCATGAACCACCAACAACTGGCTTGTTTTAGAAGCATTAATTCCATTTCATTCATTGTTTTTTTCCTGGAAGGTTTATCTAGACAGGCTGCTTGTACCTCATATTAAGGTGATTTGAATAATACCCTTTGCCTCTGGCATTTCTGAAACTCATTTCCTCAGTTCTAGGCAAACAAATTTGTTCTAAAGCCAATAACATTTTTCTTCTGAGTGGTTAGGTACATTAATTAATCTCTTATCCTTTGCTTTGGCAAAGCAATCTGGATGTTTCTGTAAAACCCTACTCCTTGAGAGTATTACAGTTAGAAGGTATCATGTACACACTTTCATACAGTCTCTCCTTTTATAAAAATATGTTACAAGATTGGGTGGCAGAATGATGATTGAATTAATTTGATAACCACTCTAGAATTTTTAAGCCTTAATGCTTATTAACTCAAAGGAGTATTAAAAACAATCAGAATAGTGGAATGTGGCTACTACTCATTTGATGTATGTGGAAAGATGCTCAGAATTCTTATGATTAATAAAATATATCTTCAAATTTCCAGTGGTAGACTGCTATGCTAACTGGGACACTGATGATGCCAGGGTTTTGAAAGCTGCTAATGAAGCAAAATGTGAGGGAGATCATGTGGTAAGGATATAATTCCAAGGCTCATACCAAACATATTGAACTAGAATGCTAAGTGATGAATGACTGAGCGCCAAATTTTATTTGTTGGCTTCTTTGTGATGTCCTGGGATTTGGACGTAAGGCCTAGGTGCTGTCCCTTTATTTTTTCCTCAAGGCTAGTGCTCTACCAGTTGAACCACAGCTTCATATCCATATTTTTGGTGATTAATTGGAGATCAGCCTTACCTAATTTCCTCTTTTGGCTTCCTTAAAACTGATCTTCAGATATCAGCCTCCTGAGTAAGTAGGATTCAGGTTATAAGCTACCGGAGCCCAGCTGGAATCACATTTTAGAAGTATTCTTTTGGTGAATCAGATGTGTCTGACTACTATTTTAGCACTTTGGTTCCAGGGGGTCATGTCAGATTTATACTAAAATCAGAAATTTTCTTCTTGTAATCTGCAGCATCCAATATCTATCTAATTTTTTCCTATTTTCATTTCTGACCTCTTTTTTCTTCATTGTACCTTTCCATACTTACTTCACAAGCAAGCATGCCAGTGCTGTTTTCCTTTTCAGAAACAAGTCAGGTTCATTCCCATCAATGGGGGATGCACTTGCTGTTCTTACTGCCTGGAGTACCTGCTCCTAAATAATTGCCTAGATGATGGCTCTCATATCAACTATCTCTTGTTCAGGAATGTGTCCTCCCATCCCCACTGTGAAGTTGTTGCTACAAAATCACCAATGTCATGTCTCTGATTTATAGAAATTATCATTATGATTTCTGGTTTTCTTTTCAGCATGAAATTAGTGAGGAAAGAGCTACATTCACTTCTGTTTCTCCAACACCTGTAATAGTGCCCAGTCTGTAGTGCTCAGGAGCCTTACATGGAGATCAGCCTTCTCCAGCTCAATTTATCCTAGATTCTCTTTAGGACAGCTCTTCAAGCTGAAGTGTGGTGGCTAGTAGTCATTCCCTCTCATTCTTTGTGCCTGTTGGAGTGGTTGAGTCCACTTCAGGGCAAAACCAGTGCCTGACACCTATTTGTTGCTATGGGAAAAGTGGTTGTGACATCATAGAAGTAATGGCCATTCTTTTGGGTATATGTGTGAGGACACCCACCCCCACACAATTTCCCCAATATATGTTTCTCCTTTGCCTAGAAGTGCATTCACCAATTCAGCAACCAAACTGTCATCCAGTCCCTGATACATTCAGAGTATGTTTCCATTTCCTTTAAAAAAAGAAAATTTCAAGACATGCTTTGATGATTTGTCATTGAATTAATGAAACAGAGTATATAATTTTATGTATTTGTAAGTCTTTGTCCATCTCTCTTGAGCCTTTGTCATATTTCTATGTGTTTGCAGCTTGGGAAGGGAAATAAGGTTTAATTCAGTATAGTTAGAGACTATAGTTCAGAAGACTCTTTTTAGACCCTTTTGGAGGGAATGCCAACTTTCCATCTGATGTTCTACAGATGGCCATTTTGGTACAGGACCTGAGTAGACTGTCATAAGATAAGAGGCTTGTCCTGACTTCTACTGACTTTCCTCTGGGGTCAAGGAGAGTGATCCACTGTGATCTCCTCTGAAAATCTAAGGCAATGGGGGTAAGAGAGACTAAAACTCAGAACCTAGCTTCCCACATCACTAGGATTACAGGATTGAGTCTCATGGACTCAACTCATAGCTGCTTTTTTATACATGGTGTAGTCAGTTTCATTATATTCACTTCCTAGACAGATATATACAAATATATGTATGTTTGTTCATCTATTTATAATCTGTGTTAGATCTAGAAACACACAAATATATATTCATATAATTATAATCAAATTATATCACTACTTTCCCCAATAATATTTTACACTAATGTTTTGTGAAATAAATACTCAAGACTAAAAATTTAAATGCCTTTGCAGTTTGAAAAATCATATTCAATCTTACATATTATACAATATACTATATATAACATAAAGAATATAACATATGTTTACATATAACTGATTTGTGTTATTTTTCTTCCTGATTTTGTGTTGGTTCATCTATGTAAGCCTTCTTTCTTTTATTGATGATGGCTTTTATTTTCCAGTATATATATTTTCTATATATTATGTCAAATATTTTCAGCTCTAAGTAGATTTTTTATATTACTGGAGACAAATTTTTCTTCCATGTTTACCCAAAGCACAATGAAGATGTATACAGATTTGAACTCACTGTTAGAAGAGCATCCCACATACCAGTATATGTAATGTGGCATTTGTCCCAATTGACAGAATTGATTTTTAGGACATCTGATCTGTTGTCCTAGACCTTTTGTAGCCACCTTATCACCCCATGCAGGCATGGCCTGGCTTCTTTGCTGCTCAATGTGCATTTAACAGTTCCCTTTAGGGGCTGGGAAGGTGGCTCAGTGATAGAGTGCTTGCCTTGCATGCCTGAAGCCCTGGGTTCAATTCCTCAGCACCACATAAGCAGAAAAAGCCGGAAGTGGCGCTATAGCTCAAGTGGTCGAGCACTAGCCTCAAGCTGAAGAGCTGAGGGATAGCACCCAGGCCCAGAGTTCATGCCCATGACTGACAAAAAAAAAACAAAACAGTTCCCTTTATTTGCAGTAAAGCTCCCTGTCACTCTGTGTTTTCCACCCAACAGAACACATATGCACAATGCTTCAGATTGTAGGCTTAAAAAGAAACATATTTAGGATTCATGAATCTAGAATATATCAAAAACATTGACATTTTAATAGTTAGAAAAATAAATAGAATGAAAATTTTACAACAATCAGAATAAAAAGAAAAATATTTTCCCAGGAAGGAGGAAGGGAATTTCTAAATCTAGATTGGCCTCTAAATTGCCTTCAGGCAGAAATTCTGTCCCAGAGTCCTCAAAGGGGTTTACTTCCTCATTAAAGACAGGATTTTCTTCCTGAGTCCAGGGAGGGACAGATTCTAATTTCTCAATTGAAAATTGAATCCCCTGCAGGAGGACAGATTGGTCTGGGTATTCTGTGAGGAAAGATTCCCTTTCCTCAACTGAATCTAGATTTTGGGCCTCACTTAATGGTTTTCCTGAAAATAGACTGGGGTAATTTTCCATTAGCACACATTTTATCCTGCACACCAAGATGTGTCTTTTTGACTGGTTTGGAGCCGATCTAGGTGGACTGTGAATATCAATGGAAGTCATTCTGGATCATCTTCTTTCTTGGTGATATATGCAGGTACACCTGCATCACATGTGGGGTTCAGAACCAGTGGGATGTCCAGAGGACTCAAAACCGGCTTGAGCCTTTCTACAAATTCAAAAAAAACCCTCTATGTTCACGTGCTTTCTGGAGATCAATGATGGCTTCCGATCTCTATCAGTCAACATAGATGACATCACTGATTGGTTCTTTATCTGGAGTTCTGCAGGAGCTGCTCTATGGTGATGCAAACCTGAGCGTGGAAATAGTTACAGGAGTCTTAGAACTATAGAAGTTAAGATGTGAATAAATTTCATGAGGATCTAATGGGAGAAGCTGTAGAAATTGAGTATGGACTGAACACTGATGAGAAGTTAGGGTGTTTCTAATGAGTGGCTGCTTCCAAGTTCTTTCAAAAGGAGAACAGATATTAACTGGTAAAGAATATCCATAAAAGGATATTTTGCCAAGCTGGGGTGTACTAAGGGCTCTTGGCCAATCACTCACATCCCTAGAGACTCAGGTTCCATCCATACTCACCAGCTCTAAGGCAACTAAACAAGGATGACTTCCTCTTTTTCTTGGTCTCATGGGTCATGCATTCCTCCATCTGAATTTGTAAGCTCCAGAAGAATATATAAGCAGAAGTGTGAAGAGGGCATGTTGAGCTTGACATACTGTGTAAGTTCTTTCAGGGTGTCATGGTTCTTGTGCTCATAGAAATCATCAGGGTAGAAGACCATCCTAATAAGGAAGATGGCACAGACCATGCTGTGGGCATATTGGTGACAAGGAAAATGAGAGCCCGCCTTCCCCATCCTGAGCCTTGTACTAAAGCATTTTTCTGGCGGGATGTGCATGTTGGGAAGTGTGAAGAGACTTCTGCAAGCAGGATATTCCTCACAACCCACTTCTGGGAATTTCTCAAATACAGTCCTCTAAAATTCCCCATGTGATAGGAGGAGAAAGTTGTTTCCCCACTGAATCTGACTTGTTATACACAGTCTTCCTTGTCATCCATGAGAGTCCAAAACCACAACCACATCCAAAACTGTGTAATCTGCTATCCACTGAAGTGCCAAGCCTCAACCCCCTGGTGAAAATCACAACTGGTGTGCAAAGAAGAAAATTGACTTTGATTCAGAAACCTCAAAGATACCCAGTTTTCAAGGACAGAATTTCTCTTTGTGCCAACATCCACATACTTCATCTTGTTCATCTTCCTCCCAGTTACGGTAGAAGGATCTATATCGATGGGATGAGAGGAGGAGGCTAAATCTATGCTTCTCTTTTTCTAAAATAACAGAACACACATGGGACTGGCTAAGTCCCAAATGGCAATGTAAACATGACAGACAAAAAGTGGAGATATGTCTACACAATTTCATGCAAATTCTGTGTGGATGCTTATATGGATCTGTCCAAATAAGTGCACAATGGCTCATGCCTCTAATCCTTCTAATCAGGAGGGTGAGATCTGAGGATCACAGTTTGAACCCAGTCTAGTTTGTAAAATTCTAAGGACACTTAGCTTCAATTAACCAGCCAAAGGCCAGACCCAGATGAGGGGCTCAAATGGCAGAGTGCGACAAACGAGACAGCACTTAGGCCCCAAATTCAAGTTCAAGTTGCATCCTTACTTCTATCTATATTCCCTCAAAGGCCTCCAAGATAGTGATTTCCTAGGTGAGAGTGGAAGTTGGGTGGCACTGACTCATTCCTTTAATCCTAGTCTCTCAGCAAGCAAACTGCTAAGGCTCCACTAGCTTCTCAGGCAAATGAATGTTCTGGCAGCCCAGTCCTAAGGAATTAGCTGGGAGTGCACTTCTTTGTCTCAAGCCAAGTTCATGTGATAAGACCTCAGTGAAACAGTCTCAGAGAAGTATCAAGTATTCCAATAATCTGCCGGGGGGAGGGGGGGAGGTAATCATCAGCCCTGGGTTTGAAAGAGGAACACACATTTTTTAAACAGAATATCCAGCAACTGCTCCATTTTGTCCCAGACTCTCTATAGTGGTGGAGGAAATTTCCAACATAGAAGAGATCACCTTTTTGATAGGCAGGGAACAGGTCCATTGCCAGCATTTCCAACAAGCCTGAGTCCAGGATCCATATGTTATAGGGCACATTCAGGGTTTGGTCTGACTCATTGTCACACTGAGGTGGTAAAAAGAATGGATATTTGAAACATGGAAACTGGAGTACACTTCAAAATGAGTAACAGAGTGGATTCAAAAGTACACAGTAAATATTTTCTCAGTATACACATATAAAAGCACACAAGAAGAAAGTTGTACTATGGGCTAGGATGAGATTAAATAGGTTTCCTCTCATGGTTATACCTGGACTGATTTGCCTTGTGATTCCCTTGATTTGTTCTTATAAAAAGGCCTGAGACATTGGATTTGTGGTTTGGCACTGATCCAATGTCTGCAGCATGGAGTAAGACACTCACACCACTCATGCCTGAGACCTGACCCTCTTGAACTTTGAAAACAACACAGGAACATCTTTCTTGTTCCTGAACTACAGGCCAAGTGAGCTGGCTTGAGCTGACTGTAGTTAACAGTTGCATGGCACTCAGAGTTGCATATTCTATTCCATTGTGAGGGAGGTAGTATCATCTCTCAGAGCCCAATGATCTAAGCTGCTTGCTCACATAAGACCATTCCAAAGACAAACTGGAGGCTGAAATCTCCCCTCCCACATCACTCTATACACATGTGGACATTATCAAATCCCAACATCTTCAGCTAGGCCTCCGAACCAGCAGGATCTCAGCCTCAAGGAACCCTTCCTAGGTCAGATCCAGCCTTATTTGTAACTATTTCTCTCAACCTGCACAAATCATTTTGCTTCCCAGGCCCTCTCAGCCTGCCATGTGCTTCTTGTCTGTATTTTTGACATCTGCTTCCTAGGACATTGTTAGGTATTTGTTTCCTAATTTTCTGTTTGCTCTTGAAGCCCCTCTGTGCTGTCATGTGGAAAAAAGGCAAGTACTTAGAGGTGGGGAAATGGTACAAGTATTGAAAAACAAACCTTACACATATAGTCAGACATTTTTATGGGTGTTCATTCTTGTAAGATAAAAGACTATTCTTGATACTTTGGTCATATTTTATGATAGAGGGGAGGGGAAGAAGGGAACAGGTGCTGCATTGTCGTCTCATAATTCAATGATTATTATTTTAAAATACTATAGTTGAAGGAATGTAATATTTAAAGATTAAAGCTGTACTCCTGTTCTTTTTATAAGCTAGTCATTTATAAAGTATTCCTCACTAAAGTCTTGTCAACTGTGTCCCCTGAACTATCCTCCTCATTCAAAATAATCAGGAAAAACCTTCACAAATAAGTGGGCTGTTGTCTAATCTCCGGATACGAATTTAAGATACAACATTGCCTGTGAATCTGTGTGTGTACATGTGTGTGGGAGTGTGTGTGTGAATGTGTGTCTGTGCATATGTGTGTTTTAGGACTTGAACTCAGGGGCTATATGTTATTCCTGAGCATCTTTGCTTTGAGTGTAGTGCTGTACCAATTGTGCCACAATTCCACTGCAAGTTTTCTGTAGTGAACCGGAGAGGAGAGACTCATAAAATTTGCTGCTTAGGCTGTCTGAACTAAATCTCAGGTCTCAACCTCCTAATTAGCTAGAGTTCTAATTATGAGCCTCCAGAACCTGGTGATAAAACTGGAGGCAGTGGGGTTGCAAGTTTTAGTCCAGCTTCATAACATTCTGTATCATAAAACAGCAACCGTAAAACCCTATATCAAAATACAATAATAAGATATAATTAGAATACAATTTAGTGATATAGTCTGCTAGCATAACTTTCAGGAAGCCTTGTTCTTAATGATTTAGCATTACAAAACCAAACAGAATGAGATAATTTCAGTAGACGCTACAACTTTTTTATTCCATCATATAATAATTTCAAAACATTGTAATAAACTGGAAAACATTCATACTTATAAGGAGAATGCAAAAAAGATAAAATATGGCAGAATATGAAATGGAAAATTCTACACTGCAGGAAAATTATTGTTACGGTGAATATATGGTGGTATCGTTACAGTGAATATATGATAATATTCTTCAGAGCAGCAATAGGTAAATATATATTTACTACATATAGTCTAACTTTTCTGTCTCTTTCAACTTCCAATCTTCTACTGCACATTATCAGTGTATTCATGTTTATGGTATATACCAAAATAACTAGTAGAGTCAGCTTGCCAGCATACATTAGCTTCAATGTTTTAGGAGATAAACCTGCTAATTATATTGACTATTTTACATATTAAACATGTAGTGTGTTATCATTGTACTCTCTAAGTATGTACCTACAGTTTCTTCAAAGTAAAGCAGAATACAACAAGGTTTTGGCTGTAAAGCTTGCTATTTGGGACATCAGTTCCAGACCAGTGTAGTTTTACCTGCAATGCTCCCCAACTCCTAGCTATGCGTGATGGAATACATCTATCATCCCAGGTCCATGGGGAGCTGAGAGCAGGAGGACTTCAATTCATGCCATACAAGTCAAGAACTTCCACATGGCTCCATCTCCACCAAAGAAGGTTTAACACTGGTAGCACCTATCACCCCCACCTAGGTGAAAATAAAAATGAAAGCATTGTAGTATAAGAAACAAACAAAATTAAAACATGCTAATACAAACCATCATGAACAACACACAACTAGTGTTTGCTTCTCATGCCTGTAGTCCTACCTATAGCTAGGATAATATATGTGAGCCAGAGGCAACAAGCAGTTCATCATTTTAAAAATGACTATTTGAAGCCAGGTGCCAGTGTCTCATGCCTGTAACCCCAGCTACACACAATGCTGAGATGTGAGGATTGCAGTTCAAAGCCAGCCAAGGAAGAAAAGTCCCCATAAGACTCTAGTCTCCAATTACTCAAAAAGCAGAAGTGGCTTTGTGGCTCTATTGGTAGAGTGCAAACTAACTTGAGCTCAGAATCTCAGGGACATTTCCTAGGCCCTGAGTTGAAGCCCCACAACTGACAAAAAAACAATAAGCATTGTAATGTCTGAATTTCTTTTTTTCTATTGTGAAAATACTGTACAAAGGTGTTACAATTACATGGGCAAGATAATGAGTATATTTCTTATCAAGCATTGTAGCCTCCTCCTTTGTTTCCCCTTCCATCCCTTCCCATCCTCCCTCTCCTCCTCCACCCAATCCTCCCCCCCCACCAAATCTGTATAGTTCATTTTCGACATAACGACTTGTACATCTCATTGTTGTAATGGGTCCACCTGTATCCCTATTTGAACGATTTGTTTTTTCCCTTACCCTCCAAAAATTATAACGACATCAAATATAGTGAAAGCAGGGACATACAAAGTAACAAAGAAATAATCTTGTAAATGTGTTAGAAACAATAGCATGAAAGAAAAAAAACATTTGAATACATATCTTAGGGTTCATTTCCCTAACATCAAATTATCTGAGCTTTTCTGCTTGACTCAGACATACACTAGTTATTGCAAATAAGGGAAACCATGGGACCTATATTTCTTTGGGCCTGGCTTACATTACTTAATATAATTTTTTCCAAGTCTTTCCATTTCCTAACAAATGGGGCAATGCCATTCTTTCTGATGGAGGAACAGAATTCTATTATGTATACACACCACATTTTCTTGATCCATTCTTCTACTGAGGGGCATCTGGGTTGGTTCCATATCTTAGCTATGGTAAATAATGCTGCTATAAATATAGTCATGCTGGTAGCTTTAGTGTGGTCTTGTTTGTAAACATTTGTGTGAATGCCAAAAGTGGGATTGTTGGGTCATATGGGAGCTCTATGTGGAGTCTTTTGAGGAACCTCCATGCTACTTCACAAAGTGGTTGAACAAGTTTACACTCCCACCAACAATGCAGTAAGGTTCCCTTCTGTCCACATCCCCTCCAGCATATGTTGTTATTAGAGTTCTTGATCATAGCCATTCTTCCTGAGGTGAGGTGGTATCTCATTTTCATTTCTTTTATGGCTAGGGAGGTTGAGCATTTCTTCATGTGTCTATTGGCCATGCTTTTTCCTCTTCAGGGAAGTTTCTCTTTAAGTCTTTAGCCCACTCATTTATTGGGCAGTTGTTTCTTTGAAGATTTGTTGTTGGGGATTTAATTTTTTGAGTTTCAGGTATATTTTAGATATAAGACCCTTGTTTGTTGTATGGCTAGTGAAGATCTTCTCCCAATCCATGGGTTTTCTATTGATCTTACTAGCTATATCCTTTGCCATGCAGAAGCGCTACAATTTCACACAATCCCATTTGTCCAACCTTTCTTTGATTTGTTGTGCTTCTGGGGCTCTATTAAGAAAATTTCGGCCTGTGCCAAGGAGACCTAGAGTTTCTCCTATTCCATCCTGTAATGTTTCAGAATGTCTGCTTTGACCTCGAGGTCTTTGATCCATTTGGGGTTGATTCTGGTGCAGGGTGATATATAAGGAACTAGCTTTAGTTTTCTACAAGTAGTTAACCAATTTTGCCAGCACCTAATGTATGAATTTCTTGTGAACTAAAATGAAAGCTGTGGTATACAATTTTACAGACTACTACAGATTTCATTATATTTGTTGTTAGAATTAGTAGCAGCACTTGAACAAAGGACATTTTTTTTCATAAACTAGGGCATACTGGCCTCTAATTAGAGGAAACTGCTGCACTCATATGTAGTATTTTTTGGTTGTTTTTGTTTTGTTTTGTTTTGTTTTTAGAACAGGATGAGAAACCTTCTTTCTGCCAGGGGCCATTTGGATATGTATAACATCATCCACAGGCAATGCAGCATTAATAGTAAAGACATGACACAGTCAACTGGCAATAAACTTACTTGTCTTTATGCCATGTTCCAAATGATTTGATTAGCTAATATGTCTCTATGGTGTATAGTTTCCTATTACTGCCTTCCTCAAAATACAAACATGTTCTACCAATTCAGATTTGAGCTAGGAAATATGTAGCATCAGTGCCAAGAGTGGAGGGAAATTGTAACACAACCAGGGAAGCATGCAACCAACACTTCAGTAGCTGGACACTGGGGACTCAGGCCTATAATCTGAGCTACTCAGGAGGCTGATGATCACAGTTCAAAGCCAGCTCCAGTGAGAAAATCTGTAAGACCCTTCTGTCCAGTTAACAACCAAAAATCCATAAAGGGAGCTGGGGCTCCAGAGGTGGAGTAGCCTTATTACAAAACTCAAGGGCAGCACCCAATACTGAGTTCAAGCTGAAAGTCAGGCACAAAAACAAAAACAATCAAAAACAACAACAACAAAAAAAAACAGAAACTGGGAGAAAGCTCAGAAAAGGACGGCATTGTCTACAAGACAAATGTACACATTACATGTATTGTGAAATGGTAAACTCACTGTACACACCTGAGTAACAATTACATTTAAAAAAGAATGTGAGAAATCCCAAAGCCATAGAGCCTTATGATGTGCTTCTGCTTTCCAGAATTTCAAAGTCCCATCATCTGAGCTGGTAGCACATATGTTGTAGCCCAGGGTGATTAGAAAATATGAAGGCAGAGATCTTTTCAGATTGTCCCAGCAAATCTTTGATTATTTTAAGCAAAAAAGAAAACAAAGCAAAGCAAACAAAATAAACTTTAAGGTTAATTAGGCTGCTATTAAAGATTCAGATATTGGTACACTTTGTGGAGAGAAAGGGAAAAAACAAATTCTTTAAATAAGGATACAAGTGGACTCATTGCAACAATGAGATGTACAACACATGTCAAAAACGAACTTTAAAACTTTGGCGCGGGAGGTGGGAGATGGGAAGGGATGGGAAGAGGAAAGAAAGGAGAAGGCAACAATGCTTCATAAGAAATGTGCTCATTATTTTGCTTATGTAATGGCAACTTTTCTGTATATTATTTTCACAATTAAAAAAAAGAAAAAAAAGATTCCAGGCAGATTTATACTGTTAAATGATGAGTTAGTACATATGTTTTGTAGATACTGAACTCACATGTGTCAGAAAAATATTCTTGGGTTCATAACTAGAAACTCTGAAGTGTAAGGTATATTAATTAGGTAAGTTTCATTAGGTAGCCAATGAAGAGAACAGCACATGGTATTCAGTAAGGTAAATTAGTTTATTTTTATTTATTTATTTTTGAGTCCAGTCGTGGGGCCTGAACTCTGGGCCTAGGCACTGTCCCTCAGCTCTTCAGCCCAAGGCTAGCTCTAGCACTTGAGCCACAGTGCCACTTCCGGCTTTTTTCTTTTTGCTTATGTGCTGCTGAGGAATCGAACCCAGGCCTCATGCATGCAAGGCAAGTGCTTTACCACTGAGCCACTTTCCCAGCCCATGCCATACATGGTGGAGAGGCATGTAATAAAAGGGGGAGGGGGGTTGGCAACCCAACATAGGGCCAAGTTGTATCTAGGCCAAGGACAAGATGAGGTATGCCCAGGTGGGCAAAAAGTCTGGCCACACTGGATCTGGATGTGACCTCAGGGCCTGGGACTCTCCTCTGGTCAGATGGAAAGTGTGACCAGTGGCTGATCAGGTTGTGACTTAGCAGGGGGGGAGGTGGCTGCTTCCAAGAGTCCCAGATAACTAGGTAACACATAAAGGGTGGAAACTTAGCCAAGAAGTGGGGAGGTATCTGCATAGGGTCTGCATTGCCTGGGGCAGACCTAATACCAAGTACAGGTAGTACGTCTGCCATGTGATTCCTGACTCCAAACCATTCATTCTCAATCATTTCTTCCTTCCTTCCTTCCTTCCATCCTTCCTTCTTCCTTCTTTGTTCCTTCCTTTGTTCGTTCGTTCCTTCCTTCCTTTCTTTTCTCTCCCCATCTCTCCCTCTCTCGCTCTCTCTACCAATCTTTCCTTTCTTTCACTAAACCTCTCTCTCTCCCCTACCTCAGAATTCTCAACTCTCAAATAATGAACACTTGCTGAGTTGAACTCACAAGCTGGGAAGAGTAGCTCAATGGGCGAATATGAAATTTAATTTAATGTTTCCTTACACCTCTACTACAGATCATTGGAATCAAATAATGAACACTCAGCAGCATAGCATCTCAAGCTATTTGGAGGAGGAAAGCAAGCACGTTTTCACTGCATTCTGTGAGCTCCACCCTGGGAAGATGGGGCAGTCTCCTCCCTTCTCTTGGCTGAATCTCAGCCCAGTTTCTGCATCAGAAGAGGTGACTGCCTCCAAGTGAGCTAGCTACCTAAGTGACACAGGTATTGGGCAGAAATTAGCCTCTTGTGATGCTGAGATTAATGCATGATTCAACATGATCCACTAGTTTGTTGAGATTGGGACTTCCTAAATTTTTGGTTAGGCTATGTTCAAATTGTGATCTATTTATTTCTGATTGCTAACCATGATCATAGTTGTGAGCCAGCACATCAGATCATTCAAAGTCCTTTATCACACATGGAAGACATGAGGTTTTCCAAATGACATACAAGTTGACAGACAACAAAATAAGTCCTTATTTCTGGTTAAGGTGTGTTCTTAATGTGAAACAAAATTTACTTAGCAAAATATGACTACTGTGATTATACTTATAAACTTACCCTACATTTTAATATCAAATCATTTATATTAGCCAATGCTTAACTCAAATTACTTGTAATCATTTATTTCTGTCATATCTTCTAGAGGTAGGCAGAACTGGATCACACACTATTAACTAAAGTGGTAGAATTTGAGAGGATCACAGTTCTGAATCAGTCTAGGAAGGAAAGTATCACCCATATCAACCTACTAGGTAGGGATATTGGAATGCAATCATGATCCCTGCTTTTTAGGCTGGGTGCAAAACTTGCTACTCTATGAGTAAAGTAACTTAAACAAGAAAGAATTGGTGGAGTGACTCCAGTGGTGGAGTACCTGTCTGGCAAACACAACATCAAAAGACAAATCAACTTCTAAAATTAAAATAAGAAAAAGAAAGAATGAACAACTCATGTTGAGCATGTGTTCAATGTAAAGATTTACACTAAATTATTGTAGTTATAATGCCATCATTTATTTCTAGGGGCAAACACATTTTGTGTCAAGCCTACATGAAAAAATAAGACACTATATACAAAGCTTTGATAAAACACAGGTCTAGCTTACAATGGTGAACCCTTAAGTTTGCATGTGCAGTGGTGTTGCAGGGTTGTTAAGGTTTATGGAAGTCCATCCTTTTGAGGAACTTGACATGAAATTACCTAAACATAGAGTTCACTGGACAGATACTGCTGATATATATATATATATATACACACCCACACACACATATATACACACATGTATGTGTTTATATATTAAGTGATACGTAAATAAAATAAAATTAATGATGAATAAATTAAGTGAACAGATACCTTTCCCAAATAATTATTTTACCTGAATAAATTCATGTCTTAAACTCTCCAATCACACTTATGTGGCTGCTGATTCCCTTCAGCTATTTTATATTTTTTTCTTTGTTTTTCAGATGAAAAAACCTGCCAATAAATATACCTGTATGACATTCCTTTCTTTAAAAAATGAAAAGCAGGTTGTGTAATATGGCTCTTTATGTGTCATCAAAATAATTTTTTATAATTTCAAGTACATATTTTCTTAGACTTAGATCTCACTCATTTTCTTCCAATAATGCCTATGGGAAGGGGGAAATGAAAGATCATTCTGTTACTTTGGGAGCTTCTGTTATTAATCACTGCAATAAATATCATGAAAATGAAACTCTGAAATTATTTAGAGATTATTTGAAAGTTACCTTTCTACAGACTCATGCTACTCCCTCAACTAAATCACAGAACTTAAAATAAGTAACATTTTAGCTGGGAGCCAGTGGCTGATGCCTGTAATCCTAGCTACTCAGGAGCTGAGATCTGAGGATGGTAGTACAAAGCTAGCCCTGGCAGGAAATCCATGACACTGTTACCTCCAATTAACCACCAGAAAACTGGAAGTGGCACTGTGGCTCAAGTGGTAAAGTGCTAGCCTTGATCTAAAGGCTTAGGGACAGCGCCCAGGCCCAAGTTTCAAGCCCTATGAACAAGAAAAATAAAAAAGGATAAACAAGGGGGGAAAGCAACATTTTAAAGCTTATGTATATATATACACAAAAATGGTCTAGAAATAAAATTATAATAGGCCTTGGACTGGCAAAAAATAAAAGAGATTAAAGTGAAATTGCCTTCAGTCATTCATTTAGACAATCTATACTGAGGACAATCTATTGGAGCTCACTAACTAAAGGGGTAGAATTTGAGAGGATCAGAGTTTAGAACCAGTGTGCAAGGAAAGTAATAATATTCTCATATCATCCAAAAGCCTGGCATGTTGGAATGCATTTGTGATCCCAGCTACTTGGCAGACAGAGGTGAGGAACTTAGCCTCTGTTAAGCCCTCAGGACAATTGATAACCTATAAGCAAAGTAACTATATTTAAAAAGGATTTTTCTAATGGTAGAATACATGTTCAGCAAAAAAAAAAAAAAAAATCTAAATTCCTACTCATTTCCTAAAAGAGGAAAGAAAAGGGAAGAAAGAAAAGAAAGTAGAGAAGGAGGAGGACAGAAGGGAGGGAGGGAAGGAAGGAAGGAAGGAAGGAAGGAAGGAAGGAAGGAAGGAAGGAAGGAAGGAAGGAAGGAAGGAAGGAAGACAGGCAGGAAGAAAGACAGGCAGGATGGAAGGAAGGAGGGAAGGAAAGAAGGAATGGAAAGAAAGAAAGAAGGAAGGAAAGAAAGAAAAGAAAAGAAAGACAGGAAAGAAAGAAAGAAAGAAAGAAAGAAAAAAGAAAGAAAGAAAGAAAGAAAGAAAGAAAGAAAGAAAGAAAGAAAGAAAGAAAGAAAGAAAGAAAGAAAGAAAGAAAGAAAGAAAGAAAGAAAGAAAAGGAGAAAGAGAGGTTTAAATAAAAACCTGAGCATGTGTTAGATGTTAATAATGACACTAAATCTTTTTAGCTATAAATGCAATCATTTAATTCTCTGGGCAGAGACATTTTGTATCAAGCCGTGCTGTACGGATTTGGGACGCCTGAAAAACCACCAGAGACCATGACCAATACGAACAGCAAAAGAGTTGTTTATTTGCAAGCTCAAGCTTAGTCCTCCGTGCACTCAGTAACTCAGTGATGGTAAGAGTCCCCAAGCACAAAATCAGCATAGCTTTTATAGTATTGAACAAACAAGTTTAGGGAATTTCCACACAAGCAATTATATAATTGGTTTGAGTCCACCTTAACCGCACTTCCCTTTTTCTCAACTATTGGTATATTCTGTTCCTGGAACACTTGAGCAACTGTTCTGCTTTCTTAAGGGTGGAAAGGCTTGATGGCAACCTGTGTTTTCTCTCTCTCTCTCTCTCTCTCTCTCTCTCTCTCTCTCTCTCTCTCTCTCTCTCTCTCTCTCTCTCTCTCTCTTTCTCTCTCTCGGGGTTACTCTGAGGGCAGCCTAGTACAAGATGGTGGGGTTAATCTCAAATTGGAGTTACTGTGGCTCTTCATTCCCTCTTCTTCTAGATCATCGGGAACCAATCATGGAACCCTATTTGGCACAGTCCTCTATGTTTACAGTTTGGTGTTGGGATTTCAGAACTAATAGATGGACTGTGCTGATCCTCTCTTTTACAAAGGACACCAGTCTACATGGTCTGACTGTGAGTAACAAAATTAACAGTACCAAAGGTCCTTACATTTTCTTCCAGCAAGCCTGACTCCGTATATCACAGCTAACAATTTTATACCAGCTGTACTTGTAAGCTCCAATTTTAAGACATACTCTACCATTTGCTACATACTTAAACTTTCTGAGGTTTGTCTTCTTTACAAACATTTTAAGACAATCCTTACTTTTTAAATCATTTTTTAAATCATTTCTTATCTAGAGGATACCAATTTTTCCCCAATTCCTTTCCTAAGGCTTTCTTTACAACCCTCCTCTTCTTTACAATTCCTTGAGCTTCTTTGCGGCTAGAGTTTAAAACTGCTCATTTTCCCTTTGACTTGTGGAAACCAAGTTATCTCAGAAAGCCTCAAGGTAACAGTGGGATGAAAAGCTTGCTAGATTTTAAGGCTAAGATTAGGGCTGGGTCCCATTTCTCTTACTACCTCCATTGATTTAAAAAAAAAAATCTCTCCTTTATCTTTAAAACTCACCCAGGAGGAAGCAGGTTATTACCATATCAGAGCCAAACTAAGCTGTGACCCTGAAGTGCCTAAGGCAAACCAGTGATATCCTTACCCTCAATATCCACTGTGGGAGTAGAGAAGGATACTGGATATCAACAAAAGAATGTCCCAAAAGATCTTAGTTTTAGCAGCTTTCAACCTGGAAGGCGTCTCAGGTGATGGAATCAGGCAAGAGTTCTGTCTACTTTTACCATAGTGGAGGTGGTCTGGATGATGGTGTAGATTTCCTCCCGGTGACTGTCAGGCTGTCCTTGAACTTTACCCATTAGGGTGTGCAGAAGCAGCAGCAGCAGGGTCTCTCAGTGGTTCCAAGGGATTGTCACACCACGTGCTGGGCTGCGCATTCCTACACAGACTGGTTAAGGATACATTGCATAGGCTTGGCAGGCTGTGACCCCACTGGTTTTTAAGAAAATAAAAAATTACCAGGACAATTTACCAAGATGACAACTTTTTAAACAAATAGTTCTTTTAATAAGTCTAGGATTTTCTAGGCAGATATAGAGGGCTCAGACCTGTACTATTATTTCCCATGCCTTTCCTTCTGTCTATTTTGCCACATTTTAAAAAATGTGACTCTGGTGTCTTGTTCTTAAAAGGGGATGAAGGACAAAGATTCATCTTCTGTCACTTCTTCAAGCTGACTTAGGGGTATTGATCCTACCTAGCCACGAACCTATAATCTTAGCCTTTTTTACACAGAGTATACCAGGGTTAGAAGTCATTAAAAACAACATTTTAACTTTTGACAAATGCACAGACCTTTTTCCTGGCTAGAGCAGTGTTGCTTATTTAGCCTTCTGGTTTGCAAAAGGATCTTTCTGGATGGCTTAGGAATGTGATCTCTAGTAATCCTAACAATGCCTGAGTTATCTATGCAGGCCTTCATACAGATATCAATAGAAACACACTCTCAGGTTTACAAACATTTTTCCTGAGCACATGAATTTCATGTAGCTGGTGTCAGCTCAACAGTTATTGCCAATTAGAGCTTTTGGCACATACAGGGGTTGGGATCTAAACTATCCTCCATATTTTACAACCTTAGCTTTTTAGTACTATCACAGATGACTAAGTTCCTGTCCCTTACAAGGTAGATAGTCAAAGATATTAGGCATGCTTACAAACTATTTTCCCATAACCTCCTGGCTCTGACCAATTGTTGAAGGGCCACACACAAATGACTCTAGGATCTGACATTATTTCTGCCATCCAAGCAGTGGCTTATGGTCTCTGGATGCTCCTCCATTGCTTTCATACCAGGAATGTCTTCT
Organism: Dipodomys spectabilis; assembly: GCF_019054845.1. Lineage (NCBI taxonomy): Eukaryota > Metazoa > Chordata > Mammalia > Rodentia > Heteromyidae > Dipodomys > Dipodomys spectabilis. The sequence continues at coordinate 1,336,986 of NW_024870931.1, read as the reverse complement.
CTACACTGAGAAAAATGCCTCATTGGCATTTCTATTACCTGGTTGCTGGACTTGAACTTGGGGCCTGAGGGCTGTCCCTCAGCTCTACAGCTCAAGGCTAGCACTCTGCCACTTTGAATCCTAAAGCAACTCTGCTTGCTCTTTCAGCCTTCTGCTAGCTGGGTAGTGGTGACATTCTCACATGGACCTTTTTCTGCCCAGGCTGGCTTCCAACCAATTTGCAGATCAATGAGTCTCATAAAAGGCCACTTTCCTCCAATTTAAAGCAACAAGGTGGTCAACATAGAAGTAACTTTTAAGCATGTTCTTACCTGAATCTAATTAAGAGCCAAAGTTACTTCTGACAAACTTACAAGAATCCTCACTCTTTTTTGGGGGCCGGCTGGGAACTCTTACAAAAAAAAAAACCTATGAGAGCAAACTGAAATAGGAATTAAACAATTATTTTGGTAATCCTAATTTTTCATTTTTGCACTTTGAGGCAAATGTTTAGAACAATTTTACTTTTAAACTTTATATACAGAAATCCATTCCTAATTTGTAAGCCTCCTATTAATCTGTTTTAATATTCTATACTTTAGTTTTTAGTTGCATTTTGAAAAATCCCTTGAACTCTTGAGGCTAGGTGTCACTCATTTCCTCTTGGCTGCTTGTTTTAAAACAGATACACATTAAAACTTTTAAACTCAAATAACAATTTTTTCTTAATGCAAAAATTACAAGTGCCATCATTGTACCAAAAAGCTAGACTTTATGCCTTAAAAAAAAACATATCCAATGGCAGAATATCATTGAGAGCAAATCACATACAAATAAACTTTTTAACCCTCTTTTTAAGGCCTTCTCAATTTTAATTTTAACACATCCAAGGATCAGTTTGAGCTATACTAATCAGATCATCACATCACTCATTTTTGCCATCATGTTTCCAGTGTCTATCTGCAGGGAAAAGGGACAGAATAAAGATGGGCCACTTGGTCCTTCCTGTGGAATGGTCATGCACCCATTCTGACTCTTTAGGGTTAGATGAACTGCGTTTATGCCAGCTTGCTCTCTTTCACCATGCGTGGACTCTTCCCAAGTCCTGTTCCACCATGCATGACCAGCTGAACTGCACGTCCGCCTGTTCACCCTTCACTAATAAGGATAGGTATTCTGTTGGCTTCTAAGTTTCTCCTTTTTGTTAAGCCAGATATCTTGGTTACAATGTAAACAGCCTTATGCATTCTAAAATAACAGATTTTCAACTTTTCAAGTTAAACAATCCTTAAAAAACCATTTAATACAATGTGAAAACTCTATAAAATTTTCCTGGTAATATCCCAACCTCATAACCTTTTGAATTTTAAACTTAAACTCACTCAATTGTTACAGCATGCTGACAATTTCTATCATAAACGTGTTCACAAACACAAAGCAAACACAGATTTTTTGGGGGGAGGGTCCATTCGTCGGACCTGAACTTTGGGCTTGGGCGCTGTCCCTCAGCTCTTTAGCTCAAGGCTAGCACTCTACAACTTGAGCCACAGTGCCACTTCCGGCTTTTTTCTTTTGCTTATGTGGTGCTGAGGAATCGAACCCAGGGCCTCAGGCTTGTAAGGCAAGTGCTCTACCACTGAGCCACCTTCCCAACTCAAACCTCAATTATTTAAGTACGCAAAAAATAAAAATCAGTTGTATGTACATTTTCTAAAGTTTTCAAACAAAAATTTAAGACAATATTTCTTTTAAACGAAGTAACTTTGTTGAGCTTCATTTTCCCAGGGCTTGCTTGTTTAGCAAAGCATTTCACCAACTGGTCTTTTGAATCCCGTTTGTTGGAGGAACTCTGGGGAGGGGGGTGTCACCTGAAATTAAACTGGCTTGATTTTTATCCAATTTTAGACAAGAGCACTTTACATTATCGGGACTAGCTGAAAAGTCAAAACCAGGCACACAGCCTTCTCTGTGACTGAGCCCAGCTGGAGACTGGAATTTTATTTCCCCAGAGATGTTCAAAAAAATTTCAAAAACACAAAACAAAAAACCCACATTGAAAAGTAGTACCAAGGGGCTGGGAATGAGGCTCGGTGGTAGAGCACATGCCTTGCATGCATGAGGCCCTGGGTTCGATTCCTCAGCACCACATAAGCAAAGAGAAAAAAGCTGGAAGTGGAGCTGTGGCTCAAGTGGTAGAGTGCTAGCCTTGAACTGAAGAGTTGAGGGACAGCACTCAGGCCTAAAGTTCAGCCCCACAACTGGATCCCCCCCTCTAAAGAACAAAAAAAAAAACTAGTACCAATTCTAAAACAGAACTAGACAACACAACAACCAAAGGCTGAGTTTACCCCTACCAGAACTCTGTGCTGTTCTCACTCAGCAAGCTGAATCGAGTCTGCTGAATGAGCCTGCCACTCTCACCCAGAACTTCCCTATCTCAGGAAATATAGAACAGAGAACACTCAGGTCACAGTGAATGGGGTGACATCTCACTAACATTTGTTGACCAAGGGCCTTAAAATGTGGAAGAGAAGTCCCAGTCATGTTGGGGCAAGGGAAATAAGTCCTTAGCAGCCATCCCTCCAGAGTGGTAGATTCTCCCCCATTCTCAGTACCCCCTGGGTCAAGGCTTAAGGGTAAGATAAACACCAAATGACAAACAGAACACTCAACACACAGACACAACTTAAAAAGGCATGCTGTAGCATTGTAAATTGCCAACCAGAAAGTGCCAGACTACAGAAAGGGTTTCCCAAAAAATGGAATACTTCCCAGTACAGATGGAAAACTTCCCAAAAAATGTCTGCATGAAGTGCCAGACTACAGATGGAAAATTTCCCAAAAAATGTCTGTACTAAACAGCAATCTATCCAAAGGTGTCTGGGGATATCTCCTAATAGACCACTTTGGCAGTCTTATAACACGTCTGCCAAGATTCCTTGCCAACCAGAATACAGACCTGGTGGGAAACCAGAATTACAGATACAGAACCTGCAGGCAACCAAATATACAGAACAGCAATGCCTAGACTTGACAGCTGGGTTTTTTGGGGCATCTGGTGGGTCTTATGAGGCAGATTCCAGACAAGCCCCCAGAAATGTTTTATGGACTTGGGACCCCCGAAACACCACCAGAGACCACAACCAATGCGAACAGCAAAAGAGTCGTTTATTTGCAAGCTCAAGCTTGGTCCTCTGCACACTGGGTAACCAGTGACACAAAGAGTCCCCGAGCACGGAATCAGCACAGCTTTTATAGTATTGAACATACAAGTTTAGGGAATTTCCACACAAGCAGTTTCATGATTGGTTTGAGTCCACTCTAACCTCACTGACCTTTCTCTGAACTATTGGGATTTTCTGTTCCTGAAACACTTGGGCAACAGCAGGGTTGGTGACAACCTATGTTTTTTTTTTCTCTCTCTTGGGGTTACTCTGAGGGCAGACTAGCACAAGATGGTGGGGTTAATCTCAAATTGAACTTACTTTGGCTCTTCAGCCTGAATAAAACATAGCATACCACATACAAAGCTTTGGTAAAACACAGGTCTGTCTTACAGTGTTGGACCAATAGAAGTGTATGCCTAGTGCTGTTGCAGGTGTGTCTTAAGGTGTATGGAGTTTTTCATCCTGATGATCTTGCAATGATGAAATTGACCATCTACACAATTACCTGAGAAGATCCCTGCTGAGACCTCTATTAAGTAACAGCTAAATAAAGAGCAATATTTACAATGAAATATATTGAACAACCAGACATCATGACCAAAATTAGTTTTACCTGATTCAGTGTATTTTTTACAGTCTATATCACATGTACAAGTTCCTCATTCCTTTCTGTCTCATTATGTTGTCTTTCCTTATTTTTGTTTTTTTTTTTTTTCAGAACCATGGTATGATAGGGCATTTCTTATATTTTTTTCTTCTAGTCTTCAGAAAGTCTGCAGTTAAATAGGCTTAAGTTCCTTTTGTTAGAAAATTAAAAGCACATTGGATGGGGTCTTCATCATAATTTTGTTATGATCTCAAACACGTTTTTATTTCTGGCATTTTACCTGTGTAATCTCACTTCAGTGTTTTCCAAAGGGCACCTTAGTGGAAGGAGGAAATTCAAAGTGGATTCTGGTAGAGAATTTCTGTTACTAAATACTCTTGTACATAGTAAGGTAGGCAACTCCAAAATTATTCATTAGAGAGATGAGTTGAAAAACATCTTTTTACACACTAATACTCTTTCCTCAACAAAAACACAGGATTTAAAATAACGAATATTTTTTGAAGTTAATGGCACAAATGTGCACAAATTTTCTAGAAATAAAATGATCACTCATGATCACTGATACTTCAAAGAATGCTTTCCAATAAGAGGAATCCCCTTCAGACATTTTCACACAATGTGTATCTACCTGGTAACAGAACCTCAAACTAGACTAAAGTATCCAATAGCTATTTAATTTTTGTTGCCTTTTTGCCATACTGCTTTCTTATCATATTGATTAGTATGAATTCTATGGCCAGTATAAAATCGCATTTGTAATAAAAGTTACTAGATGGGACCATCATGGGTGAGCTGGTGTGGGATTTCTGGTGGAGCCCTGTGTGATTCAAGGGAGGAGTTGGTATTGGCACAGTCTCTGTGGTGGAGCAGGGCGGGGATTTGAGGGTGAAGCCCACTCTGTGTAGGGCTTTGAGACAGCAGGGAGGGGACAGGAAGGACTAGACTTGTTAGGGGCGGGGACTCTTGTGGAGTAGGCGGGATTGAACATGGAGGCTGGCAGGTGGGCAGGTTTTCAGTGGAAGAAGATGGGGTCACTGGGGAGGAGGCTGTTTGGGACAGAGCTTTGAGAAGGAAGAACAAGGCTACAAAGGAAGAGATTACTTAGAGGAGGGGTGCTGGTAGAGCCACTGTGACCCCTTGTGGGATATGTAGGGTGAGGTTTCCCATAAGGCAGGGAAGGGAATGGAGGCAAGAGGCTGTCAGAAGGTGGGGATTCTGGTGTAGGAATGCAGAGCTATGAGAGAGAGGCTTTTCAAGTTTGGTTTTGAGAGGGCCCGGTGGTACCAGGAAGACGTGGGCTAGTAAGGGGCAGGGTTTCTGGTGGAGAATGGCAGGCCTTAGGGAAGTGTGTTAGGGTGGAGGTGGGGTTTCTTGCAGAGCAGGATGTAGTCACAATGTATGGAGGAGTTTTTCAGGACCAGAGCTTTGTGAGAGCAGTGCACTAGACTAGTTTGGATGGGGTTTCTTGGGTAGCCAGTTACCACTTCTAAAAGAAAAATCAGGTTGGGTGGGGATTTCAGTGTTGCAAGGCAGGACAGGGTTTTCAGTAGGGCAAAGAAACCTTCAAAAAGGGACTATGGAGGGACAAGGATTTACAGTTCAGCCTGCTGAGACTTCCAGAGGGAGGCCAACTGGTGCAGTGGTTTCCAGTGGAGCAATGTGGGTGTCGAGAGATTGGATAGTGTAGTGGGGGTTTTCTAGTGGGGTTTATCTGGAGCAGGACAGAGCTTGGAGACATGTGGCTAGTTGGAGGAGGGCTTTGAGAAGGAATGGAAGGGCTACAATGGTGTTGGATAATTATGGGCATGGTATCTGGTGGTGTAGTGTGTGGATCTGAGGAAGGAGCCAATAGGGGGTGGGAGCAAGGCAGGGCATTGAGAGAGTAGATGTGGGAGGTGGAGAGGCTTGTGGTGGAGCAGGGCTGGCTTTCCAGGCAGGAGATGGGCTATGTGAGAACCTTCTGGCCTAGCAAGCTGCGGTTTCAAGGACAGTTATAGGCAGGTGGAGGGTTTTTGGTGTAGCATGATGGGCTTTGTAGGAAGAGGTAGGTTCAGGGCTGTGTTTGTGAGGTTAGGCCACTTAGAAGTAGGCTAGTTATGGGAGGAGTTTCTGATGAAACCAGGAGGGGCTTGAGGGAGAAGGATGATTGGGGGTGGGGTTGAAAGGAAATGGAGGAGCTTGCAGGTACTAGGATATGGGAGCAATAAGACTATGCAGTACTAGAGTAGTTAGGGGCAGTAGTTGCAGCAGGGTATCTGATGGATGAGGTGGGGATTCGAGGGAGGAGCCCAATGTAGGTGGAGTTCTTGGATGTTGCCTGGTTTCTGGTGGTGCAGAGCAGGGATTCCGGGAAGGGGAGGAGTGGAAGAGGGATTTCCCTATGGCAGAGGAGGGCTTTCAGGAAGGAGTCTGGTTTCAGTCAGGCCTTTGAAAGTTTATAGCAGGGCTACCAGGGGGTAGGTTATTTAAGGTTGGGCTTTTTAAGAAAGAGGCTGACTGGACTTGTGTTTCTAGTGGATCTAGTCAAGTTTTATGGGAAGCAGTGATAGGAAAGTGGCAAACCTTAGTGAAGATTGGGGCTACAAAACATAAAACTTTACTATTAATAAATACAATATAGGAACACCATTTTCTGTCAGTGTAGAATTATATTACTTTTATATATGCGAGAGATACTGGAGAAAGTAACCAAGTAATAATTCCTTCCTAGTGAAATTTTTCGTTATTCCAGTTGAGTGAAAATAAAACCACAGGTCACCTCAGGCTCAGAGGCACACAGGAGACTAAGACACATGAAGCATTGGACTTGATTCCCTATCACCACCATTACGGACCACAAATAAAAAGTTTAAAATTTCTCACTTGGTCATAATGGACACTATTGTGTTAAAATTGTGAATGAATAGAATGTATACTTTGACCATTTTAGAAATCCTAAAGGTAAGTAGTAATGTTTTAACTTTATACAATATTGGAAAGGATACTAAAAATAATTAGGAAAAGATCAAATTGCAGGCACAATGTTCGTTCTCCACCATCAATTCTAAAGAATTTAAAATTTAATTTTAAATTCTAAAGAATTTAAAACCAGAAAATTACCATATAGTGAGGTTGCAGCATGGTTTCTTTTCAGTCATCAAAATGATGACTTAAGCAATGTGTCTTTATCATTGGATGCATCGATGTTAAAACTTCTAAGAATGTGAAACACTACTATACAGACCCTGAAGAAACTCAGAAGGAGCTGTGAAATGATGTTGGAATAAAATTAATGACTAATTAGAGTAGGAATTGATCTTCACTAGGCCAATACATATTTTCCAGAAGAAAAGGCTACATTGATAAATAAACAGTGAAAAGGATGCAGGCAGGCAGACCTTGAAGTAAACATTATCCAATGAACAACTTCTACGGAGGCATGATTGCAGTCTTCTTTTACCTAAGTTACAGTTATTGATTTATGTACTTCCCTGATGCCAAATAACAAAGCCATGAAAATGCAGTAATCATTTTCAAGGCATTAGAATTTACAGAAAGAATTCAATGAATGTATTGTTAGAATGTAAAGATAGATGTCTGAGTACAAGAGTGAAGAGAATATCCCCAATCTCTGGCCCTCCACTGTGAGAGGGGTACAAGCCGAAGCACAAGGAGAATGGACAGAAGTACAGTAGTGCATACCAGTAGTTCGCAAGATGCAATGATGAATGTAATGGGAGAAAATCAACAAGATCATCACAGGACTTAGAACAAATGGAATGAGAGAGAAAGAGGGAGAGAAAAAAGAGAATATTTCAAGAGTTTAAAAGTGAACATGTCTGCCAGGACTATCCTAAGCATATATTAATTAATAAAAATGAGGGAAACCATGGAACCTATGTTTCTTTGAATCTGGCTTCCTTCACATAATATGATTGTTTTCCAAGTCTTTCCATTTTCTTAGGAAAGAGTTGTGTCATTCTTTGTGATAGAAGCATAAAATTCCATTGTGTATATATATCACATTTTCTTGATCCTGTCATCTATTGAGGGGCATCTTGATTGGTTCCATATCTTAGCTATAGCAATAATGCTGTAAAAAACATAGTTGTAAATTTTGTGTGGTTTAGATTGAGATCATTTCCACAAGTGCCCAGGAATGGGATTGCTGGTTCCAGAGCTATGTACATTTGACCTTACAAAATGATGTTAATTGAAATGAACTCTAAGCCATAGAAACAACAAGTCTTTTTTCAGATATCAACCTTGATGTAGGTAAAGTAGTGTATCTAGGTCTTATTTTTATTTCATTTGCCTTTTTCCATTGGTTTATCCCTGGAAATCTCTGTCTTGATTCTGGTACCTTCCATCTTGTATATACATTTACCTGATTTGGAGAAGGAAAGGGAAAAAATATAGTGACGAGAGATGTACAAAGACTGACCCATTGCAACAATGATATTCACACGACACTATATTGGAAATGAACTTTACAACTTTGGAGTGAGCGGGAGGTGTGGAGGGTGGGAAGGGATATGAGAACAACAATGGAGTGGGTAACACTATTCAGCAAGGAATGTACATTACTCATGTAACTGTAACCACTCTGTATAATATTTTTGAAATAAAATATAAAAATTTAACCTATCTACGAAAAAAATATCCTTTTCAAAATAATTCATCTGTCACAGTACTTGTGAGGAATTCTAGACTCAAGCTGTTAGACCTGGAAAGGGATAGATTGGGAAGCCATCTTAAACAGCAGTCAAAAGGATGAGAGCTGTACTCTGGAAAGGTCAGTCAAGGGAAGACAGGGATATGAGTTATTACCTCAAGAGTATGTAATTTAGAGCTGTTGGACACTAAAAGATTAAGACTTTGTAGACAAGATAGATGTCTGTGTTATGGTTGTAATGACTATTGCTCCCTTCTGCTCCCGAAAAATAAGGGATTCAATTATCACTATGTATACAAACAATATCTCATATCAATAGTTGTAACCACCAGCAAGATTAATGCCTTAGTTTGTGGACATACCTGTAGCCACTGACAACCCCCCTACCCCCCACCCCACCCCCGTAGTAGAAGGAATATAAAGCATGTGAAGCAGGATTTAGGGATCCAGAAGCTGGCAATGAGGGTTTTGGTCCTCTGGTGTCTTCTTTCCTATTACTTCCTGTGATTTCTCAGTTCTTTGGCCAGGTATCCCATCATCTTTTCTGTCCCATGGTTGTGGTTAGCGACAGTACTGATATTCGGAACACCTCAAAAAAAAAAAAAAACTATGGAAAAACACTTCCTCAAAGAAGATTGACAAACGTATAGGAGCACCTGGAAAGATACCAAATATCAGCACTCATACTGTGATCCTCTAGCAAAAAAGTACAATTCAGGAGTATCTTAACTTCTGATAATACAAGAGATGGATAATTGTCCCTTTTGTATATTTGGTATTGCATAATTTTTTAGAAACACATTTACATTATGAAATAATGTTATTTATTTCATAGGTCACAGACCATGTCACTGGAGTGATGACCCTAATGTCTTATCTCAGTTTCCTGATTCAGACTTAGATGATTGTGAATTGCCTAACTATGAACATTTGTTCATGAAACTCAACAACACAGAATGAAGTGTCAGGGTCAGGCCATTCCATACCTGTAAGGATTTTTACATATATTAGCGTAATATACTCCTACACTGCTCAGCACTCACAGCACATTGGTATGTTATAATTATCTTCAGATCAGAAAAAACACTAGAGCTTAAAGTAGAATGATGGGCTATACATTTTCAACGCAAGAGTGATGATCACCCCCTGCAATTATTCTCAGTGGAGAATCCTTCCTATACATTTCACTGACTTAGCTTCTACTCTGTGCTTTACCATTATCAGACAGGGTCACACTGTATCGAGCCACAATACTGCAGCAATCTTAGATGCCTTTGAATTTTACCTTCAATCTTGATACCAAGGTCAACTCTGCAACTCTAATCACATAGTTGACACCCGAACTTTTCAAGCCTGGTTAAAAATTCAGCTATCACTGCTCATTGCCAGTGTTAAAGATCTCACTCCTTTAGATTTGTTGTGCATCTTCTTGTATTTCCAACACTGCCTTAGATGTTGGTTTTTGAAGTAGAGCTTTTAGTTTGCATTTGATTTATGGAGGTGTTAGTGATGCCGGTTGAACTACATATATTATAATGTAAGTAATTTGATGTTTTGATATATGAATTTAATTTTGGCAATTGAAGAAGTGAATACACATCACTCACAAAAATTTCTTTATGTGTATTGGTATTACTTTATTGTGAACTTCCTAAAAGCCAGCCATGGGAGCACATGTCCCTAATTCCATCACTTCTGTGACTGAGACAAGGCTTGAAAGGTCCAGACCATTTGGCACTTCATAGTGAGAACCTTTCTACAGAGAAGGGGAGAGAATAGCAAAAAGAGCAAATAAATCTTCCCACAGTTTTGTTACATATTATTTACACTTAGCCATTAAGACCACTATAATAGTATTTTTTTATGACTTCTTACCTACTCTTTTCCTGTTCTGAGCTGTTTTGTTTATGAATCTCTAAGAAATCATATAAGAATCGCATAAGAAATCTATATAAATCATATAAGAAATCATAAAAAATAGTTTTGTTGGGATATTTAATCCAAAAGGAATAATTTCAGGAAAGTATTAAGCACATAAAATGTAATGCAGAGCTGGGAAGGTGGCCCAGTGGTAGAGGGCTTTGACGTGGATTTGTTCTCCTTAAGCAATTACTCCAGGAATAATAAACAGTGGAAGCTGAATGATGTTCATTCAGGTATTTCTTTAGAAATTAAACCAATCTTTATTGGGTATAAAGATCACTTACAATGTCATTACCTACACCCTTTTCATTTAAAAATATTTATATTCTGTAGCAATGTCATTGTCGTTATATATTATTGAAAATAAGAGAACCCATGGGACCTATGTTTCTTTGGAGTTGGCTTACTTCACTTAATAAATTTTTTTCCAAATCTTTCCATTTCCTAACAAATTGGGCAATGACATTCTTTCTGATGGAGGTATAGAATGCAATTGTATATATAAATACCACATTTTCTTGATTCATTCATCTACTGAGGAGCATCTGGGTTGGTTCCATATCTTAGCTATGGTAAATAATGCTGCAATAAACATAGTTGTGCTGGTAGTTTAGTATGGTCTTGTTTGTGATCCTTTGGGTGTATGAACAAAAGTGAGATTGCTGGGTCATAAGGGAGCTTTATGTGGAGTCGTTTCAGGAAACTCCATACTTCTTTCCAAAGTGGTTGAAGAAGTTTACACTCCCACCAAGAATGCAGTAGGGTTCCCTTGTGGCCCCATCCCCTTCAGCATTTGTTGTTGTAAAAATATGGATTGCTTCACGAATTTGAAAGTCATCCATGTGTATGGGCCATGCTAATCTTTTTTGTATCATACCGATGTTAGTGTATGGGCTGCCGGATTAAGCACAGAACATTTTTTATATAGAAAGTGTAATTGATTTTCTTAAACTAGACAATTCCACAAAAAAGTAAGTTCAAAAGAATTTTCATGAAATTTTAGAATCATGCATTTCTTACACAAGCACATATTTTTGATGTTGGCATAATTTGTGGAGGGGAAGGGAAAAATGTTTAAATAGGGATACAGGTAGACCCATTGCAACGATGAAAGGAACTTCACAACTTTGGCACCTCTACTACTGCCATACCTGCAGATTGTAATTTGATTGCTTATTTTGAGGTAGCATCACAATGCCTGGGCCTGCTTGGACTGTGGTCATCCTAACACAATCAAAATACATTGCACCCAGCAAATGGTTAGAGTTTCCTGAAACTTCTTTTATTTTTTTTTTGTCTGGGCTTGCCTGGAACTGAAATTCTCTAATCTCTGTTTTCTAAGTAGATACTATTACAGGCTTGAGTCACTTTATCCAGTAAAAGTATACAATTTCAAGATATCTTGATATTGCCTATATTTGTGCTTAACATATATAGCTAACCTTAATTTTCTCCCTCTTTTGTTTAATACTCTGAGTTGAAAACATTGACTTTCTTGCTATACATGGCTTTGTTTTCGGTGGAATCCCATCACAATCCAAAAAATCTCCCAAAAGTTTATGTCAAATCATGGAAAAGAAGGTTGCAGGTTGGGAAAAAAAAAAAAAAAAACACTGATCCTTAACTTATACTTGCAGTATATTTATAGTGTTAGTCAATACTTTCTGAAGTATGAGAAGAGAAGGAAGACAGAAATGTGAAAGATGTCAGGTCTCTGAGGAATTTCTGTAGTTGTCACTTCATGTTATATTCTTCCTTAAAAATTGCTTTATTAAAACCCTCTGAGTGGATATTGGTTGGGCTGTTTGGTAACCTTACCCAAGAAATGACGCTGATTTTAGAAGGCTGATGATTTGGTAAATAAAGGAATAATGAGAATGAGCACTGATATTGTCACAGAATGAGCCGACAAGGTTCATTGCTGAACAGCAAAAGAAAGCAGTTTCAAGTCTGATGATGCACATTGGAACATATATAGATAGATACATATATGTATACGTATACAAACACACGTGAAAAAGTATATATCCAGTAGAATATAGAGAGAAAGTTGGTGTGACAAGTATTAAACTATATCAAACTGGTTGCAGGGAAGGTCCAGTAAAATATCAATAGTTTAGCATAGATTTTGCATAGATTTGTAAAGGATGAAAATTCTTTCCTCATTTTATACTTTACAAATATCTTTAGTACATTTTAAGTTTTTTTATATTGTAGTTGGAACATCTATATAATGCTGAGAATTGGAATTACATAAAGTATGCAATATGAATAGGCCAGCCAGTATAGGAAAGTTCATGAGAGTCTTATTTCCAATTAACCACCAGGAGAAATGGAGTTCCAGTTCAGATTTTATGTAGAGCACTGGCCTTGAACACAAAAGCACCAGTCAGGCTGTGAGTTTAAGCCCTAGGATCTACAGAAACAAAAACACAAAATATAACTTGGAGTTAGATATTTTATAATGAAGCATTTTTATATACTCTACATTGTTAGAAAGACTAGATTTCAGTGATGTCTTTATAACCTATCATAATAAGTGATATTGTCCATTTATTAAGCAGAAAGGCTTACTCAGATTTATCAGTTTGAAGGTTTCAGTGTATGTTCAGTTGGTTTTATTGCTTTGGTGGCCTGTGACAAGACAATGTCAAGGTGAGGAGTATGTCAAAAAGAAATGTTTTTGACCTAGAATGATTAAAAGAGAAAAGAAAGTAGATGAGTGTGCATGTTCTCAGAGGTTTCACTCTGAAGAACTTAATCTCCAGAAGAACTATGCAGGTATTCTCCACAGTCTGGGAGGAAATGGAAAGTCATTTTTCTTTAACACATAGGTCTTTTTGGGGCATTCTAAATTCAAATGGCAACATCCTCACCAGTGATAACGAATTGTCCAGGGGGGGAAGCAAATAGATATTGCTATAAATTCCAATCAGATCTCAGCAGACTAAATATTTTATGGAATTCCTATTAAAATACTTTCTTGCAGTCTGACTGCGTCTTCATACTACATATTTGTATATCTGTATGTATGTGTGGGTTTGAATAAACTAATATAGCAATGTGGCAAATTAAAGTATTAGTAAGGCCTTTCTCTTCTCATATCATGAAAGCCTGCCACAATTCTCAATCAAATCCCATTCAAGATTCAAATTTTAATGCTGTCCCAAAACTTCTGTATGCAAACCCAGGTACATTCACTTCATTTAAGACTGCAATGATATATGAAAATTTTAAGTCTTCCATGGAAAAAAATTGTATTAAGCGAAGTTAGCCAGGCCCAAAGAAACTTAGGTCCATTGTTTCCCTTAATTGCAATAGCTAGTATATGTCTGAGTCATGCAAAAAGTCAGATAAGTTGATGTTAGGGAAATGAACCCTAATATATGTATTCAAATGTTTTTTTTTCTTTTAGGTGATTGTTTTCAACACATTTATAAAATTATTTCTTTGTTGCTTTGTATGTCCCTCTCCCATGGTATAACCCCTGCTTTCACTGTATTTGAGGTTGGTAAAATTTGTGAAGGGGAAGGGAAAAAAGAAATGTTTAAATAGGGGTACAAGTGGATACATTCCAACAATGAGATGTACAAGTCGTTATATGGAAAAACGAACTTTACAACTTTGGTGGGGGCGGGGATGAGGATTGGGTAGAGGAGCAGGGGAGGGAGGATGGGAAGGGATGGGAAGAGGAAACAAAAGAGGAGGCTACAGTGCTTGATAAGAAATGTACTCATTATCTTGTCCATGTAATTGTAACCCCTCTGTACAGTATTTTCACAAGGAAAAAAGAAAAAAAGAAAAATTTAAGTCTTCCAATTACGTTGTCACCAAGGAAACATGTACAATATTTCCTTAAAAAATATCTAGATTGTAGAACTTTAGCCAGAAAATTGAAGGAGTATACATTATAGGATTTAATTTAAATATTTAGTCACTGAAATGGATATTCTATATCCACAACTTAGAGCCCTTTCAAAATACATAATTGCAAACCTCATCTATTACCATCTTCCGTGAAGACAGTCCTTGCTGAAAACGAACCAGATGTGGTAAACCAATTAAAATGCACGCCATTGTCAAATGCTGTTGTTTTAAAGCATGGAAGTGATAGAACAATTAATGCCAGTGAACAGCTGGTTCTAAGGAGTATGGATAGTGATTACTTTGGACTCTAGGTGGAAAAATCCACAGATGTTTCAGATTGTGCTTCGTTTTGGCATTTGTGAGATATACTTTAAAAAGCGCAATGAATGAAAGCATGTTGTTTTATAAAGATTTTCTGACTGACAAACCAGGGAAAGAAAACTTATTGAAATATTTCAAATAAGAAGACAGACAATAGGGTGGGTAAGATGTGGTATGCAGCTTTAAATACAGACTGAAGCAAACCAAAGAATGGGAAAATTTTTTTCCTTAAAAGCTTTCTGGGTGTATTGTGCTATACACTATAATGATGAAATGATCATTTCTTTGGAAAAGTCATGAAAAAACATTGTCACCTGTTGAATTTCTTTATAAAGTGAATCTTAAATGACAAGAATGAAGAAATTTAAATATGTTAATAAAACATTATCAAGTATTACTTTAATTTTTGATTAAAAGTTAAAGCAAACCGGCAGACTACTAGTCCATTAACATTTATGTTTCCTGTCATATTTATTTTCCTTTTGTTCCTCTTTTTTGGGTGGTGATATTTTTTTTCAGAAAGGCAACCTAGTCTTAACCATTACCCATAAAATTTATGCTGTCATAGAATCTGAGTTTTTTTTTTTATTAAATTAAGACAATGGTAGGCTCATTTTATGCCAAACCAAAACATAAACACCAAAAACATTTTTCACTAAAAAACCATTCATAAAAAATCATGAGGTGGAAAAGGCTCTGGAGGACAGGTCTAATCCAGGCGCCAGAGGAAAGGTTAGGAAAACACCTGAACATGTGGCATCCCAATGCAGGGCAGCCGGTGCAAAATGCAAGTATCCCTTACATGGGGTGCCCTGGAGGTTCCAATCCTGGTTGTCCACCTCCTTTGTGCCCACAACCTGTAAATCCAGCCATTCCTCCTGGTCCTGTTCCCGGGTGTCCCTTTCCTCCAGGACCTCCCCAGGGGAACCCAGCTTTCCCTCCATGTGGGCCCTCTTACCCTGTGCCACAGCCACAGTATCCAGGATACCAACCCTCAGGTCCTTACCCACCCCATGCCCACCACCTGCACCTGGCATGTGTCCTGTGAATCCCCTGGCTCCTGGCATAGGCCCACGAGCCCCAATGGACAAGAAAACACTGAAGAAAATGAAGAAAACACATAAAAAGATGCACAAACACCACAAGCATGGCAAGCATTCCTCCTTTTCCTCCTTCTCTTCCAGCAGAGACTCTGACTGAATTCAGGGCCTGTACCCTCCCCTCAAGTCTCACCAGTTTTTCTCTCATCAAGCTTCTGCTGTGGTGTTGTACTAGGGGGAAATTAGCGCTCTGATCCCCACCCCACCCTCATCTGAGCCTTACCCTGCTGTTCAGCCCTGACTGGCTAGGGAAATGGATAAAGTATTTCTGTGGGCTAGTAAAGACCATCTCCTTCCTGGTTGATCGATCTTTTGTTTTCTTTTTCTTTTTTCTTTTTTTTTTTGGTTCAAGACTGGGACTCTAGCTCAGTACCTAATGCTTTTACTCATTGGCTGGCACTCTACTAATTGAGCCGTGCCTCCAATATCAAGAGCTGAAGACTTTAACAGAGGAGCAGTTTTTTGAAGATGGTGAAACCTCTGAGCTAAATGCTGAAGACAAGTTTAAATTCTGTAAAATGTGAGTTTTTTCCTTCCATTTCCGATTGTAATACGTGTGGTTGGTGGAAATTTCATTATGATAAAAAAAAAACTGTATTTTTTTTTATAAAGGTAGCATACTAGGATCATTTAGAGCTAGATATATTCCCAGTAGGCCTCTTAATGATTTCATTAACTGCAAGGCTGCCTTGATTCAAAGCAAGAGTCCATTTGGTTGATGAGCTTTCTTGAAATGTAATCTCTACTACTTAGCTCAACATGCTAGCTCGGGTCCTACTCTCATTTTCCAGTTCTCAGTCCAAATAAAGCTATTTTTTTCTGGTCAAAAAAAATAATGAGTACTTGGGGGAAGATGGAGGAGGAGAAGCTGGAGGGTAAACAAGCTCTTACATAGAAAGCAGTTTTAATGTTCCAGTGAACAGTCCTAGGCTAGAGATTCACACCAAGTGTGCCATCACAGTAAAGAGAGTTTGACCAAAGAGGGAAAATCCAGGCAAGATGACAGATCTGAGCACTTGCCAGGAGCCACAGCTGAGGTGGCAGTTGGGACAGCGCCAGTGGCTGTAGCCCCCATCCCTACAGAGAGAGTCCACGACAAAGGCCCCAGATGTGGCCGGTGAGCGGATTCTACTCAACACCAGCAAGAACTAACAAGGAGCAGATATCTTCATCCTGCAGATCACAGACCAGAGACGACGCAGGAAACAACACTCTGGCATGAGTAGAATCCTGACATCCTCACTCCTTCTCAGGGAGCAGAGGAGGGAAGGCCACCCATCCCCCACTACCAGAGATCTCCATCTAAGATACTGACCTCCACAGGGCTGAACAGTAAGCTCCAACTCAGGCCTTGGAAGAAAACAAAAGAGTCATTTAGTAGGTCACAGGAAGTAGACATGTCTTGCCAGGCTCAGCTCCACCCAGGGGAATGTCACCCCACCCAGCCAGAAGAACCAGTGTCCTCAGAGGAGTGATTTCCTTCACAGGGTTAACAGAGCCAGAGGCTGCCCCTCCCTACAGCAGCCTAGACAAACAATTGAAACTCAGTAAAAAAAAAAAAAAAGACCCTGAGAATGGGTTCCATGAGTGTTTCAGGAGTTGCCCCACAGGGAAAAGCTACTGTTTGCTGAAAGGCCTCAACCCTACCTCATCACGGCATTTCCACACTGGAGGAAACAGCCATCTCCCTCTTTTGTGATACTCAAAGCAGATCTCCCTTCCACCAAATAGCCTGGGAAGAGGATCACAAAATCCTGGGTAAAGCAGAGCATTTTTCTGCCAGCACGAAAATAATTGACTTAAGAAACCAGTCAAGCAAAAGGAAAACCAAACACCACAAGCACACCAGAGACTCCACCAAGAGACTGGTTATGGACACAGAGGAGATACAGGGTCTTCCCATTCCCCCCACCCCCCACAAAAAAAAACTCCAAAAATCAAAGAAGTCTTTTTTTAACCATTTTTCAATTTTTATTTTTTAAAAAAGTGTTTGATGTTAATTTTTTTCTCATAATTTTTATTTTTGATGTGTGTGTGTGTGTTTAATCTCTTTTGACATTTTGGTCCTTTTTTTATTGTTTTCATTTTTTTCTCTCTCTCTTTCTTTTTTGTTTGACTTAATTGCTGTTCAGCTCATCCCCAGATATATACCTGTGGTCAATTATTAGACCTTATCCCCCATTGTGTACATACTTACTCCTGAAATTTATTACTCGATTCAAAACATCTTAGGCTTAATTTCTTTAATAGCAGTATTATCTCTTTATACCAATATAATTTTCAATTAACTAATTTTAGTTTTCTTTTATTTTTTAGTTTTTCATGTTTCCTTTCTATTTCTCCTCTCATATCATCCTATCCTTATCTTCTCTCAATATCGTTTTTTAAACTTACATAATTTTTAAGTGTTTCACTTCTTAGATTTAAATTTTTGTTTATCCATTTTTTCTTTATTTTTAAAAAATCTCTCTCCTATCATTCTGTCCAATCCATTTCCCTCTCAGAGATTAGGACTTGGTTAAATTCACTCTTCTTTTACCTTTCCACATCCCTCTAATCCTATTTTCCTCCACAATTTTCCCTAAACCTAATAATTTCTGGTGTGTCAAGTTCTTTTTGCTTTTATTACCCCATTAGTCCATGGTTGTTTGAAGATGAATAGGTTGTATCTGATGAAGTAGATTGTATCTGCAGCCATTTTGACTGTGCAACTACAGGATTCTGGTTGATGCTTGCCTTAAAATAGTGGTTTAGCACAAAATTGGTTTTACTTTCATACCAAATGAGCAGAACAAGCCGGAAAACACAAGGAAAATGACAAGTCCAGGTATATGAATTCTGACTCATGATAATCAGGTGACAGAATACTTAATGAATAATCCAGAAGGGAGTTCCCAAAAAGCTCTACAAGCACTACTGGTATACATGGTGAATGAATACATTGAAAACTTGTAAAGGACTCATTGTGAGCATGATAGGGAGTGAGAGGGGGCAAAGCAAAGATTAATACAGGAATCTTGTGAGCATGAGGAAGCTACTCAAAGATTAATATAGGAATTGCACACGAGCAGTTTGAGAACAGTCAAAGAGAAATACAGAAATCGCATGAGAAGGCTGAGATCAGTCAAAGAGAAAGACAGGAATTGCATGATCGTGAGGAAGCTGTTCAAAGAGTAATACAGGAATTGCAAGAGAGGGATGAGAATACAGCAAGATCAATAAAGGCATTCATGGAATCCATGAACAGACAGCTGAATGAATTCAGGGAGACCACAAAGGGAATGCTCAATAGAGCGCAAGAAATGTAATGGGAGCCCAAGGAAACCATAACGAATCAAGTAAGTGATTTGAGATGAAACACTGACCACCAAATTAAGGAAGTAAAGTTTATACAAGACCTAAAACAAAATTCCAACGAACAATTTGAAGCCATCAACGCCAAACAATTAGAAGGAAAAGAAATAAAAACAAAGTAGAAAGTCTTGACAGTTGGTTAGACCATGCAGAAGATCGAATCTTGGGCATTGAAGACAGCCTAGATATTATAAAGAAAGAATGTATAACTATCCAAGACAAATCCAAGAAATATGATAGATCTATTCAACATTTCGAAAGCACCATCAGAAGGCCTAATCTGAGGATAATGGGTGTAGAGAAGCACCTAGAGACAGAAGTTAATGGTTTAGGAAATTTATTTCACAGAATCGTAGCAGAGAACTTCCCAAACATGCAAAAAGATAGGCCTATTCAGATACAAGAAGCTTTTAGAACCACCAAACAAGACTTACAAAAGATACTTGAAGATGTCCTACACATAGAAAACCAACAAAACCACAATAAAGGCCAAGAAACAGGCTCCAAGGGAATAAAATTAGAACTTAACACCAAAAGCCACCAAAGAAAGTCCTCTAACACATGGAGGCTGAACAACACACTGTTGAATCACCAGTGGGTCATGGAAGAGATTAGAAAGGAAATGCAAATGTTCATGATATTCCACAACAATGAACACATAAATTACCAGCTCCTCTGGGACACAGGAAATGCAGTAGTCAGAGGCAATTTTATAACTCTGAGTTCACACATCAACAAATTAGAGAGATCTGAAACCAACAATTTAAAGAGACATCTGAACCTCATTGAAAAAGAGCAACCAAATAAACTCCAATCCAGTAGATTGAAAGAAATAATTAAAATTAAATCAGAATTAAACGAATTAGAATCCAAAAAAAAATCATAGAATCAACAAAACAAAGTGTTGGTTCTTCGAAAAAATTAACAAAAATTGACAGATGCTTAGCAAATCTTATCAGAAAAAGAAGAGCACACACGGAAATAAACAAGCTCAGAAATGTGCATGGAAACATCACCACAGAAACAACCAAAAGCCAGAACATTAGAAGGGAATACTTCTCAAACCTTTATGCTAATAAGTTTGAGAACCTGGTAGAAATGGAGCTATTCCTAGCAAATATTGACATGCCAAAACTAAACCAAGATGAGTTTAATCAAATTAACAGGCCCATATCAAGCATTGAGATAGAAGCAGCAATGAGAGAACTCCCATCTAAGGACCAATGGATTTACAGCGGAATCCTACAAGGCCTTCAAAGCAGAGCTCACACCAATACTCCTCCAACGCTTCAATGACATTGAAAGAGAAAGCGCATAACGGGACTCATTCTATGAAGAAATCATAACCCTCATCCGAAAACCAGGCAGGGACTCATCAAAGAAAGAGAACTAGAGGCCCACTTCTTTGATGAACATTGATGCAAAACTTCTCAACAAAATTTTGGCTAATCGACTTCAACAATTCATCCAAAAAATCATACACCACGATCAAACATTATTCATTTCAGGGATGGAAAGCTGGTTCAATATACATAAATCAATTAATATAATTCATCACATCAACAGGAGCAAAGATAAGAACCACATGGTTATCTCAATAGATGTAGAAAAAAGCGTCTGACAAGTTCCAAAACCCCTTTATGATGAAGGCTCTGGAAAACTAAGGAATCCAGGGAACATTCCTCAATACAATAAAGGCTGTATATGACAAACCTTCAGCCAGCATTACACTTAATGGTAAAAAAAACTAAAGCCATTTCCTCTTAGGAACTAGACAAGGATGTCCAATCTCTCTACTTCTCTTCAATTTAGTATTAGAATGCCTCGCTACAGCAATAAGACAAGATGCAAACATTAAAGGATCCAAATAGGGAAAGATGAAATACAACTTTTGCTCTTTTCAGATGACATGATCTTATATTTAAAGAATCCCACAGAATTCACTCCCAAATTACTCATGCTGACTCAAAATTTTGGCAAAGTAGCAGGGTATAAAATTAACACTCAAAATGAATGGCTTTACTGTATGCCAACAATGAGAAAAGCATGGCTGACATAAGGAAAGCAACTCCATTCGTAATAGCCCCACAAAAAATGAAATACATAGGAATTAGATTAACCAAAGAAGTGAAAAATCTATGATGAAAACTTAAAAAACCTGAAAAAGGAAATCAAAACAGAACGTAGAAAGTGGGAAAATCCTCCCATGCTCCTGGATTAGAAGGATCAACATCATGAAAATGGCAATACTTCCCAAAGCTATGTACAAATTCAATGTGACACCTATGAATATTCCAACCTCATTCTTCAAAAAAAATATAAGAGGCAATCCAAAAATTCATATGGAACAATAAAAGACCCCGAATAAAAAAAATGATCCTCAGAAAGAACAATGCCAGAGGAATATCAATAGGAAATTTCAAACTCTACTACAAAGCCATAATAATCAAAACAGCTTCGTACTGGCACCAGAACAGATCTCAGGACTAATGCAATAGAACTGAAATCCTAGAAATTAACTCACAGATATATAGCCATCTAATCTTTGATAAGGGAGCTAAAAAAAAATAGAATGGGAGAAAGACAACTTCTTCAGTAAGTGGCTGTCAAACAAAATTGGTTAATCACTTGTAGAAAACTAAAGCTATATTCTTATATATCACCCTGCACCAGGATCAACTCCAAATGGATCAAAGACCTGGAGTTACAGCAGACACCCTAGGTCTCCTTGGCACAGGCCAAAATTTTCTTAATAGATACCCAGAAACACAACAAATCAAAGAAAGGTTGGACAAATGGGATT
Organism: Dipodomys spectabilis; assembly: GCF_019054845.1. Classification (NCBI taxonomy): domain Eukaryota; kingdom Metazoa; phylum Chordata; class Mammalia; order Rodentia; family Heteromyidae; genus Dipodomys; species Dipodomys spectabilis. The sequence goes on along the minus strand of NW_024870931.1, from coordinate 1,315,208 downwards.
ACATATAATTGTAGAGCTTCTGCATGGCAAAGGATAAAGCTAGCAAGATCAATAGAAAACCCATGGATTGGGAGAAGATCTTCACTAGCCATACAACAAACAAGGGTTTCATATCTAAAATATACCTGGAACTCACAAAAGTAAATCCAACAACAAATCCTCAAACAACTGCCCAATAAATAAGTGGGCTAAAGACTTAAAGAGAAACTTCTCTGAAGAGGAAAGAAACATGGCTAATAGACACATGAAGACATGCTCAACTTCCCTAATCATAAAAGAAATGCAAATCTAAACAGCATTGAGATACCACCTCACACCAGTTAGAATGGCTATAATCAAGAACTCTAATAACAACAGAAGCTGGAGGGGATGTGGACAGAAGGAAACCTTACTGTATTGTCGGTGGGGGTGTAAACTTGTTCAACCACTTTGGAAAGTAGTATGGAGGTTCCTCAAAAGAATCCACATAGAGCTCCCATATGACCCAGCAATCCCACTTTTGGGCATTTACCAAAATGATCACAAACATAACCATACTAAAGCTACCAGCACAACTATGTTTATTGCAGCATTATTTACCATAGCTAAGATATGGAACCAACCCAGATGCCCCTTAGTAGATGAATGGATCAAGAAAATGTGGTATATATACACAATGGAATTCTATGCCTCCATCAGAAAGAATGACATTGCCCCATGTGTTAGGAAATGGAAAGACTTGGAAAAAATTATATTAAGTGAAGTAAGCCAGGCCCAAAGAAATATAGGTCCCATGGTTTCCCTTATTTGCAATAACTAGTATATTTGTGAGACAAGCAGAAACGGTCAGATAAGTTGAAATTAGGTGAAATGAACCCAAAGATAAGAACTCAAATGGTGTTTTTTCTCTTGCTATTGTTTCTAGCATATTTCTAAGATGATTTCTTTGTTGCTTTGTATGTCCCTCCCCCATGGTATAACCCCTGTTTTCACTGTATTTGATGTTGGTATAATTTGTGGAGGAGAAGGGAAAAACAAATTCTCTAAATAGGGATACAGGTGGACCCATTGCAACAATCAGATGCACAACACGTTATGTCGGAAAACGAACTTTACAACTTTGACACATGGGTTGGTTTGGGGGAGGGGAGTTGGGAAGGGATGGTAAGGGGAAACAAAGGAGGGGGCAACAATGCTTGATAAGAAATGTAATCATTACCTTGCTCATGTAATTGTAACCCCTCTGTACGTATTTTCACAATAAAAAATATCATGAAATTTAAAGTAAAAATCCATGTCAATTTTTTGGGTTTTTTTGGTCATGCGGCTTGAATTTTGGGACTGGGCACTGTCTCTCAGCTCTTCAGCTCATTGATACCTCTGTACCACTTGAGCCACAGTGCTGTTTCTACTTTTCAAGTGGGTTATTGGAGATAAGAGTCTCACAGACTTTTCTGCCCAGGCTGGCTTTGAACCACTATCCTCATTCTGAGACTCCTGAGTCGGTAGGATTACAGGCATGAGCCACCAAAGCCCAGATCCAAGTCAATTTCTAAAAAGCAAGCTTATTGAAACTTCTGGCTTTTTCCAATAAACAATCTTTCTTTTTAACATTAGTTTATAATTATGAGTTATTTTTAGATGTAACTGTGAACTTTTTAATAGAATCAAACATAATTTTTACTATTACTCAGTATTTCAAAAATCCACTGTAATTAGCTTTCCCCAAAGTAAATTAATTATATACTACATTGCTCTCTATTATTACACTCTATATTACCTATAGTGTGAAGCGAAAATAATTTGGACCATTTCATATAAATTATTAGATGGTATTTTAGCATTATAAATTCACATCTGTGATTTTAAAAGAAGGAAAGATGATTTTAGAGTTAACATCAAATGGAAATGTGTTGTGTGTCCTAATTAAAGCAAATTTATGAGTTCATACAGACAAAATTATTTTCTTTCCACTAAAGGCTTTGAAGTAATACTATTGGAAATAGTGAGGCAAGAGGAAGAAGAATTCAAATCATGTCAAAGAATGTGTCTGTTATTCTGCTACCCCCTCCATTAAGAAGTCCTACCTGGTCCCAGATGTCACAAAACTTCAAGTATCTCTCTTAGAAATCTATTTGGAAAAGTTCTAAATCACTGATTATTTATGTACTTTCTGTTATATGAAACAAAATATAGACACAAAACAACTGAAACAAAATGCACACATATGTTGAAGTCAACACAGCTGGGAAAAACAACCAACAAAGTAGAACTCCCCCAGGAACAAAAACTAGTTGTGCCTGGTTGTTTATAAGCACAAAGACCTCAAATACATGATACCCTTGAGTAGATCCATAAAGATAACTGTGTCTCAGAAATATGGTTGTGTTATGAGAAGTACAAGTTGTCATGTCGAAAACGAACTTTACAACTTGTTGGGGGGGGGGGAGGATTAGGTGGGGGGGCGGGAGAATGGGAAGGGATGGGAAGAGTAAACAAAGGAGGAGGCTACAATGCTTGATAAGAAATGTACTCACTATCTTGCCCAGGTAATTGTAACCCCTCAGTACAGTATTTTCACAATAAAATATTATTAAAATTAAAAAAATAAATATGGTTGTGTTAATTTGTAATTAAATTCATCTAGATGAAGGTAATATAGCAAATCACATGAATGGATCAAGTTGTTTAAAACAAATATGACTGTATGTGGAGTGGGAGCTGCACATATTAAAAGAATAAAATAACAAAAATCATGACATACTTAAAAAATTCAGAAATGCAATGAATAAGTCCAATAGTATCCATGTTGAGACCTAAATCCTACTGATTTAACAAGAACAAAATATACAAATAATAGAATCTGAGCAGGGTACCTGAGTATACATAATTTTAAACTACTCCAAATTGTAGAAGACTGAATGTAGGTTATCTAAAGGAAAACATCAACCCATGATATAAATGACACTACAAATTTCATGAAAAGATAGAAGTAGATTCTAGAAAATACTATTTTAATAAGTGATGATGAAAATCTTTTTAGTACTGACAAAATTACATACCCATTTAGTTAGATCCAAGATACTCAAGCTGATTTGAAATTTTGGCAAAGTAGCAGGATACAACTATATCGTTAGTATGGATGTTGACTCTGGCATGGAATTAATTTCCTCTTTGATCTGATAAATGAATATATGAAAGAACAGAACTTCAGCTAAATATCAAGACCTAACTAAACATATAACCAGAAAAGTCTTCATGCAAGCCGTATTGCAACTGGGATAAAAGAAGTATCAGTCATACTGATTCTGTATTTATTGTAAATGCTGATTTTTTTCATAAATTATTTCTTTAGCTTGCATTTTTAAAACATTATGTTAATGATGTATATCTTGGTAACTAATTTTGGATTCCTCCTCCAATTTAGTTCTGAGTATAATGTCTCACTTCAGTTCCTAACCCATGAAATGATATTGTTTACAAAACAACTGCTATTTATAATACATTATTTATAATACACAAAATCTCATAAGCATGACACCAGTAAGCATTGGTTAACATTTTGATATCATGGTCTCATGACTGATGAGGCTTATCTGTATGAGTATAATTGTACCTAGATTCCTCAGGCTAAATTTAACCACTGTTAAAAAATGTTTATATCTTTATTTCTCACCCATCGAAGATTAAACCTGAGTATAAATCCTAAGGAAAATGATAAGGTGAGAGTCTAGCTTTTCTAGATATAAAATAAACAAAATGCAGCGTAGAGTAACTCAATGGTTTAAAGTCAACCTATTTCTCCAAAACATTCTAAGCATTTCCTTACAATGTGTGTTATTCTCAAGAAGGGGGGGAATGTGAGAGGAGGATTAACCAAGCTTTGTCTTCAAATATACATAATTTGGATTTGCCTCTTTATTTTGCTTTAAGCATTTTTGATAAAAATTGTTTGAATAATTCATTTCCAGGTCAGCTCTAATATATCCTAGTTTTATATTCCAAAGTACATTCAGAAAATGCTATATAGCAATTAAGTAAAGAAAGTCCGGGCAGAAAAAATGACATTTCTATACTATGTGATGCCCAATTCTTAGGTATTTCATTATGCCCCAATTTAATGAATGTGATTGTTTAAATCTTCATAAAGTATTAATTAAAATCGATCAGTGTCCTATAAAATAATTGTGTATAATTTTATCCTAGAATCACTCAAGAACTGCCCATTCAATCATAGCATACATCACATTCCATTGGTATTCATATGGATACGAATGAGTTTCTTAGGATCTCCCGCCTGCCATTTGGAGGTGGCAGAACCAGGATTCAAACTATTCAAACTGTGGGCTCCAACTCCCACCACTTCAACCTGATGATAGGGAACTCACCGGTTTGTCCAAAACATCAGCAAGACCAATGATTAGACAGGCACCAGTGACTCTCAGCAGTCTTCTTTGATACTTACAAGGCTGTGATAGGAGGATCATGGTCAAAGTCACCCTAAGCAAGAAAGTCTTTGAAACCCCTGTCCAACTTCAGTGCCAACAAAGCCAGAAGTAGAGCCTTATGGCTCCAGTGGTAGAGGGCTAGCTTTGAGCAAAAGCAGCTCATGGACTGTGCCCAGATCCTGAGTTCAAGGTCTGGGACTGGCAACAAACAGACATAAACAATAATCTGTGCAGCCATCCAGCTAAAGCATGTCACCCTCTTGTCCCCAACTGAATTGGACAGAGTTCCCTGGGAAAGGGGCTGGGCGAGCCACTGTCATCTTGACTCTGCCCATTCTGCCTGCATCACATGATTTTGGCCACATCATTATTTCATGGTTCTTTCTGACCAAAGGGATACAAGAACACATTCCATGCTGCCTGGAAGATGGACTAGACTCTGTTAGCACACTCGGAGGCTGAGATCCACAGGGGGAAAATCCTTCCACAGGAGCATGAGCCCGCTGCAGGCACCCAGGCCACCCGGCAGCTCAGTGACAGACTGAGCTGGAGCCACAGGCCCTCTGCCCCAGGACCTGCCACCACAGCATGCGTGGGGATGGGAAACAGGACACATGGGCATCTGAGAAGAAAATCTGCTTCGTCCATGACCTGCTTGTTGAGGTGTACTTCCAGAGTCCAACAGGTGAGCTCCACCATTGATGCAGCCAGCTGTTGGCACACATCCAAACCATCGATGAGTCCTTCATTGTGTGTAAAGAGCAGGTATTGGTTTTGAATGAGTTGTGTTGGGAGAAAGCCAAGTGCATACACTGGCTGTCCCAGGAGAAGATGGAAAGGAGGAGAGTGCTGCGGGAGCTGCTGTTGCTCCTCACAAGGGAAGGCACATACAGCAGTCTTCAGATGCCAGCACAGGCTGAGCCCTTCCCACCCCCCAACTCTGCTTCCCACGCCTCAGGGCCTGTGGTGGGTGAAATGAGGGAGGAGCAGAAAGGTTTTGAAGAATTGCAACTTGAAGACAGAAGGGAAACTGGCAGAGGAGAGGTCAGAATTCCCTACCCCATAGTGGACTCCTCCAAGGAGCACGTCCTGCCCCAGATGCCCCACATCCAGATCCACCCACAGCTCCCAGGCTCAGGGGAGGAGTGCTCCCCCACTTTCTCCTGTAAACTGATGTGGATGATGACTCTCTATGTGACATACTGACTCTCATAAGCCTTGGCAGCCACCAGAAGTAGGTGGCCAGGTGGCTTTCTCTCATGCCTCCATCTGCTGGGTGATGGGAAGGTTAAACTGGGGGTCAGGGAGGACAGAGGCTTCAGGGAGTTGGCCCAAACTCAAGGGATATCTAATGGCTCATTGGTGGCCAGAAAAGAGGCCCATGTTATGCTTATCACAAAGAATAAATTGTTTTCAAAGCAAAAAGAAAGCCTCCAACAAAGATTTGTTCTTCCAGTCCTGGGACTTGAACTCAGGGCCTGGCCACTGTCCCTGAGCTCTTTTTGATCAAGACTGGCTCTCTACCAGTTGAGCCCCACCTCCCTTCCAGCTTTTTCTGTGTGGAATAGAACCAAGGGCTTCAGGCATTCTAGGTGACCATTCTATCACTGAGCCACATTCTCAGCTAGGATGATTCTCCCCCCTCCCAAACCCATATGACCATTCCTCAGATAAATAGGAAGTAGGGGCTAGGATGAATATGAAGCACAATCTGGTTCCCCCAAAAATATTCCCCTTCCCCTCTTCCCACACCTTTAGTTGATGTTTCTCTTCTACCATTGAGGGATGAGAGAGGGAGAGGGGAGTCCCAAGAGAGTACCAACAACAGTGGCCCCCTGAAACACACATCCTCCCACACACAAGTGGTCCTCCAGATTCTGAGTTTACCTGACTCAATGTGAAGTCTACACTTTCTCCCCACCACTGCAAGGCTCAGGATGAAATAAAGGTCAGCCATGGCCTCAGCCCACACCTAAGGTGGAAGCTCCTAGTCCCAGACCTACTTCCACTTCTGACTGCCCCTAGTTAGGCCAGACCCACCACTCACCACTATGTTGGTGGTGATGACCTCATGGATGGATTCCAGGAAGAAGGTCTATGGCAAAGAGCAGAAGCAGCAGGGTGAGCAGGGCAGAAGGAGGTGGGGTGATTGCTCTGGGATCTTCCTTGGAGCCCTCCCGTCCAGGCAGACCCATGCTGACCCAAAGCACGGACAAGGCCAGGGGATGAGACGAGATGGAGGAGCTCGGGACTACAGGAGGTACTGCTTTGTCTTGGTGCACTTGATCAATACCAATTATAATTAATTCCAATTATATTTGGCCCATGCCAATCCCAAAGACAACATGCAATGCCTCTCCTTGTTGTTGATGGCCGTGAGCACTGTCCCTAAGCTCCTTTTCTCAAGGCTGGCACTCTACCACTTGAGCCACAATGCCACTTTTGTTTTCTGATGTTTCATGGAGGCTCAGAGTCTCACTGTCCTGTCCAGACTGGCTTGGCACCGTGATCCTCCAGATCTCAGCTTCCTGACTAGCTAGGATGACAGGCATGAGCCACCAGTGCCCAGTATGTGATGCCTTTTGAAGGCATCTTGGCAAGTCTGTAAAGGAGCCCAAAGGGCCTGGATAGACCATGACCCAATCAAGGAGCCGGGATGGGGGAAGGCTGACCTTCTAGCCATTCTGTTCCCCCAAAATCAAAGATGCCAGGTCCTGTTGTATGCATCAAAAACCTAGGCCAGTAGCCACCAGGCTTAGTGGGGGGAAAGTAGAGAATACCCAAAGATTGCAGTGTAGAAATCTTTGATTTTACATGTATGTGGTGTGTGTGTGTGTGTGTGTGTGTGTGTGTGTGTGTGTGTGTGAACTCAGGGCCTAGGCTCTATCCCTGTTTTCTTGCTGAAGGCTATTGCTGTGCCACTTGAGCCACAGCCCCACTTGCTTTTCGATTGTTAATTGTAGGTAAGAGTCTAAAGGACTTTCCTCTCCAGGGTGGCTTTGAATCATGATGGGGGCCCTAGGGAAGCAAGAGTAAACACAACTCTCAAATACTATCCCTATGGTAGGCCACTCCTCCCCCCTGGTGGCCACACGCGGAACATGCGGCCCGGTGCCAACATCCTCTAGAGTTCAATTTGAGGAAGTGACCAGAGCCAAGCTGACTTTTGCTCTGATTGCTGATGCGAGAGCATGTCTGTTCCACCCTAGGCCAAGAGAGCTCCAGGGGAGACCCAACTTTCCAGAGACAAGAGGAAGGGAGTGGTCAGCTCCAGGCTGAGCTAAGAGCCTTTGCCCACGGATACCACAACTTGGCCTTACTTATCACCATAAGACCTGTCAAAGAACAACCCCAAAAAACAAAATTGGAGCTGTGCCTCCAAGTGGTAGAGCTCTAGCATTGAACCAAAGAGCTCAGGGACATGGCCCACAAGCTTTGAGTTCAAGACCCCTAGTCACCTTCTCCCATAAAACACAGGTTTTCTAAATGTGAACTAGTAGGGTTTGTGAAGTGTTTCTGAAGAATGCTGATACTGAAGAAAGCACCTTAATTCTAATGACAGCTGAACTTGTGACATATCGCTATGTGCTGAGTCCTTCACAGGGAGCTATTTGCTGGGTCCTTCCCACATGGAGGTTTTGTGCTGAGTCCTCAAAAAGGTGCTGTTTGCTGAGTCATCGCAAAGCATGCTATGTGCTGAGTTCCTGAGAAAAGTGGACCGTCCTGGGTTTTTCAAAGGGTGCTGTGTGCTGAGTCCATTACACAACGTACTGTATTCTGAGTCCTTCAAAAGGTGTATTGATCTACTGCATCCCAAAGGGTCCTGCTATGTGCTGAGCTCTTGCGAAGAGAGCTATGAGGTGAGTTTTTTGAGTGCTGTGTGCTGAGTCCTTTACACAGGGTGCTCTGTACTGTCCTTCAAATGGTGCTGTGTGCTGAGTGCTTCCACAGTGTGGTATGTGCTGAGTCCTTCAAAATTGTTCTATGTGCTGAGTTTTTCAAAAGGTGCTGTGCACTGGGTGTTTTATACAGGGTGCTTCATACTCAGCCCTTCAAAGGGTGCTGTGTGGAGTCTTATAGGGTGCTATGTGATGAGTCCCTGGGAAAAATTGCTATGTGCTGAGTTTTTCAAAGCATGCCATGCACTGAGTCCTTTACACTGCAGGCTATGGACTCCCTCCTTCAAAGAGTGCTGTGTGCTGAGTATTCTACCCAGCATACTACATGCTGAGTCCTTCAAAGGGAGCTGTTTGCTGAGTCCTTTACACAGAGTGCTTTGTGCTGTTTTTGGAATTGCGCTGTGTGCTGAGTCATCCCAAAGGGTGCTATATTCTGAGTCCTTGAGAGGTAGTTATCCCCAACAATCACACAGACACAAACACAAACACACATACACACATGTCACCATGAACCTGCTTGGTGTGTGGAGTGAAGGGGAATGGAGGAGAGTCTCCTCCAGTGGTGGGGCTGAGGGGAGATTCAATCCCCAGGGAAGGTACTGGGGGGCGGGGTGTGGAGAGTGCTGAGCTGAGTGAGGTAAGGCTGCAATTGCCATGGTCTGGAAGCCTTAGGATCTAGTCAGGGCTGCAATTGTGGACAGGGGTGGGGGGCGGGGCCCAAGGGTGGAGGGGGAAGGGCTCAGGGGCACACTTTGGTGGCAGCAATGGCTAGGGGCCCAAGGAAGCAGGGGCTTGTGCATCAGGGTGGCAAGGCCCAGGAGAGGGGCTGAGAGAGAGCAGAGAGAAGAGCCAGCAGGAGCACAAGTGAAGTAGGCCCTGAGAGGAGATGAGCTGGGACAGCTTCTTTACAGGTTTTGTTTTTGTTTTAGGGATTTTAGAAAAAAAAAAAAAAAAACCTTGGCTCCAACCAGCCCAGTTCTTGGAATGAAAAGAATGCCTCTAGGTCCCCCTCCCCATAACAACTTAACCCACCTCCATTGTTCTGTTAAGGACTCACCAACTAAACAGGTAGCCAGAAATCAGGCTCATGCTGGCATGCTGGGGACATCCGAAGTTTACTATAAACTCCACCTTTTTCACATGTTTATGTTAAACTTCACTAAACTCCTTTGTGTATGTTTACCTTAAGCTCTGCTTTACCTTGAATTCATGAGTCATTTAAACCAAAAGTGACAGGTTGGTTTAAACAGCCATTATGTGACAAAGTGTAACCTCACTGGCCACCTGCGTGTGGTCTGGTATGACTGTGCAATCTTTTGGGTGTGTGAAAATCTCATTGGTCACCTAAGTGACCAGGGTTCACCTCGTGATTTTTGCATTTAAAAACCTAAGCACGTGGGCTGCTCGGGGTTGCAGTATCATCTCCGAGCCTGTGCTGCGGCCCTGGCCTGTCAGTGTAGGAACCTTCTCAATAAAGTTGCTTCTTTAATAATAACTTTGTTGCGGTGGGTTCTGTCACTCCGGATGACTAGTTGGGCTTGCCTGTCTGAGGAGGGGGTCTCCTTACTACACAAGCACCAGTGTGTAAGGTCCATTCCGGGCTGTGAACAGACCTCACCCAGTACCTGCATTATCTAGGCAACTGGGACACCTGGAAGAGATCGCCTCCGCATCTGCTCAGGTCTCATCTTAACCTGATGTGGCCACACCTTTCTCCAACCTGATCCCACTTCCCTTTACCTGGACACACCCTTTCCCCCCCCCCCCCACCCTATATAAGGCCTAATCTGGGGCCAAACTTCCCTCTTTTTCTTTTGCCAGCCGCGTGGAGTGCCAACCTTGCCTGGTCTACTGAATAAACCTACCCCTTACCTGAATACCACGTGCGTGGTGCAGTTCTTACTTGGCTACCTCTTTTTAAAAAACCTAACACAGTGGAAACGGCTGCTCTGACCATAGTGTGGGTCCTGGCCAGAAGTGCAGAGCATGTGGCAGCGAGGTGGCTATGGCTGCTGAGGTGGAGGCAGCAGTGGCGGCCAACACAGGGGAGGAGGAGCTGAGAAGGAGCAGAGGCTGCGCACAGCCCCTCAATGCGCCCACAGACGTCCCGCCCCCTCTCAGCAGCACTGCTTTTCAAATATGGCGCTGCCTGCTCTGAACCTCAGAGCCTCTTGCAGTCACCTGCGGAGATGGTGCGCCCCTGGCGTGCTTGTGGCCCTCAGATGCCGGGTGCACAACTGATCACAGCCTACAGCTTCTTCCAGCAGCACACATGAGTGGCCGCCCTGCGGGCCAGCACCCCACGACCCCACCACCTGCAACCTCCCAATTCTACCCTCCCACTCCCGCCTAGCCAGAACCCCGACTCTTGCTTCCCCTTTCCCATCATGCCTGCACCATCCCCATGCACCACAGTCTGCCTTGGCTCTGCCCCAAATGCACCCCAGGGGTGGGGGGTGGAGGTGGGTGTCCATCCGGAGATCCCACCCTCATCCCTAGTAGCCAGTGTTCCAGGAAAAGGGAGCTTCAGGGATAGGTGAGGAGGGGGCACCACATAGCCCCTAGCCTGGAGCAGTGGGAGCCACACAGCCTTGCATCTGCATCCTTTCTCTCCCTAGTGGGAACCTGGTGGCTTTAGTCAGAGGTGGGGAGCAGCACCCCACACCTGCCTTCTTAGGTCTTTTCCATTTTGCTGGGGAGGGAGGTGTTGGATAAAGAGGATAGCCCCCCCTTGACTGTGTGAGCCCTTGTCTTCTGTGCTCAGTCACCCTTTCACCTGAGGACATTCCCAGAAGAGCCCACTAGAGAGGTGAGGACACTCGGGTCAGATAGAAGGTGGGTATTTGGGAGAAAAGCACACCCCCTCTGACACACATACAACCGCCTGTATCCCCAAACCCAGCTGTCAACAGTTCTGACTGGGTGATCACATTTCCAAGTTCTGCCAGTTTCTGCTAGTGATCCCAGTCCATCTGGTCTCCTTGTCCTCCCCAAGAATCTGCCAAGTCACCCAGAAGTATATAGGCTGGAAGTAGGGAGTCCATCCATGTATATAGCCTTTAGGACCTCATCAAACTCCCCAACAACGCCCCCACCCCAGGTCAGACACCTCTCTGGAGGCACCATGACCCCCTGCTTTGTTTTCTGTCCAGGATCTCAGGAGCCAAGTGTCTAAGGACTCCTTCACCCAGAGTCCTAGCCTAGGGTTTTGGTGAATGGGGAGTCAAGGCTGGTTGTTCCCAAGGGGAAGGGTCTGGCCCTGGAGAAAGGGGGAGGCAGGGTGGTTCTGCATTATTACAGCATTGTTCCCCTTGGGTGGTTGCCCCTGGTTCTGAAAAGGGAACCCCTGTGCTTGAGCTGGTACATTGCCTAGATGAGAGACCAACAAATTCAGGAGAGGCATTGCTCTGAGTCTGTGTGTTTAGGTGTGTATGAGAGAGAGAGAGAGAGAGAGAGAGAGAAAGAGAGAGAGAGAGATCATCTTTCTCATTGTACAATCAGCATGTCTAAAAAGAACAAAAGCATTTTTTTGGGGGGGGATTCGGTTGTGGGGTCTGAACTCTGGGCCTGTGCGCTGTCCCTCAGCTCTTCAGCCCAAGGCTAATACTCTACCACTTGAGCCACAGCGCCACTTCCGACTTTTTTCTTTTTGCTTACGTGGTGCTGAGGAATCGAACCCAGGGCCTTGTGCATGCAAGGAAAGCGCTCTACCACTGAGCCACCTTCTTAGCCCGAGCAAAAGCATTTTGTTTGTGTGCATGTGTGTATTTGTTGTTCTTTTTTCATTAATGCCCAGTATGAACCCAGCCACAATTTTTGTTTTCTCTTTCACAGTGTCATGGCTCCTTTAGAGAAGGGTTCATTAGATGTTCCTTCCCACCACTTTCTTCCCCTTTCCTGCAGCCCACAGTAACTGCTGGGCCTGCGTGGGTCTCTCCTAGGAGGCCTGTGTGAACCGCAGACCAGAGTGGACACCTGCCCTTCTGTCTTTAGCCAGAAGGCTCATGAGGCTACTGTGACCACAGCCGCACTCTTCCTGCCAGACAGTCTGCTCTCATGTATATAGTTGGACCTAATTCAAAGTTGAGAATGTGTCTACCCAACATAATTAGGAAACCAGACAGGGGGTGTAGGGCAGGGGCTGTGAAGCTAGGAGGGTCTGGGAATTGATGAACGGTGTGACATGGCAGATGGTTCATCACTACCGAGGATGAGAGGGGAATCTTACCCAGGGCATTGACGGTGTCCGTGGGCATCTGAGCAGGGGGCTCCGGGACCCCAATGGTGGCATGTATTCCTTCCCAGGGCAGTTCACTGGTTGGCAGTCCTCCCTGGAGTCCTGCAGACTCCAATCTGTGTCCCTCCTGGGCTCTTTCTAGCCGGGCAATGGTAGGCAAGTGTGTTCACCCTGCTAGAGCCTGCTTGTGATCAAGACATGGCAGTTACCTGAGGCTCTCTGAATACCTTTTTCTGTAACCTGCTGTAGGCTGTCTGGAAAGAAAAAGGAACTACTGATTTTGGAACCTATTAAGTTCGATTGGGACAAGTGAAATGCCAGCTTTTCCAGAGTTTTTTCTTGAAGCTGGAAATTTCTACTAATGCCTGGGATTCTGGGTCGAATTAGATGGACCATTTAGGCCATCAAACAATGACATTCAAAGCGGCACAGGCAGAGTTCCCAAGCCAGATGGTTTCCTGCTACGAACGTCGTGACTTGACTGCCTTTTTCCGGCAGCTGCTGATTCTCCCCCAGCTCTCTCTATGGTGACCACCACAGTTGAGGATGTCTTCGGGAACAGAGATTGTGACCTCGCCATCCGCAGCCTGCCAGCTGTGAGCAGAGACAATTCCCAGCACCTGCACTGGAATCTGGGAGATTCAGAGACCCGGATGCCTTAAGGATCCTTTCTCTGCAACATGAAACTTGGGGGCCTGATAGAGTGGACCGTCCTGTCTGCCCCAGGGAGTGGAGAGGAGGCCCCTTGGGTCTGGTGTTCACCTCACAGCAACCTGGTTCACACCTGAGTGGGGAATGGAGTGTCACAGAGCTGGTCAGTGGCTGGACAGAGATCTTTGAGAAAATAGGCATCCCAGAGGCCCTGGAATCCAGTGAGGACATCATGGCTCATGTCCTTGGAACCAAAACAGTTAAGTGCGGTGGCATCAGGAGGGTAGGAAGAGGGAGGAGGGAGAACTGTGGGAGAGCTACATCAGAATTTGCCCCCACCCAGGATGCTTACCTGAATTAGATGGGACTTTTCTGTAGTATTGTCATAGACAGATGCTCATATATTTATCCAACAAACCATAACAGTGTGTGCCAAACCTGGGGGGGAGGGGCTGTTCATACATGATTAAAGGTTCCAGTTCTGGTTGCACAGCACATGAAGAAATCTTGGTTTGAGCTGGATACCATAGCTTCACTCCTGTCATGATAGCTACTTAGGAGGCTGAGATGGGAGGATTGAGGCTTAAGGACCATGCAGGAAAGCCTGTAAGACTCTTATCTCCAACTAACTACCAAAAAGAAAATGCCAGAAGTGGATGAGTGGCTCAAGCCATAGACTGTTGGCCTTGAGTAAAAAGGCTCAGGGACAGCACCCAGTCTCTCATTTTAAGGCCCAGATGTGACACAAAGAGAGGACAGAGAAAAGAGAGGAGGGAAGGATAGAGGGAGAAAAGGAGGAAAGGAAGGAAGAAGAGATCATGCAGGCCTTGGTTTGGAGTTCCATGATCAAGGGAGCCAACCATTAACAATCTCTGCGGGGACAGTTTGAGAGCCTAAAGCCAGTATGTAGGAGCAAGCCACTGTCCCCCCCAGCAACTTCATGACATCCAGGATCTGAGTGGTTGGCTTACTGCAGAGGGAAACAGGCTGGGGTACACACTAGGGCTCAGGGTGGGTCACAGAGTTTCAATCTCCCCTAGCTCACCGAGTTTATTTTCTGGTCAGATAAGAAGAAAGTGTCCAAAGGCAAGGGAAGATAGGGAGAGGGAGTGTCCAGAGGGAGGTGGCAGGGGATAAGCAGGAAGATGAAGAGGGAGAATGATCCCAGATCGGGTGTGTCAGGCCATTGAAGCCATGACTTCACCTAACAACCTAGACTATCAGTGATAGAGCCTTCGACCCAGCCTCATGCCTATTAAAAGTCTTGGGACTCTGGTTCACTGTTGACAACCTCGCTGTCGTCCACTTCAGGATGCCTGTGCAGTACATCCTTGGGGACTGGGACTATTGCTGGCTCAATCTTAAGATGACAGCCCCAGTGTTCATTCCTCAACCAGAGACAGAGGAAACCAGGCCACTGGCACAGGATAACCAGGGAATGAGGGAAAGACTCAGACACATGTTGCTCTGAGACTTCCTCTAGGGGACTCTAGGGCCCTGTGACTGCCATTCTCAGAGGTAGAGGTGAGTCTCTTTGAGGGCTCAGCTTTTAGTCTAGATGACAGATGTGGGATTTAGAGAGGGCAGACTGAAGGTCAAGGCTCGTGGGAACATAAGAGGCACTGAGTTCTGAGCAGGGTTGTTTCTTTGAGGATACTTACAACCCAGGATCATTCCTGAGAAAGATCAGCCCTTTTCTCCTTCCCGAAAGAGAGGGACCTAGAGCCCTCCAGTCTGCATCCCTTGGCTGAGAAATTCATTCATTCCCATATCCTTTGGTTGGATAACTGGATCTCACCTGACTGTCCACTGTCAAGGCAGGACAGTGAGAGATCTTGAGTCCTTGATGAGGTCACGGGATCCTCAGTATGAGATTGTACTTGAATGTCCTGACTTGATGTATGGTCAGTCCCATCTAAGACTGTCATGACCTAGGACATAGAATCTAGAGACTCAGAGCAGGATGGGGTCTATTCTGTGAGTCTTGAGTATTATGTGTGAGCTTTGAGCTCCCGTGTGCTCACCTGCTTCCTTTTCTTGGGTGGGTCTATGCTAGAAAAAGTTTAAAACTAGGGCCTGTGTCCCATGCCTTGTTTTATGCTCAAAGCTAGCACTCTACCATTTGAGCCACAGCTCCACTTGCAATGTTTTTGGGTGTTTAATTGGAGATAAGAGTTCTGAATGACTTTTCTGGCAAGGGTGGCATCCAACTGCAGTCCTCAGATCTCAGTCTCCTGAGGGGATAGTATGACAGGCATAGAAAAGCATCTTTGGCCAGGTGCCAGTGGCTCATGGCTGTCATCCTAAGTACTCAGGAGCTGAATCTTAGGATCACCAGTGAAAGCCAGCTTGGGCAGGAAAGACCCTCAGACTCTTCTCTCCAATAAAGCACCAGAAAACCGGAAGTGGTGCTGTGGCTCAAGTAGTAGAGTGCTAGACTTGAGCTGAAGAGCTCAGGGATAGCACCCAGGGCCAGAATTCAAGCCCCACAACCAACAAAAAGAAAGAAAGTAAAACATCTTTGGCTGCAAAGGACGGTGGAGGTGTGTTTGTATGTATGTGTGTGTGTGGGGGTGGTGGTGGTGGTAGACATTTAGCGCCCTGCTCAGTCATCATTTTAGATGGATTGTCCCAAACTCTTAGTTCATGGCAGCCGATTCTTGACCACAGGTGAAGCTCTGGGTTGGATGTCGACCACCGGGCATCAGTCTCCTCATGGGACAGTTGTGAGTAAATAAGGGACTAGTACAGAGGGATCTCTGGAGCAGGGCCAGGCACAGAGGGAGCAGGTGTCAGATACAGTTCTCAACAATTCTGTGAGCATATGACAGGAAGTTGTCGGGAAAGGGCTCAGATGGGGTCTGTTATTAATCATGCAACAGGTGTGGGATTATGAAACAAAACATGGCTGTCTTTCATCATTACCCTATCTCCATGAGGAATGGATCGTTCACTCTATCCATTTTTCCAGCTGGGGAAAATGAGTCATGGAGAAGCCAGGTGACCTACTCATGACCCCAGCTGACAGGAATCTTGGCCTGATTTCTCTGCCATGCTTCCTAGGACAGTGGGTGTTATTCAGTCCATTTCTTGTGGTGGGAAGTCCACTTCTTGTCATTTGTGGGTATTAAATTCTGGGTCTGGATGCTATCCTTGAGCTACTCAGATCAAGGCTAGTATTCTACCCCCTGAGCCAATGCATCATTTCCGGTTTTCTGTTGGTTCTTTGAAGATAAGAGTCTCATAGACATTCCTCCCGAGCCAGCTATGAACCACGGTCTTCACATCTCAGCCTCCTGTGTAGGTAGGATTATAGGTCTGAGCCACCGGCACCTGGCTTAAGAGTAATTCTGGCCCTCTGTCTCTCCCTCTCTCCCTCTCTGTCTCTCTCTCACTCTCTCTCTTTCCCTCTCTCTTTCTCTGTCTCAGGAATTCATTGAATGAGTGCTGGAGGAGGTGGCCCAGCATCCCCATGTGGCTGGAACACAAGGTGGACCTCTCATTCTGGAGGTGGGCTGTGGGTCAGGAGCTGTTTTGCTCAGCCTGTTGAAACAGATTCATAAACCACCTCCCTCCCCAAACCCACACACAAAAAAACCCAGATGTGGTGCTGTGGCTCAACTGGTAGAGCCTCAGCCTTGAACAAAAGAAGCTCAGGGATAACACCCAGGCCCTGAATCCAAGCCCTAGGCCTAACATAATCATAAAATAAACGAACAGTGTACACCTTTTATCTGACTACAAAGAAAGATGTATTCAGTTTTCTCACTGGTACATATAGCCAAAGGTAAGGGGCTCCCTTTCATGTTCCCCTAACCCTCTCCTTCTCTCCTTTATCTGTCCAGGCTTTATCTGTTGCAGGACAGAATTCGGATCATCTCCCTGGATGTGACCTTACGTACCTCCCTCATCCACCTCCCTTGGGGTCAGGATCCTGGGTACACTCCCTGCTGGGAGGATGAAGCATCACAGAGATGAGGGTAGGTATCCCCAACACTCACACACATACACACATACACACATACAAACACCCCTAAGCCAATTCAGACTAGCCTTTTCCATGGACACCTTATCTCCTTGGATTAAGTAACCTAGGAGAGGAATTTGATCCCCTGCAACTGATTATTTTAACTTGGGCTTGCTAGTTCACAGGAGATAAACAGGAGCAAAAAAAAAAAAAAAGACTTTGGTGCCCCTCACCTGGGGTTCTGGCTCATGCCTGTCATTCTGGCTACTCGGGAGGCTGAAATCTGAGGATCACAGTTTGAAGCCAGCCATAAACTGGAAAGCCTGTGAAACTCTACTCTCCATGGAACCACCAAAAAGCTAGAAGTGGAGTTGTGGCTCAAGTGGTAGAGCACCAGCCTTGAGCAATAAAACTCAGAGAGACAGCTCCTAGATCCTCAGTTCAAGCCAACACAAAGAAATGGCCCTGTCTTGTTGCCCACAGATTGCCCAGGCCTCGAGCCCCTCTCATGGAGTGTGATAAAACACCTGCCTCTAGGTGGTGTATCACGGCTTTCAGAAATCCAGTGGTGGTATCCAGGCCTTCCCCTTCGTGCATTCTCAAGCAGCACTGTCTGGAAGGCAGAGCCTGACAAGGCTGGCAGCCTGCACAGCGGAGAGGCTCCAGCTTTTCCAAGGTGATCAGAAAGGGCTTCTTGGAGACAGCACTTGAAAAGGGGTCTTGCTTAACAAGGAGGATCTGAAGGAAGCACAGAGAGCAAAGGAACCGCAGATGATGGACAACATAGCAGAGCGTGTTTATTTCCAGCCAGGTCTGCTGGTGAGAGACTTGGTATAGATGTGCCAGACTGTCCCAAGACAGGCCTAAGGGGTCACAGAAGAACAGCTATCCAAGGCTGGGATTGATTGCGTTTTAGAGGTTGAGGGCTTGCCTAGCACACAAGAAAGCATGGGTTCGATTCTTAGGTCCTGCATACACAGAAAAAGCTGGAAGTGACACGGTGGCTCAGGTGAAAGAGCACTCCCCTTCAGACACAGAAAGTCAGGGACAGTGCTGGGGCCATGAGGTCAGGCCCCAGGGCTGTCACCATAAAACAGTTCTCCCTGTGACCTTTGTGACAGGTGGATGGCTATGCCCTGAAGCTCTTAGTAGATCCATCTGTGCCTGGTGTCTCCTTTGACAGAGGGGAGTTGGACACTCCTTCTGCCATGGGCACCCCTGGGCCCGGTTATCAGCAACCCTCCCAACATCTTCCACCGGGACATGGAGCAGCTGGCCCCAGAAGTCCTCAGGTATCGGCTGGTTGGGGTAGGGGGACATAGGGCAGGCCCCAGAACTCCTAGTGGGTCTGATCTGTCCTGGAAGACCAGACAATCCAGAGGAGGCAGATGGGAGCTTAGAGGGGGTTAGTGATATGGAGGGGCCCTTTAATCCCCATGGCCTCACCCAGATTCTAGCCTCCCTTTGCTGTCCCTGAGGGAGGTAGAGGGGTGTCTATGTGGTAGCGTCTAAAGAAGGACTAGACACCTTAAACCATGAGCCAGTGGCTCATGCCTGTCATCCCACACCTGTCATCCTGACCACTTGGGAGGCTGAGATCCAGATGATCTCATTTCCCAGCCCAGGAAGGAAAGTCCATCCAGAGACTCATCTCCAATCTCCAACCAGAAGTGACACTGTGGCTCAAGTGGTAGAGCACAGGCCTTGAGGAAAATTAGACATCAGGGACAGTAGACAAGCCCTGAGTTCAAGCCCCTCAACCAAAATAACAAAAACAAAAAACAAGAAAGAAAGAAAGACACCCCTTTCTTGCTTGCAAGAGATGGTGAAGTAGTAGGGTTGCTGTGGTTGTGAGACCAGATGCTGGCCTCACAGTACAGACATTTCTAATAACTCCCCAGGTTTACCCCAGTGTGAAGCCATAGCAGGGTGGGTGGTGCCTTACCAAGAACTCCAGAGGTTGTGGCCTGTGGCAGGCAGGGAGTGGGTGAATGGGAGCGGGTGGGTGGGGGAGATGGTAGTGTCAATTATATGCTCTCCATCCATGGAAGAATGGTTTTGGATGCTGGTGACCAAGTCTGAAGTGCAGGGTTACATTTGGTTTGTGTCTTGATGAGGTGGGTTTTCCCTTGGTATAAGAAGGTGGCTGCATGAGGAGGCTACAATGCTTGATAAGAAATGTACTCCTTATTTTGCCCATGTAATTGTAACCCCTCTGTACAGTATTTTCACAATAAAAAAAAAAGAAAGAAAACAGCTGACGAAAAAAAAAAGGTTGGGTTTAGCTGGGCGCTGGCAGTGGCTCACAATTCTCATCCTAGCTACTCAGGAGGCTGAGATCTGAGGATCATGGTTCAAAGCCAGCTTGGGCTGGAAATTCTGTGAAACTTCATCTCCAATGAACCACCAGAAAATTGGATGTGGTGCTGTGGCTCCAGTAGTAGACCGCACACTTTCATCTGAAGAGCTGAGGGCCTGCTGGCTGACCCAAAGTTCAAACCCCATAACCTACAACCAAACAAAAGGTAGCTGAATTTTCTGCATAACTGTGTATAGTAGAAATGCCTTGATGTGTTGTGAATCATTCCAGACATGTGAGAGGCTCTGAGTTTTGTCTACAGTTGGTCTGATGATGGTAGTGCCATCATTTCTGGGCTGGAATATTCAGGGTGCTCAGGTACTGCTGGGGCTTTGGGCTATCACTGTGTGTGTCTGTGTGTTTGTGTGTCTTTTGTCTGTGTGTGTCTGTGTCTGTGTGTTTGGATGTAGAAGACCTGGGCCTTGAACTCAGGGTCTAGGTGAAGTTCCTATGCTTCTGTGCTCAAAGCTAGTACTCTTAACATTTGAGCTGCAGCTCCATTTCTGGCTATTTGGTGGTTCATTGGAGATAAGAGCCTCACAGATATTTCTGTGCTGGCTGGCTTTGACCTCAGCCTCCTGAGTAGCTAGGGTGCAACATGTGAGGTACCAGTGCCATATTTGTGTGTGTGTGTGTGTGTGTGTGTGTGTGTGTATTTCCCTCATCTTTCTCTGTCCCCTTCCTGGGTGCCTGTCTGCCTCTTTCTCACCTCGGATGGTGCTCCTCCTCTACATCGACGTTGCCTTTAGCCTCCTATCAGGGTCTACAATGAGTCCTAAATGGTCAGAGACCTGAGTTCAAGCTTTTCTTTGGGGCCCAAGTACAGCTGTCCAAATCTTTGGCCTCCTGCAGGGGATTCTGGGTCAGCCAGGCCAGCTGCAATAGAGTCTTGCCTTTCTCTGGGTGGGGAACTCAGGCATGGGATGTCCTGCCCTTTTCCTCAGCTAAACCTCTGGCTGCATGTCCCTCTCAGCAGGCTGGCAGTGGAGTGGGGGAAGGGGGTTGCCGGTGACTCTGGCCAACTCCAGCTTGATAGTGGACTGAAGGCTGCCCAAGCAAGGAGGATTCTGGGCTGCATTGGAGATAAGGCCAAGGTGGCTTGGAAATATCTGTTGGTGTCTAAGAAATGTCCAGGTACTTTATCGCAGGCAAGTGTATCTTCCAGCCCCATCTAGGCCTCTCCAATCCTTCTAGAGAATTCTGGATGCTCAGAATACAGAGGCACAGACTTTAGATTCCAAGGCCAGGGAATTGGGGGAGGAGAGACTGGTATGGCCAATACCTCAATGTTCTTAGCCTTGACCTGGGTATGCCCCCCTTGTGTACATTCACTTCTTAACCCAGAGCTGGCCAGAAACAGGCCACTTGTTGTGGTACTGTAGAAGTGGCAGGAGTGGAAGTGAGACCTAGGATGACCAAAATCTGGATTTATGGCCTGAGGGGGGGGGCCAAAAGGTGTCTTTAAAAAAATACTCTTAGAGCTGGAACTCAGGGCCTAGGCACTGAGCTTCCTTTGCTCAAATCTAACACTCTACCATTTAACCACAGCCCACATTTCATCTTTTTTAGTAGTTTAGTGGAGATAAGAGTCTCATGAACTTTCCTGCTTGGGCTGGCTTCAAACTGCCATCTTAACAGCTCAGCCTCTTGAGTAGCTACGATTGCTAGTATGAGCCACTGGCACCTCCTAAGGATGTTAGTGTGTGTGTGTGTGTGTGTGTTTTTACCAGGGCTTGAACTAAGAGCCTAGGTAGTATCCTTTAGCTTGTTTGCACAAGGCTCGTGCTCTACCATTGGTGATTCATTGGGGATAGGAGTCTTCCCAAGCTAGCTTTGAATCTTGCTTGATGCTCATGTGTCAGCCTTGAGTAGGTAGGATTATAGGCATGAGCCACCAGCACCCAACTGATTTGGACTTTCACCACAGTGGACCAGGAACTCCTGAAAGCTTTTCTTTATTTTTTATATGCCAGTACTGGGGCTTGAACTTAGGGTCTAGGCTCTGGTCTTCTAATTTTTACCTCAAGGCTGGCACTCTACCACTTGAGCCACAGCTCCATTTCTGGCTTTTGGTAGTTCATTGGCAAGAAGAGTCTCACTAACTTTCTTCCCCTGAGCTGGCTTTGTCCCAGGACTTCTGATCTCAGTCTTTTCAGCAGCTAGGATTTACAGGGGTTGAGCCACCACTGGCATTGGGCTAGAAGCTTTTCTTAAGCAAGTGTTCTTCCCTGCATTTGCCCTGATTCCTCCCTGTAAAGGAGGCCTAAGGTTCAGGAGCTGTGAAAAATAGGCTTCCAGCCACAGTAAATGGCTGGGGTCCATGATGAAAATCTTCCCCCTGGGCCCCATTCTAAGACCTCCACCCTCTGCCCTCCCTCTGACTCAAGTACAAACCTTGACCCAGCCTTGAATGTCCTGCTGGACTTGTCTGAAGCCACAAAACCTTCATTCCACCCACACCACCTATTCTACACTACACCTCAGGAAACTTTGTGCATGTTATACCTTCTGCCTGAGGCTCTTTATCTTGTTCCACATCTTAGAACTCCTGTGGAATTTTGGCACTGGTTATATCACCTCCAGGAGCAAGTCTTTCCTTCATTTCTCCCTCTTTTTTTTTTTAATATTGAGTTGCTAGAGATGGAACTTGTGCAGGATGACTGGCATATGCTCTAGCTTGGTGTGTGTGTGTGTGTGTGTGTGTGTGTGTGTGTGTGTGTGTGTTTGTGGAAGTCCTAGGGTTTGAATTCATGACCTGGATACTATCCCTGAGGTTTTGTGCTCAAGGCTAGCACTCTATTACTTGAACCACCACTCTACTTCTGACCTTTGGGGTGTTTAATTGGAGAAAAGTGTCTCGTGTAGACTTTCCTGCTTGCAATTGTGATCTTCAGATCTCAGCCTCCTGAGTAGCTAAGATTACAGGGGTGAGCCACCAGCAACTGTCCTCTACCCTACCTCTTACCTCTAACCTTGGCCCTCCTATGAGTACCAGAATATGTCTCAACAGGCTCAGTGCTTTTGCCAGTCTTGGGGCTAAAATTCAGAGTCTGGGCATGTTCCTGAATTTCTTTTGGTCAAGGCTAGCACTCTTATCACTTAAGCCACAGTGGCTTTTTCTGTTTCTGTGATACTGAGGAATCGAACACAGGGTTTTATGCGTGCTAAGTAAGCACTCTACCAGTAAGCCACATTCGCAGCCCAAGGCTCACTTCTGACAGGAACTATGAAGGTGGGATTTATTGGCTTACCCCTTTTGGTGCAGAAATCGCTGGCTCTTTCATATCTTTGCCAAGACTTAGGACCAGTCTGTGACTGGGCAATAAGTAATGGTGCATGAGGAATAGCCACGAGGTCCCAGAGGAGTAGGCTCACATATCCTACAGAGGGATAGAGAATATGGAGGCAGAACCTTTGACAACTCCTACAGCCTAGGAACTGTGGTCTCTCTGGAGGGAGTGGCTGGCTGCTAGGTGTCCCGATGGGACATCTCAGCCAGAACATAAGGCACCTGTTGCACAGCCCAGGCAAAGCCGGTGGGGTTTCAGTTATTAAATGGCAGAGAAGGATGCTTTGTTCAAGCTGCTGGCTCAGACTTAGGACTCTCTGAGGACTTGCCCAGGTTGGAGGGATAGACATGGGCAACCTGCTGAATGCCCATCATCCATACATCATCCATCCATACACAGAGACATGGAGGTATTTCCTCCTTTTTTTTGGCGGGGGGGGGGGGTGAGGCAGGTCCAGGGTTGTACTATGAGCCTAGGCCCTGTCCCCTGAGCTCCTTTTGCTCAAGGATAGCACTCTGCCCTTGAGCCACAGCCCCACTCATGGTTTTTTTCCCCTGTGATCTCTTAGAAAGAAGAGTGTTGTGGACTTTCCTGCCCCGGATGAATTCAAATTGGCATTCTCTACATCTCAGCCTCAGGAGGAGATAGGGTTATAGGCAGGAGCCACTGACACCTGGCTTTCTTTTCTTCTTGATGTTCTCTTTTTTAATCGTGACAATCTGAAATCTTCACGGTGTCATTCCAATGGTTTGCATTCAAAGTAATCTACCCAGGCCTGGGATTCGAAGGCTATGACTACCACCAACAAATGGAGGGAGATCCTGATGAACTAATTCCTGTTCTTGTGAATGCTAATGGAATGTAATAAAAGTAATAATTAAATTTGCAGTTAATTCATGATTCTATTTTAGAATGCCACACAAAACTTATTGGATTTATATCTTCATTCTAGCACCATGGTATGATTAAGGATATTGACTAATTTTTAATTAATGCTTTTGTAAGTATTCAACCATGATACTTCATTAAATGGAGTCATAATTTAGTACATAATAATTGGTAATAACATATACATAAGTTAATAATATCCTCACATTCTCTCTTTGTATGTGTGTGTATATATATTCATATATATGCAGGTATATATGTATGTATATATAATACGTATATATATAATATTAATCTACACATCTATCTATTGGGCACTACTGTGGCTTGATTACAGGTCCTCAGAATTTCCTGGATGCTCAATTTGCCTGTGGATGTTGTGCTAAGCCTGTACCCCATTTATGGATTGGGCATTGTGGGTGAGTTGAAATCCCAGCATGGCCAAATATTTATTTGTGTAGTAAGAAGCCAATTTGACACATTTTTATCCTTCTCTGTGAAAGTCCTGGGTCTCAATACGATGCATAATCCATATGCAAATATATTCTATGTGAAAGATATAATAAAGGAAAAGTTATATGTATAATAATAATAAATAAATAAATAAGGGTAATAAATGTCATATGCAGTAGAACCCATATATGTAAATAGATCTCATATATATAAAGATTATTTTTTCCAATGCTGGGGCTTCAATTCAGGCCCTGGGAACTGGTCTGAATTTCTTTTTTCTTTCTTTTTTTTTTTTGCCAGTCATGGTGCCTTAACTCTGGGCCTGGGCACTGTCCCTCAGCTCTTCAGCTCAAGGCAAGCACTCTACCACTGAGCCGCCGTCCCAGCCCCATGAATTTCTTGTCTTCAAGGACGGTGAGCTTTCCCCTTCACACACAGTGTCACAGAGTTACCCAGACCCTGAGTTCAAATCCCAGGCCTGCTAGAAAAATGGTGCAATTTCCTAGCCAAGGTCTTATTGATATTATTACTTTTTTTGGACTAGCACAGGGCTTGAACTCAGGTCTTTGCATCTCTGCCACAGCTGATCATTGGATCCTACCACCCTACTTCAAATTTCGGAGCTGGCAAAAACAATAAATAAATAAAATGGAAAAGGATAAAACTGAGAAGTTCAAGAAAGTGGTTTTACTTTTTTTTCATTTGTATTGTGACCATCCTGGGTCTAAACGACAAACCCCAGAATGTGTACATGACGTTGCATTGCTAATGTTTCGTGGGCTATTAGGGAAGCCATAGCTGAAACCAGCAACTTAGGCCTGGAAGTCGAATCTTAGAACTGCCACTAATGAATGGTGGGAGGTTGTAAGAAACGCATTCTGATATACCTCCATACAAATGGAATGTTATAAAAGTAACATTTAAATTAGTAATTAGTGTATGATTATATTCTAAAATTATACACAACAATTATTCTACATTGACTAATTTTCAATTAATACTTTATTATGTATTCAATCATGATACTTAAAAAAAGGAAGGAATAATTTAATTGCCAAAAATTGGTAGTAATATCATATATGCAGTTTCATAATATACAGATATCTCTTTTGTTTTATACATATACATCTATCTATCTATCTATCTATCTATCTATCTATCTATCTATCTATCTATCTCTATCTACAAACCTACACATTTATCTGTTTATACACTTGTCACTCCTGGGGCTCAGTGATAGAATGCTCACCGAGTATGTACAAAGCCCTGGGTTCCATTCCTCACTACCAGTTGCACAGAAAAATCCAGAAGTCATGCTGTTGCTCAAGCAGTCGTGTACGAAGTTTGAGCATAAAAGTTTAGGGACCGTGTCTAGACACTTACTCAAGATGCAAAACTGGCACCAAAACAAAATGATAGAAT
This sequence comes from Dipodomys spectabilis, assembly GCF_019054845.1. Classification (NCBI taxonomy): domain Eukaryota; kingdom Metazoa; phylum Chordata; class Mammalia; order Rodentia; family Heteromyidae; genus Dipodomys; species Dipodomys spectabilis. Next base: position 1,289,615 of record NW_024870931.1, on the reverse strand, counting down.
GTTCTGACTGCAAAGATATAAAGATAGGACTGCAAATACATCATCATAGAGCAAGCTAGGAGTGTGGTGCTGAGAGCTGCAATCTAACCTGATTTAGCCAGAGGTAAATTGCTTGCAACCTAGCTACACAGAACCAGATGCTTCTGGCTCGCTCAGCCCTGTCATCCAAGATACTGGGAGGCTGAGATCAGACACTGGTGGTTTTAAAATCCAGCCCTGACAGGAAGTCTGCAAAACTCTGAGCTGTGGCTCAAAGTGGTAGAGCTCTAGCCTTAAGCAAAAGATCTTAGGACAGTACCCCCAAACTTTCAGTGGAATCCCTGTGGCTCACTCCCCGCCTCCCCCCCACAAAAACCCACCCCTCTAAATCATTAGATGTGAACTTTGTGTAACTTGGTGACACTGATGAAAGCACCCTAATTCTAATGACAGCATGTGGGATACAGCTATGTCATGAGTCTTATATGAGGAATGCTGTACTGAGTGCATTCTTGCATCTGGTCCTTGTAAAAGCTCCACAGATTATTGTGCAGATGAGAACCTTGAAGCTCAGATATTTCCCCATGTCAGGGCCAAAATGATGTATGTACTGAACTCTAGTGAGTTGTCACCTGCAGACAATTGTTTTGGTTTATTTTTCTCGGCCATGAACCTTGAACTCAGAGCCTAGCTACTGACCCTTCACTGTTGGGCTCATGGCTAGCACCCTACCAAGGGGAGCCAAGGACACGGATACAAAAGTGTTACAGTCTAGGCATCTGTGGCTGATATCTGTCATCCTGCCTACTTTGACACATTTTTTTTCCTTCTCTGTAAAAATCCTGGGTCTCAGTATGAAGTATAATCCATATGCAAATATATCCATGTGATAAGATGCAATAAATGAAATAAATGTTATATATGTAATAATACTAAATAAAATAAATAATGAATAAATAAGGTAATAAATGTCATATGGAGTAAGCCCATATATGTAAAAAGATCACATTATTATTTTTTCCAGTGCTAGCGCTTAAATTCAGGCCTGGAAACTGGTCTGAAATTCTTGTCTTCAAAAACAGTGAGCTTCCCCTTCCCCACAGTGTCACAGAGTTACCCAGACCTTGAGTTCAAATCCCAGGCCTGCCAGAAAAATGGAGCAATTCCAAGTCACGGCCTTAGTTTATTTTGTCCAGGCCCGGGGCTTGAACTCATCTTGTGGCATTTCTGCCTCAGGTTCGATCACCCTAGGCTGGGATGCAGCCAATGGACCCACAGCCCATCCTGAGATCCTAGGACCCGAGTTCCAATCTCGGGACTGATTAAAAAAAAAAAGGAGAAAGGCAGGTAATGTGGCTCAGTAGTAGAGTGCTTGCCTTGAATGCATAAGGCCTTGGGCTTGATTCCTCAGCACCACATATGCAGAAAAAAGCTGTAAGTCGTGCTATGGCTCAAGTGGTAGAACACTAGTCTTGAGTAAATAGTTGAGGAACAGTGTCCAGACCCACATTTCTGGCCCCACAACAAACAAAAAAAAAAAGAAAGAAAGAAAGAGAGGGGGGAAAAAAAGAATAAGGCTAAAACTGGGATGTTCCAGAAGGCGGTTTTACTTTTTTTTTTTCCTTTGCATTGTGACCATCCTGGGTCTAAATGAAAGGGCCCAGAAAGAGTATGTGACCTTACACTGCTGAAGTTTGGTGGGCTATCAGGCAAGCCATAGCCCAAACCAGCAACGTATGCCCAGGGTTCAAATCCTGGGACCGCCACATATGAATGGTGGGAGATCCTAAGAAACACATTCTGACATACATCCATATGAATGGAATGTTGTAAAAGTAACAATTACATTAGTACTAATATATGATTATATTAAAATTGTAAAGAATAATCATAGTACATTGACTATTTTTCAATTAATACTTCATTATATTTACAACAATGAGAAATAAAGGAAGGAATAATTTAATTATGGATAATTGGTAGTAATATAGTATATATAATTTAATAATATACAGATATCTTTCTTATTTTATACATATATATATATATGTGTGTGTGTGTATGTATATAAGCTATATATATATATTTCTACACTTGTCACTCCTGGGGCTCAATGGTAGAGTGCTTACCTAGTATATATGAAGCCCTGGATTTGTTTCCACACTATCACATTCACAGAAAAAGCCGGAAGTGGTGCTGTCACTCAAGCACCAAAGAAAAGTTAGAATGTTCTAACTGCAAATATACAAGGCCAGGACTTTAAATACTTCATGACACAGAAAGCCGGGAATCTGAAGATGATGGCTGCCATCTATCTTGACAGCCAGAGGTTAACAGCTGCAAACCAACTCCATCGAACCAGACGTTGCTGGCTCATCTCTAGCTGCTCAGGGGATGAGATCTGACACTGGTGGGTTGAAAACTCAGCCCTGTCAGGAAGTCTGTGAGACTCTGAGCTGTGGCTCAAAGTGCTAGAGCTCTAGCCTTGAGGAAAATATCTTAGGACAGTACCCACAACCTATGAGTGCAACCCCTGAGTCTGATGACCCTTCCTCCCGCTTCCCCCCCCCCCCCGCCCCACTATCCACCCATCGACACTATTAGATGTGAACTTGTGTCGTTCCTGACATGTTTCTGAAGGAATAGTGATACTGATGAAAGCATCCTAGTTCTACTGACAGGTTGTGGGATACAGCTATATGAAGAGTCCTTCCTGAGGTGCTAGGTCCTTCACGGGGTACTGTGTGATGAGTCCTTCACAGGGTGTATTCTTTCATCTAATCCTTGTTAGAACTCCACAAGTAAGGTGATTGTGCAGATGAGAAACTTGAGGCACAGGTATTTCCCAAGGCAGGGCCAAATTTATGATTGTACTGAACTCTATTGACTTGTCTCCTGCACACAATTGTTTTGGTTTTGTTTTCTCCATCATGAACCTTGAACTCAGAGCCTACACTCTGATTTTTCTCCTATGCTCATGGCTAGTACTCTACCACGTGGAGCCAAGGACCCCCTTGCAGCAAAGTGTCACGGGTTAGGTGTCTTTAGCTGAGTTCTAACATCCTGCCTGCTCAGGAAGCTGAGGATCTGGGTTCAAAAGTATCCCACACACAAAAGGTCCCATGACACTATCATCTCCTATTCACCACTTAGAAACTTGAAGTGGAAGCTGGGTGCCGGTGACTAATGCCTGTCATGCTAGCTACTTACTCAGCAGGCTGAGAGCTCAGGATCACGGTCCAAAGCCAGCATGAGCAGGAGATTCCTTGAAATGGTTATTGCCAATGAACCACCAGAAAACCTGAATGGGCTCTGTAGCTCAAGTGGTAGAGCTGTCCACTTGAGCTGAAGAGCTGAGTGACAGCACCCAGGCCCAGACTTCAACTACTCCAACTTACAAGAAAAGAAAGAAAGAAACTTGAAGTACAGTGCTGGGAATGGGTCTTAGGGGTAGAGTGCTTTGCATGTATGAAACCCTGGCTTTGAATCCTCAGTGGCACATCACTAGAAAAAAAGCCTGAAGTGGCTCTGTGGCTCAAGTGGTAGAGTGCTATCCTTGTACAGGAGAAACTCAGGTACAGTGCACAGGTCCTGAGTTCAAGCTCCAGGACTGGTATATGCACACAAATTACCCCTCCCCCCCCCCACAGATATCAGAAGAGAAACTGTGAAATCAAAGGGTAAAGCACTGGGAAATAGGCCCTTAGAGGAGACTTGAGCTGGTACAGCTTCTTTCCAGGCTTTGCCTTTGTTTGAGGGATTTTAGAAAAAAAAAAAAAAAAAAAAAACGTTTAAACAATGTTAACTAGACCTTGGCTCCAACCAGCCCTCTTCCTGGAAAGGAAAGAATGCCACTAGGTCCTTCTCCCCTTAACAACCTAACTCACCTTGATTGTTGAGTTAAAGACTGACCCATAAAACAGATATGTTGTTATCTGGCTCCAACTACCTGACACCACGTGCTTATGGTGGTAAACCCTGCCTTTCACACATGATTACAGTAAACTCTGCCTATCGGCCACCTGTGTGTGGTCTGGTATGACCATGCAATCTTTTTGTATGGTATGATTTCATTGGTCAACTGTGCATGACCAGGCTCAACCACATGGATTTTGCCTTTGCAAACCAAAGAATGGGGACTGTTCAGGGTGGCAGTATCAGCTCCTGAGCCTGTGCTGTGGCCCTGGCCAGTCAGTGTAGGAAACTTCTCAATAAGGTTGCTTCTTTTTTAACTACTTTGTTGCGGTGGGCTCTGTCACTCCAGACAACTAGGTGTGTTTGTCTCGCTGAGTAGCGGTCTTCCTACTACACACTGAGCTTCTGTTCTGAGCTCATGGTCAGTACTCAGGCCCTGTGTTCAACCTGGAAACCTAGCCACCCAAGGCCCAACTAGGAGAGGTCAAAGGTTTCCAAACCTGATGAGCTTCACCAGCCCTACATAACAGGGAACATTGTGATTTTGCAAATGTGCTTAGATGTAGCAAGCTTACGAAAACCTAGGTAGGCACCGATGCCAATAATGAATCATTGCATTAGGTTCAGCTCCCTAGTTGTTGTCTGCCAGAAGAAATCTTGAATTAATTGTAGTAGTTTGTTTCAACACTGGAACATAGTCTAACAAAGATAGGCTAAGTGCAGGGAACTTGACCTGCCCCAGGAAGTGGCACAAATGAAGGTTTTCTGTCAAAACAGAGCATTGGGGAGAGAGATATCTTGGGGTACAACGAGGCCTTTTTCTCCTGGTCTTCAGGGCCTGCCCACACTCATTATCACTAGTTCGCCTGGATAGAGTTGTTTGTTACTGAGCTGTACAGGAGTGAGGCCTTTTGTCTGCCTGTTCCAACCAAGAGGCAGACTTCCTCCAGCAACCTGGGGTGTGGAGAAACCCTCAGGCTACACTGGGAACAGGGAGGGGAGCCCTGGAACATGCACTGTCTTGAAAGCACCCTCTGTGCTATGAAATCATTCTATTCAAAGAAAATTTCCTAGCTAGGTGTCTTTCTTCATAGCGACTCTGGATGTTCACCTATAGAAATACATTCACACATACACAGATACATGGAGTTACTGGCTCTATTTTTTTTTTTTTGGTACAGGTCCTGAGGCTTGAACTGTGAGCTTAGACATTGTCCCTGAGCTCCTTTTTCACAAGGAAGCACTTTATTGTGCCTTAAACCATGATACATCATTAAATGAAGGCATAATTTAATACCTAATAATTATTAGTAATATATTATATGTAATTTAATGATATATAGACATCTCACATTCTATAAATATATTTATATATTTACATATACACTGGAATATACATATACATCTCTCTCTCTTTCTCTCTCAGTCTCTATGCATATCTATGAATTTGCAGCAATTTATGCATCTATCTATTTATATATTGGCCACTCCTGGAGGTTAAACTTAGGTCCTGGGAACTCCCTGGCAGTGAATTTGTTTGAGGCTGCTGTGCTTACATTGATCCTTTGATGAATTGGCATTCTAGGCCCTGAGTTCAAATCCCAGCAGTGCCAAAGACAATAAGTGGAGTAAGAAGCCAATGTTGACCAGTTCTGCTCTCTGTGAAAATATTGTTTCCTAGGTACAATATGTAATACCTATGCAAATACATATATATGATGTATATTATAAATATATATAAATATTTTGCCATGCCTGGGTGTAGAATTCATGCCTGGGAAATGCTCTTGACTTTCTTTTATTCAAGGAGGGTGAGCGTCCACTTCACCCACAGCAAAATAGAGTTACCCAGGCCTTGATTTCAAATCCTAGGTATGGCAGATAAAATGTCCCAAATTCCAAGCCAGGACCTTAACTTTTTTTGGGGGGGCAGGCACGGGGCTTGAACTCAGGTCGTCAAAACTCTGCCTCAACCTTGATTACCCTAGGCTAGGGTGCAGCTTTTACACCCACAGATGATCCAGGGATCCTAGGACCCAATTTCAACTCCCAGACCTGGCCAACAAAAAAACACACCAAAATGGAAGAGGAAAAACCAGAAAGTTTTACACAACAGTTTTACCTTTGTTTCTTTTGCACAGTGACCATCCTGGGTCTCACTGACTTGGCTTGAAAATTGTACATGACTTTGCATGGCTGAGGCTTGTGGGCTGTCAGTGAAGCCTGAGGTTAACCCAGACACCTGGGCCCTGAGTTCAATCCTGGGACTGCCACATACACATGGCTGAAGGTCCTAGGAAACTGGTTCCTATCTCTAGGAACACTAATAGAATGTTTGAAATGTACTAATTGAATTACTAATTAACGTCTTTCTAATGTAAGATTGTATGCATTAAATATAGGTCATTCATTAATTTAATTCTTTATTAAGTCTTCTACTGTTATTAATTAATGGAGGAATAATTTTAGACCAAATAATTAGTAGTAATAGAATGCGTAAAAGTAAGATATAGACATCACTCTTTATATAGACTTATACACTAGAATCTACATAAATGTCTAGTTATACACTAGAATCTACATAAATGTGTAGTTATACACTAGAATCTACATAACTATAGAGTTATACACTAGAATCTACATAAATTTACATAAATATGTAAACACACACACACTGCATTTTACATATGTATGTGTTTATATATTGGCCACTTTTAGGGCCAAATTTGCCCGACAACTTCATTTGCATCAGACTGGTGCAAATTGATCCACTCCCCATTCAAGAAGTGGGCTTTCTAGGCCCTGAGTTCAAATCACAGAACTGCCAAAACCTTAAGTAATCCTGGTAGAAGAAGCCAAATGTCCCATTTGTTTTTCTTATTGGTGAAAGTCCTGCATCTCAGGAATGATGTATAGTACATTGGCAAATCTATGTCCTATGTAATAAGATGTAAAAAAGGTTATGTGTCTAATCAAACTCACTAAAATACATAAGAAATAAATAATACACAAAATAAAATGATTAACCACACTAACTGCAATATGCAGTAAACATGTGTATGTAAATATGAATCCTGTATTTAAAAAGCATACGAATATTATTTTTGCAAGACTAAGGCTTGAACTCAGGCCCTGGGAACAGGCCTGACTTTCTTGTGTACCAGCATGGTGAGCTTCCCCTTCTCCCACAGTGCTATAGATGTACCTAGGCTCTGAGTTCAAATCCCAGGACTGGCAGAAAAAATGGCATGAATTCTAAGCCAAGCAGCATGATAATTTTTAAAATATTTTGAATGTGTTTATTATTATTTATATTTATTTTTATTTTGTCAAGCACAGAACTTGAACTCAGGGGATGGCAACTCTGCCTCAGCTTCAATCACTCCAGGCTGGGGTGAAGCCACTGGACCCACAGCCAAACCTGGGTTCCTGGGGCCCAAATGCTGACAGGAATAATAAATATATAAAACAACACAGAAACAAATAAGAAAAACCTGCAATTTGCAGATGGCTGCGGGTTTTACATTTGTTTTCTTTGCAAGGTGACCTTCCTGGGTCTGAATGACATGGCTGAAACGTTTTGGAAACCTGGCATTGCTGAAGGCTGGAGGGCTACCAGGGAAGCCATAGGCCAACACGGCAATATAGGCCTTGGGTTCAAAGCCTGGTCCTGACCCCTACAAATGGTGGGGGATCCTAGTAGTCTTGTTCCTATTCATAGGAATACTGATGGAAGGTTATGAATGTCAAGGTTGAATAAGTTGTTCCTGAATGATACTATTATAAAATTAGAGTGATTTTAGGAGGCCGATGGATTTTAATGAATATTTTTGACACATTAAAAGAATACTATTAATTACGGGGACGCAATAGTTTCGGGACAGTGGTTGATTTAATTAACAATTCATCAAGGATGAAAACAATAATATAAATTACATGGAGGCATTAAAAATACCCAAATATTGGTAGGAATGTAGCCTATTTAACTGAATAATGTATAGACATCTCTGGCACTCTATAAAGATCTATATTTATTTGTGTACTACCATCTGCATGTCAATCTGTTCTTATTCTGTCAACCCCTGGGGCTTGATCTAAGGTGCTGGAAACTGCTTCTCAGCTCAATATACCCCCGGCTGGCGTACTGACACTCACCCATTCATGAATTGGGCCTTGTAGGTTGTGAGTTTAGATGCCAGCACTCACAAAAATTGACTCATGGAGTAAGAAGCCCAAAATTAGGTGGGATGTGTGTACTGTTGTTTTGTTCTCTGTTTTTGGAGGATTTCTCTCTGCTTTCTTCCCCAACCCCCCTCTCTCTGCACTCAAATTGAGCTTGCTCTTTCTTGGCTTGATTGTTCATAGCTGTTTTTCTACCACTTCAGCCATACCTGTAGCCTGGCTTTTTGCCAGTTAATTGGAGATGTCGTCTCTCAGGCTTTTCTGCCTGGATTGGCTTTGAAACTTCATCTTCCAGTTCTCACCTCTTGAGTAGCTGGGATTACAGATGTGAGCCACTGGGGTGCCTAGGGATGAATTCGACTTTGATTTTTGTATTCTTTCTGTTTTTCTAAGCATGGGATCATCTACTATAGAATTTCTGTGAATATCTTGGGTCTGAAGTAAGATATATAATACATATGCTAATCTGTATAGTTCTCATAAGATGTAATCAATTTAATACATGTTATAAGTGTAATAATAGTCAATATAAATAAAGAATGAATAGTGCAAAAAATAAAATAAATACACAGTAAAATAATATGCGGTAAACATAAGTATGTAGAGATTAATCATTATTTCAAATGTGGATGAATATTACTTTAACAGGGCTGGGGATTGAATTCAGGCCTAGGGAACAGGCCTGAATTGCTTGTCTTCAAAGACGGTGAGTTTTCCAATCCTCCATAGTGCATTAGAGTTACCCAGACTCTGAGTTCAAATCCCAGGCCTGACAGGAATAAAAAAGGCACGAATGTCAAGCTGGGGAACTTCATTAGTATTTTTACAATTTTTATTTTCGTGGGGCTTGAGCTCTGGCCTTGGGCACTGTCCCTGCGCTCTTCAGCTGAAGGCAAGCGCACTACCGTTTGAGCCACAGCACCACTTCTGGTTTTCTAGTGCTTTATTGGAGATAAGAGTCTCATGCGCTTTACAGCCTGGGTTGGATTGAACCACAGTCCTCAGCCTCTTGAGTAGCTAGGGTTACAGTTGTGAGCCACCAGCGCCCGGCTATTTTTAATATTTTAATTTTTTTTGATTGATTGATTGCCAATCACGGGGCTTGAACTGAGGTTATGGCAACACTGCCTCAGCTTCCATCACCCTAGGTTGGAAAGGTGCAGCCTCTGGACCCACAGCCGATCATGGGTTGGTATGTCTCGGGGGCTGACAGGAAAACAAAATGAAAACAGCACTGAGAAAAACGGCAATCTGTGGATGGTAGGCGGTTTCTTGGTTTTCCTTCCTTGCATGGTGACCATCCCGGGTCCAAATGACAGGGCTGCAACCTGTAGGTCACCTGGCACTACTGAAGGCTGGCAGGTTGTCAGCGAAGCCATAGGCCAACCTGAACACCTAGGTCCTTACTTTGAATCCCGGTCATGCCACTTACAAAGGGCTGGGGAGCCTAAGAAACTATTGCCTGTCCATAGGAGCACCAGAGGAATGTGAACAGTGTCATGGTTGGATGAGTAGTTCATCAATCAGTCTAGCAGAAAATTAGACCCAATAATCACAGGACACCGATTAATTTTAATTCATAGTTTATTATGCACTAAAAGAATACTATTGATTAAATGGAGTCCTCACTAAAGACCTGAGAATCCATTGGAGCATAGTATGTGTCATTGAATCCTAAATAGACATTTCTGGCAGTATGTAAATATCTAAATTTATAGTTATTTGTATACCATCATCTGCGTGGAACATTTTTGCTATTTTGGCCAAACCTGAAACTTGTTCCCAGGTCTTGGGATCCACTTGGCACCTGCATGGGCTAGAGGCTGCCGTGCTGACACTCACCCATTCATGAATTGGGCCGCCTAGTCCTTCAGTCAAGGTACCATCATTTCCAAAAGTTTCTTCCTGGTGTAAGATTCCATGTGTGACACCTGTGTTCCTTTTCTGTGCAAGTGTTGGGTGTCAGATATGCTGTACATATTATGTCTACAAAGCTACATGCTATGGAATAGATTGGGACAAATGTAATAAATGTTATAGGTGTACTCACAGTCCATAAATAAATGCTAAATCAATCAATCCATCAATAATAATAAAATATAATGAATCACTCCAACAAACACGATTTAAAATGAATATAAAGATATAACTCAAATATTTAAAATGTCTATAAATGTTATGTTTTTCAGTATTGGTGCTTGAATTCAGACCTAGGGAAGAGTTGAGAAGCTCAAGCATGATTCACATAGGAAATGATCTTAATTAAGACTGCATAAAGTGTGACAATAATAATTATATTCAGGAAATCGAAGCATTGGGAAAGATCCAAGAATCAGTAATCACATGGAAGATAGGATTCCAAAACAGCTCACCACATCTCCTAAACTATACAAACAGGCCTTTATTAGCATATGAATTTCAGTTTATGAATGGGTGAATATGGTGCTCCACCCCCACCCCAGGGCTAGATCTCAGGTCCTGGGTATGGTCTAGCTCCTTAGTGGTTCACAACCTGGTGTGCTCATGTGGACCCATTTGGCAGTTGGTTCTGCTAGGCCCTGAGTTCATGTTCCAGCGCTGCCAAAAGGTTCATCCTGATGTGAGATGTCAAACCTTGTAGATGTTTTCCTATCCTGTGCAAGTCCTGGGTCACAGCTAGGATCTAGAAAGCATAGGCAACTCTATACCCATGGGAAAAGGTTGTCATCCATGTGAGCACAGTATATGTCATCCTATAGTCAATAAAATACACAATACATAGATGAATTAGACACAAAATAAAAAGATTAACTACACTGAAAACAAGGTGCATACCACATCTGTTGTAAATAGAGATCCTATGTTTAAAGGAGGTGGGCTTGTCCAGTGCTGGGGCTTCAAATCAGGCTCAGTACCAGGTCTGAACTTTTAGTCTTCAAGGACAGTGAGCTTCACCTTCCCCCACAGTGTAACAGAGTTACCCAAACCTGAGTTCAAATCCAGCTCTCGCAGTAAAATGGCACAAATTCTGAGCTAGGTTTCTTCGTTCATAGTTTTTTCATTTTTTTTTTTTTACCACATCCGGGGTTTGAACTCAAGTCATGGCAACTCTACCTTAGCTCTGATCATCCGAGGCTGCAGCCTCTGGACCCACAGCCAGTCCTCGAACCCTCGGACTCTGGGGTTTGCTGGAAAAAAAAAAAACTTTCGAGGGGAAAAAAAGCGGAGGAAATTCCACCTGGCTCTTTTATGTTTACTTTCCTTTGCATGGTGACCATTCTGGGTCCGAGCATGGCAGCCTGCAGAGTGAAGGTGACCTCTCATAGCTGAAGGCCTGCTGATTTTCGGTGGAGCCACAGGCTAACCAGACAGTGAAGGCCCTGAGGACGAATCCCAGTCAGCCCTGTTATGACGAGGGAATGGCTGGAGATCCTGGGACACTCGTTTCCAAACCTAGGAAGAGTCGTGGAATGCAATCAATCTCATCCTTGAATGAGTAGATTCTGCTTGATGTGAGTAGGAAATGATAGATAAGACTCATGGGGTATCGATTATTTTTAATAAAGAGTTGATGAAACATGACCATAATCATCACAGTCATGAAATGGAAGCATTGGGGAAGATCCAAGAATCGTTAGTCACAAGGTAGATTGGATTCCATCACTGGTTGCCATCACTGTGGTGCTCAATCCCAGGTCCTGGGAATGGCCTAGCTTCTTAGTGGCTCAAAGGCTGGTGTGTTTACCTGGACCCATTTGCCTATTGAGCCTGCCAGTCCCCGAGGTCAGGCCCCAGCACTGCCAAAAGATGAATCCTGATGTGAGAAGCCAATCGTTGCACCTGTTTTTCTGTCCTGTGAAAGTCCTGGGTCTCAGCTAGGATGCAGTATGCTATATTGGCAACTCTATATTCATGGGAATCAGTTGCCATCCATATCAGCACAGTTATATGTAATAAAATACAAAATGGGCATCCATGACTAAGACACACAATAAAAAGAATAACTACACTGAATGCATGATGCATTCCACATCTCTATGTAAAGACAAATCTTATGTGTAAAGCAGGTGAGCATAGGATTTTTGCCAGTGCTGGGGCTTTAGTTCAGGCCCTAGGACTAGGCCTGAACTTGTTGCTTTCAAGGATGGTGAGCTTCCCCTTTCCCCCACAGTGCAACAAAGTTACCCAGACTTGAGTTGGAATCTCAGAGGTGGCATAAAAATGGTGAGAATTCTGAGCCAGGGTGTGTTATTATTATTAATATTGTTATTGTTATTATTATTATTATTATTGCCCAGCATGGGATTTGAACTCAGTTCATAACAACTCTGCCTCAGCTTCGATCACCTTAGGCTGGCAGGCTCCCATGGGCCCGTAGCCAATCCTGAGATCCTAGGCTCTGAAGTTTGCAGGAACAAATTACAGAAAAATGACAGAAAAATGTCCCAGGATGGATTCTTTATACTTTCTTCTTTTGCACGGTGAACACCCTGGGTCTGAATTACACGGCTTCAAAGGGTACTTCACCTTGCATTGGTGAAGGCTAATGGGCTATCAAGACAGAAATAAGGTCATGCAGCAACATAGGCCTTGAGCTTGAATTTTGGTCCTGACACCTACCGGTGGGGGGAGATCCCAAGATACTTGTTCCTATGCAAGGGAATAACAATGAAATGTTAGCAAACTCATGATTGAATGAAAAGTTTCTGTGTGTATTGGTCTAGTCCAAAATTAGATGCAATGATCCTTGGACGATGATTCATCTTAATGAATGGTTTATTAAGCATGAAAAGAATACTATTCCTTCAATGGTGGCATAATAAAGACCTAAGAGTTAGTATGAACGTAGTTGAGGTCATTGAATCCTAGGTAGATGTCTCTGGCACTCTGTACAAATATATATTTATTGGTGTTCTACCACCTGTCTACCCATGTATGGCTATTTTGACCACCCCTGTGGCTCAATCTCAGGGTCTGGAAATGCCCTGGCAACTTCATTGGCTAGAGGTTGCTGTGTTGACACACCTATTCAGGGTCTGAATTGGGTCTGCCAGGCCCTGAGTTCAGATCCCAGCACTGCCAACAATTGCATCATGGAGTAAGAATCTGAGTGTGATACCTGTTTTCCTTTTCTCTGAGAGTACTGGGTGTCAGACATGATGGAGAACACATCTACAAATCTAGATACTATGTGATGGGTTGTCATCAATATCATAAATGGAATATGTATCATCACAATCAATAAATAATCTCATATCTAAAATATACTTGGAACTCAAAAAATTAAATCCCCCACCAACAAATCCTCAAAGAAACAACTGCCCAATAAATAAGTGGGCTAAAGACTTAAAGAGAAATTTCTCTGAAGAGGAAAGAATCATGGCCAGTACACACATGAAGAAATGCTCAACCTCCCTAGCCATAAAAGAAATGCAAATCCAAACAACATTGAGATACCACCTCACCACAGTTAGAATGGCTGTAATCAAGAACTCTAATAACAACAGGTGCTGGAGGGGATGTGGACAGAAGGGAACCTTACTGCATTGTTGGTGGGAGTGTAAACTTGTTCAACCACTTTGGAAAGTAGTATGGAGGTTCCTCAAAAGACTCCACATAGAACTCCCCTATAACCAAGCAATCCCACTTTTGGGCATTTACCCAAATGTTTACAAACAAGACCACACTAAAGGTACCAACACAACTATGTTTATTGCAGCACTATTTACTATAGCTAAGATATGGAACCAACCCAGATGCCCCTCAGTAAATGAATGGATCAACAAAATGTGGTATATATACACAATAGAATTCTATGCCTCCATCAGAAAGAATGACATTGTCCCATTTATTAGGAAATGGAAAGACTTGGAAAAAATTATATTAAGTGAAGTAAGCCAGGTCCAAAGAAATATACGTCCCATTGTTTCCCTTATTTGCAATATCTAGTATATGTCTGAATCAAGCACAAAAGGTCAGGTAAGTTGATGATAGGGAAATGAACCCTAAGATATGTACTCAAATGTTTTCTTTTTCTTTCTTGAGATTGTTTCTATCACATGTATAAGATTATTTCTTTGTTGCTTTGTATGTCCCTTCCCCACAGTATAACCCCTGCTTTCACTGTATTTGATGTAGGTATAATTTCTGGAGGGGAAGGGGAAAAAGAAATCGTTTAAATAGGGAAACAGGTGGCCCCATTGCAACAATGAGATGTACAAGTCGTTGTGTCAAAAACGAACTTTACAACTTTGGTGGGGCAGGGGTGGGGGGGGCGGAGAGGGGAGGATTGTGGGGGGGGGGCCTGGGAGGAGCATGGGAAGGGATGGGAAGGGGAAACAAAGGAGGAGGCAACAATGCTTGATAAGAAATGTACTCATTATCTTGACCATGTAATTGTAACCCCTCTGTACAGTATTTTCAAAATAAAAAAATGGAAAATAAAGGAATAAAACAAAAATACAATAAATAACCACAACAAACAGGATATGGACTGACCATCTATCCGTAAGTACAAATCCTACCTTTACAATGTATATAAATAGAATGTTTCCTGGGTGGGTACTGAATTCAGGCCTAGGGACCAGGTCTTACTTTCTTGTCTTCAAGCATGGTGAGCTTCCCCTTCATCCACAGTGCTTCACAGTTACCCAGGCCTTAAGTTCAAATTCAAAGCTAGGAGAAATGGTGTAAATTGCAAGCCAGAGAGCTATTTTTTTTTTTTTTTTTGCTTTTTTTGCTATACACTGTCTCGAACTGAGGTCATGGCAACCGTGCCTCAGCTTTCATCACCATAGGCTGGGGTGCAGCCGCTGGAAACACAGCCTATCCTGAGATCCTCGAACTTCAGGCCTTGTGCCGGGAGAGGGGGGTAGGGGGAATCACAGAAAAAAAGTGGTGGGATGGCGTTTTTACATTTTCTTCTTTTGCACCGTGGCCATCTCAGTCTGAGTGATCCACCTCCAAAGGATACTTCACCTTGCATTGCTTAAGGCTTGCAGGCTACTGGGGAAGCCATAATCCCGAACAATGATTAGCCAGGCACCAGTGGCTTTTACCAGTCCTTCTTGATACTTAAAAGGCTGTGATAGGAGGATTATGGTCAAAGTCATGATAGGCAGGAAAGTCCTTGAGACCCCTGTCCAACCTCAATGTCATCAAAGCCAGAAGTAGAGCTGTTTGGCTCCAGTGGTAGAGGGCTAATCTTGAGCAAGAACAGCTCATGGACTGTGCCCAAATCCTGAGTTCAAGTTTCAGGACTGGCAACAAACAGACATACACAACAATCGGTGCAGCCATCTGGCTAAAGCAGGTCTCCCTCTTGTCCCCAACTGGATTGGACAGACTTTCCTGGTAAAGGGGCTGCTGTCACCTTGACTCTGTCCATTCTGTCTCCATCACAGGATTCCAGGCACACCCCCATTCTTTCATGGTTCTTTTTGACCAATGGGATACAAGAATAGTGGCCGCGCCCACATTCCATGCTTCCCAGTAGCACCTGGATTCCTTCTGTTGGTTGACACCACTACCAGCAGTTGAGGAAGGTAGAGGTGGCTGAGTGGTGAGCAAGAGACTCCAGGTGACTTTGAGGTAGAGTAGGAAATGATGTCCTAGTCGGCAAGTGGGAGAATAGAGGATTTCCTAGAGCCTGGAAGCGTGGCCAGCCTAACTTTCCCATCCCATTGCTCAGATGTCTGAAACAATAAGAATCAGTGAGAGAACTGTGGGCAAAAAACTGCCACAAGAACACCAGCAGTATCCTCCCGACAGACCTGAAACATTCAAGAAAACAAAGAACAGGGAAAAGGGAAGGATCCCCAAGACAAACACTACTGGAGAGCCAGATTGAATGGAGAGTCCGGCCAAAGGTGATGCCAACCATGGGCCTCCCCTGCCTTTGAACACAGTCACAGCCACCAGGGTCCAGAGTGTCAAGGGTCCCAATACCACCAAGGATCCACAGAGGTTCTACCCACATGTGGTACCCACCCTGGACCACAGAAAAGAAGAAAACAGTCACTATTTGCCAAGATCCAACCACTGAAGCAAGGAAAGACAGACCCACAGGGTCAATGGGAGTAAGAGAGGGAGAAGATAGCCCAGATACATGCAGAGCCAAAAATGGAGCTAGAGATCCACAAGGCACCCATATAGTGGTTGGTTTCAGCAGAAAGTGATTTACAATGTGCACTGGCCCAAGTGCAGCAGGCCACTGATGACAGAGAAAGGGATCACCAAGCTCTTACCAGCTGCCTGCAAGCTACAGAGTGGCGCATGGCAGAGCTGGAGATAGTGGTTTCTGTGGTCACTGCTGGAAAGGAGGAGACCAAAATGTTCTTCAAACAGCTGAATGATGTGACCCTTCAGCTCAAGGACAAGACCAGTAACTTTGATGACCTGGAGTAAGTGAACACAGAGTTGCAGGAGATGGTGGAAGTGCTGTGGATACAGAGGAGCAACATGAAGAAGAGAATATGCAAGTTCCAACAAGTGCTGGAGGGGCGTGAGGTACTGAAGAGACTACTGGACAATCTGAGGTGGCTGGTGACCACAGCGAATCTGTAGAATGACACCTTCATGGAGGACCTGAGCATTGAGAGGTCCACACAGAAGAAGGAGGCATGGTGGCTGACTCAATGGGTGAACCATCTGACAGAGGAGAAGGAATGAGGGGCAAGGTATGTGTTGGACCTAGGGAATGAGCTGTGAGAACTGAGAAGGAAGCTGGTAAAGCCACGCCCACCACGGGACCATCTCAGGCCAAGCGGCAGCTGCAAGGACAGGTCTACAGCAAGCAGATGGAGTTGAAAAACCTGGAGGAACAACTTCACATCCAGGTCCAGGAAAACCAGTCTCTGTCTTCAGAACATGGAGCAGCAGGAGCAACTGCAGAGACTGGAGGAGAAAGCCAAGGATCGGTAGGAGATCCCTGAGACCCCACGATGAGCATGTGTGTGGAATGAACAACCGGAGGAAAAGCTGGCCCTGCTGTGGGACGCTAACCACAGCATGAGCAGTGAGAAGGAGGAGTTCACCAGCATCCTGGACTCACAGCAGCAGATGAAGAAATATCTGCGGGAACAGTTGGACTGCTCAGAGGAGAAGATAGAGAAATGGATAGTGGTGGCTGAGAAATAGAGCCAAGCATCTCAGGACCAGCAGGAGCAGTCCCTGGGCCAGTGCAGGAGTTCAGAGCCTCCTGTGAATGGCACATTGTCTCCAATGAACGACTGTGCTCTGAGAAGGAGGCCTTGCAGCAGCACTTAGAGAGGCAGACCCAGCTGCTGGAGCAGCTGAAGCAAGTGAAAAGCTCAACAAACTTGAGGGACCAGGTGGTGTCCCCAAAGTGGCAGGATACTCTCAAGTGCCTGGAAGCCACCAGATCACAGGAGGAGTGTGTGCAGACAGCTGAGCTTCCTGGCTTTCTCTGGGGAAGGGGAAGACATGAACCCTTGAGAAGCAAAATGTAAGGATGTGACTCCCCCGCACCCCAGCCGATGTGACCATCACAGAGGGTGGAGATATCTCCCAGACCAAGAGTGACATGTCTCTGAGAGTGTTCTTGGAGGATGAGATTCACAGGGGGGAAACTCCTGCCGCGAGAATGGCAGGCCAGCTGCAGGCACCCTCTGGCCGACCCAGCAGTTCAGTGCCAGACTGAGCTGGAGCCACAGGCCCTCTGCCCCATGAGCTTCCACCACAACATGCGTGAGGATGGGAAGCAGGACAGATGGGCATCTGAGAAGAAAATCTGCTTCATCCATGACCTGCCTGATGAGGTGGACTTCCAGAGTCCAGCAAGTGAGCTCCACCATTGATGCAGCCAGCTGTTGGCACACATCCGAACTATTGAGGAGTCCCTCATGGTGTGTAAAGAGCAGTTGTTGGTCCTGAATGAGCTGTGTTGGGAGAAAGCCCAGTGCATGCACTGGCTGTCCCAGGAGAAGGTGGAGAAGAGGATAGTGCTGCGGGAGCTGCTGTCACTCCTAGCAAGGGAAGCACAGACAGCAGTCTCCAGATGCCAGCACAGGCTGAGGCTCCCACCACCAACACTGCTTCAGACGCCTCAGGGCCTGTGGTGGATGAAATTAGGGAGGACCAGAAAGGTTTTGAAGAATTGCAACTTGAAGACAGCATGGAAACTGCCAGAAGAGAGGTCAGGGTTCCCGACCCCATAGTGGACTCCCCCAAGGAGCACGTCCTGCCCCAGATGCCCCACTTCCAGATCTGCACACAGCTCCCAGGCTCAGGGAAGAGTGCTCCCTCACTTTCTCCTGTAGACTGATGTGGATGATGACTCTGTATGTGACATACTGACTCTCAAAAGCCTTGGCAGCCACCAGAAGTAGGTGGCCAGGTGGCTTTCTCTCAGGCCTCCATCAGCCAGGTGACAGGAAGGTTAAACTGGGGGTCAGGTAGGTCAGACGCTTCAGGGAGTTGGCCCAAACTCAAGGGATATCTAATGGCCCATTGCTGGCCAGGAAAGAGGTCCATGTTATGCTTATCACAAAGAATAAATTGTTTTCAAAGCAAAATAAAAATCCTCCAACAAAGATTTCTTCTTTCAATCCTGGGGTTTGAACTCAGGGCCTGGCCATTGTCCTGAACTCTTTTTGATCAAGACTGGCACTCTACCAGTTGAGCCCCACCTCCCTTTCTAGCTTTTTCTGTGTGGAATAGAACCCAGGGCTTCAGGCATGTTAGGTGACCACTCTACCACTGAGCCACATTCTCAGCTAGGATGATTCTCCCCCCTCCCAAACCCATATGACCATTCCTTAGATAAATAGGAAATAGGTGGTGGTGTATGCATCAAACACCTAGGCCAGTAGCCACCAGGCTTAGTGGGGAAAAGATTGTAGTGTAGAAATCTCTGATTTTGCATGCACGTGGTGTGTGTGTGTGCATGTGTGCGTGCGTGTGTGCGTGTGTGTGTGTGTGTGTGTGTGTGTGTATGTGTGTGTGAACTCAGGGCCTAGGCTCTATCCCTGAGTTTTCTTTCTCAAGGCTAGTGCTTTGCAACTTGAGCCACAGCCCCACTTGTTTTTGGATGGTTAATTGTAGGTAAGAGTCTCAAGGACTTTCCTCTCCAGTGTGGTTTTGAATCATAATGGGGGCCCCAGGGAAGCAAGAGTAAACACAACTCCCAAGTACTATCCCTATGGTGGGCTATCCCTGCACCCTGGTGGCTACACGCGGAACATGCGGCTCCATGCCATTATCCTCTAGAGTTCAATTTGGGGAAGTGACCAGGGCCAAGCTGACTTTTGCTCACCCTGATTGCTGATGCCAGAGCAGGTCTGTTCAACTCGAGGCCAGGAGAGCTCCAGGAAGCCCAGCTTTCCAGGGACACAAGGAAGGGAGAGGTCAGCTCCAGGTTGACTAAGAGCCTTTGCCCACGGATACCCCAACTTGTCCTTACTTATCACCATAAGACCTGTGAAAGAAAAACCCAAAAAAACAAAATTGGATCTGTGCCTCCATGTGGTAGAGCTCTAGCATTGAACCAAAGAGCTCAGAGACAGGGCCCCCAACCTTTCAATTCAAGACCCCCAGCTGACCTTCCCCCATAAAACACAGCTTGTCTAAATGTGAACTAGTAGGATTTGTGCAGTGTTTCTGAAGAATGGTGATACTGAAGAAAGCACCCTAATTCTAATGACAGCTGAACTTGTGACTTACAGCTATGTGCTGAGTCCTTCACAGGGCGCTATTTGCTGGGTCCTTCCCTCATGGTGGTTTTGTGCTGAGTCCTCAAAAAGGTGCTGTTTGGTAAGTCATCCCAAAGGGTGCTATGTGCTGAGTCCCTGAGAAGAGTGGGCCGTCCTGGGCTTTTCAAAGGGTGCTGTATGCTGAGTCCATTACACAACATACTGTATGCTGAATCCTTCAAAATGTGTGGTGTGCTAATGCATCCCAAAGGGTCCTGCTATGTGCTGAGCCCTTGAGAAAAGAGGGATGAGGTATTTTTTGAGTGCCATGTGCCGAGTCCTTTACACAGGGTGCTCTGTACTTCCTTCAAATGGTGCTGTGTGCTGAGTGCTTCCACAGTGAGGTATGTGCTGAGTCCTTCAAAATTGTTCTGTGTGCTGAGTTTTTTGAAGGATGCTGTGCACTGGGTGTTTTACACAGTGTGCTTCAGCACAGGGTGTGATGAGTCCCTGGGAAAGAGTGCTATGTGCTGAGTTTTTCAAAGCATGCCATGCACTGAGTCCTTTAAACTGGGAGCTATGGACTCCCTCCTTCAAAGGGTACTGTGTGCTGAGTACTCTACCCAGCACACTACATGCTGAGTTAAAGGGAGCTGTGTGCTGAGTCATTTACACAGGGTGCTTTGTGCTGATTTTGGAAGAGTGTTGTGTCCTGAGTCATTCCAAAGGGTGCTATGTTCTGAGTCCTTGAGAGATGGTTATCCCCAACACACACACAAAAACACAAATATACATACACACACGAGTGTCACCATGCACCGGCTTGGTGTATGGAGTGGAGGGGGATGGAGGATAGTCTCCTCCAGCTGTGGGGCTAAGGGGAGATTCGATCACCTGGGCCAGTACTGGGGGTGGGGTGTAGTGCTGAGTTGAGGTAAGGCTGCAATTGCCATGGTCTAGAAGCCTCAGGGCCCAGTCAGGGCTGCAATTGTGGCCAGGGGTGGGGGCGGGGCCCAGGGGAGGAGGAGTTGGGGCCCAGGAGCACACTATAGTGGCAGGAATGGCCCGGAGCCCAAGGGGGCAGGGGTGTGTATGCAGCAGGGGCGGGGTAGCCCAGGGGAGGAATGTGGGGCCGAGAGAGAGCTGGGAGAAGAGCGAGCACGAGCACTAGCACGAGCACTAGCACCAGTGGAAACGGCTTCAGTGGCTGGAGGCTGCTCCAATCATAGTGTGGGTCCTGGCAGGGAGCTTAGAGCATGCAGAGCCTGCGTGGCAGGCACATCGCCACATGGAGCCCTTCGGAGGCGCCCAGCCATGGTGGCCCTGAGTCTGAGGTCCCGGTGCTGGGAGCACGGCAGAAGCAGTGGCTACTGAGGTGGCGGCGTCCACAGGTTAGGAGACCGCTGAGGCTGCGGTGGTGGCTAAGGAGGAGCAGAGGCTGTGCGCAGCTCCACCACGCGCCCACGCTGCTTTTCAAACATGGCGCTGCTGGCTCTGACCCGCGGAGCCACTAGCAGTCACCTGGCAGAGCTGTTGCGCCCCTGGCCTGCTTGTGGCCCTGACTTGGTTCCCGCCCTTGGTCCTCAGACTCCCGGCGCACACCCGGAGTTGCAGCCTACAGCTTCTCCCAGCAGTTCACGTGAGTTGCCGACCTGCGCTCCCGCACTCCATGACCCCCCCCTAAACCCCGTCCCCCAGTCTACCCTTCTTCCCCACCCTCGTGAACCCGGATCCTTGCCTCTTGCCTCCCCCTTCCTTCCTGCCTGCGCCTCCCCCCATGCCCCACAGTCTGTCCTGGCTCTTTGACAAATGCACCCCAAGGGTGGGGGGTGGAGGTGGGTGTCCACCCGGGGATCCCACCCTCATCCCTAGTGGCCAGTGTTCCAGGAAAAGGGGAGCTGCAGGGATGAGGAAGTGGGAGCACCACAGAGCCCCTGGCCTGGAGCAGTGGGAGCCACACAGCTGTGCATCTGCACCCTTCTTCTCCCTGGTGGGAACGTGGTGGCTTTAGTCAGAGGTGGGGAGCTGCACCTCCTCACCTGCCTTCTTGGTTCTTTTCCCTTTTGCTGGGCAGGGGGTGTTGGATGCAGAAGATAGACCCCCTTGCTGTGTGAGCCCTTGTCTTCTGTGCTCAGTCACCCTTTCACCTGAGGACATTCCCAGAAGAGCCCACTAGAGAGGTGAGGGCACTGGGGTCAGATAGAAGGTGGGTATTTGGGAGAAAAGCACACCCCGTCTGATAGACATACAACCGGCCTGTACCCCCAACCCCAGCTGTCAACAGTTCTGACTGTGTGATCACATTTCCCAGTTCTGCCAGCTTCTGCTAGTGCTCCCAGGCCATCTGGTCTCCTTGTCCTCCCCAAGAATCTGCCAAGTCGCCCAGAAGTATGTAGGCTGGAAGTAGGGAGTCCCTCCATGTATATAGCCTTTAGAACCTCATCAAAGTCCCCAACAATGCCCCCACCCCAGGTCAGACACCTCTTTGGAGGCACCATGACTCCCTGCTTTGTTTTCTGTCCAAGCTCTGAGGAGCCACATGTCTCGGGACTCCTTCACCTAGAGTACTAGCCTAGGGTTTTGGTGAATGGGGAGTCAAGGCTGGTTGTTCCCAAGGGGAAGGGTCTGGCCCTGGAGAAAGGGGGAGGCAGGGTGGTTCTGCATTATTAGAGCATTGTTCCCCTTGGGTGGTTGCCCCTGGTTCTGACAAGGGAACCCCAGTGCTTGAGCTGGTACATTGCCTAGATGAGAAACCAACAAATTCAGGAGAGGCACTGCTTTGAGTCTGTGTGTTTAGGTGTGTATGAGAGAGAGAGAGAGATCATCTTTCTCATTGTACAGTCAGCATGTCTAAAAAGAGTACAAGCATTTTTTTGGGGGGGGGTCCGGTTGTGGGGTCTGAACTCTGGGCCTGTGCGCTGTCCCTCAGCTCTTCAGCTCAAGGCTAACACTCTAGCACTTGAGCCACAGCGCCACTTCCGACTTTTTTCTTTTTGCTTATGTGGTGCTGAGGAAGCGAACCCAGGGACTCGTGCATGCAAGGAAAGCACTCAACCACTGAGCCACCTTCCTAGCATGAGCAAAGGCATTTTGTTTGTGTGCATGTGTGTATTTGTTGTTCTTTTTTCATTAATGCCCAGTACTAGCCCAGCCACAATTTTTGTTTTCTCTTTCACAGTGTCATGGCTCCTTTAGAGAAGGTTTCATTAGATCTTCCTTCCCGCCACTTTCTTCCCCTTTCCTGCAGCCCACAGTAACTGCTGGGCCTGCCTGGTTCTCTGCTAGGAGGCCTGTGTGCACCTCAGACCAGCGTGGATACCTGCCCTTCTGTCTTTAGCCAGAAGGCTCATGAGGCTACTGTGATCACAGCTGCATTCTTCCAGCCAAACAGTCTGCTCTCATGTGTATAGTTGGAGCAAATTAAAAGTTGGGAATGTGTCTGCCAAACATAATTAGGGAAGGAGATAGGGGGTGTAGGGCAGGGGCTGTGAAGCTAGGAGGGTCTGGGAAGTGATGAACGGTGTGACAAGGCAGATGGTTCACCACGAGTGAGGATGAGAGGGGAATCTTACCCAGGCCATTGATGGTGTCCATGGGCATCTTAGCAGGGGGCTCCAGGCCCCCAATGTTGCCATGGATTTCCTCCCAGGGCAGTGCACTGGTGGGCAGTCCTCCCTGGAGTCCTGCAGACTCCAATCTGTGTCCCTCCTGAGCTGTTTCCAGCTGGGCAATGGTAAGCAAGTGTATTCCCCCTGCTGGAGCCTGCTTGGGATCAGGACATGGCAGTTAGCTAAGGCTCTCTGAATGCCATTTTCTGTAACCTGCTGTAGGCTGTCTGGAAGGAAAAAGGGACTACTGATTTTGGAACCATTTAGTTTGATTGTGACAAGTGAAATGCCACCTTTTCCAGGGTTTTTTCTTGAAGCTGGCAATTTCTACTTAAGCCTGGGATTCTGGGTCAAATTAGATGGACCATTTCAGCCACCAAACAACGACTTTCAAAGCGGCACAGGCAGAGTTCCCAAGACAGAAGATTTCCTGCTATGAACGTCGTGCCTTCACTGCCTTTCTCCGGCAGCTGCTGATTCTCCTCTAGCTCTCTCTAGGGTGACCACCACAGTTGAGGATGTCTTGGGGAGCAGAGATTGTGACCTCGTCATCTGCAGCCTGTCAGCTGTGAGCAGAGACAATTCCCAGCACCTGCACTGGAATCTGGGAGATTCAGAGACCTGGGATGCCTCAAGGATCCTTTCTCTGCAACATGAAACTTGAGGGCAGGATATAGTCGACCATCCTGTCTGCACCAGGGAGTGGAGAGGAGGCCCCTTGAGCCTGGCGTTCACCTCAAAGCAACCTTGTTCACACCTGAGTGGGGAATGGAGTGCCACAGAACTGGTCAGTGGCTGGACAGAGATCTTTGAGAAGATAGGCATCCCAGAGGCCCCGGAATCCAGTGAAGACATCATGGCTCACTTCTGTGGAACGAAAACAGTTAAGTGCGGTGGCACCAGGAGGGTGGGAAGAGGGAGGAGGGAGAACTGTGGGAGAGCTACATCAGGCTTTGCCCCCACCCAGGATGCTTACCTGAATTAGATGGGACTTTTCTGTAGTATTGTCATAGACAGATGCTCTTTTATTTATCCAAAAAACCATTAAATTGTGTGCCAAGCCCAGGGGGAGGGGGGGTCATGCATGATGAAAGGTTCCCGTGCTGGTTCCACAGCACATGAAGAAATCCTGGTTTGAGCTGGTACCATTGCTTCACTCCTGTCATCCTAGCTACTTAGGAGGCTGAGATGGGAGGATTGAAGCTTAAGGCCCATGCAGGAAAGCCTTTAAGACTCTTATCTACAACTAACTACCAAAAAGAAAATGCCAGAAGTGGATGAGTGGCTCAAGCCATAGACTGTTGGCCTTGAATAAAAAGGCTCAGGGACAGCACCCAGTCTCTGATTTTAAGGCCCAGGAGTGACACAAAGAGAGGAAAGAGAAAGAGAGGAGGGAAGGATAGAGGGAGAAAAGGAGGAAAGGAAGGAAGAAGAGATCATGCAGGCCTTGGTTTGGAGTTCCTGGATCAAGGGAGCCAACCATTCACAATCCCTGTAGGGACAGTTTCAGAGCCTAAAGCCAGTATGTAGGAGCAAGCCACTGTCCCCTCGGCAACTTCATGACATCCAGGATCTGAGTGGTTTGCTTACTGCAGTGGGAAACAGCCTGGGGTAGACCGTAGGGTTCAGGGTGTGTCACCGAGTTTCAATCTCCACTAACTCACCGAGTTTATTTTCTGGTCAGATAAGAAGAAAGTGTCCAAAGGCTAAGGAGGATAGGGAGAGGGAGTGTCCAGAGGCGGATGCCTGGGGATAAGCAGGAAGATGAAGAGGGAGGATGATCCCAGATCAGGTGTGTCAGGCCATTGAAGCCATGGCCTCACCTGACAACCTAGACCATCAGTGATAGAGCCTTCAACCCAGCCACATGCCTATTAAAAGTCCTGGCACTCTGGGTTCACCCTTGACAACCTGGCTGTCGTCCACTGCAGGATGCCTGTACAGTACATCCTTAGGTACTGGGAATTTTGCTGGCTCAATATGAAGATTACACCCCCAGTGTTCATTCCTCAACCAGAGACAGAGGAAACCAGGCCACTGGCACAGGACAGCCAGGGAATGAGGGAAAGAGTCAGACGCATGTTGCTCTGAGACTTCCTCTAGGGGACTTTAGGGTCCCGTGACTGCCATTCTCAGAGGTAGAGGTGGGTCTCTTTGCTGGCTCAGCCTTTAGTCTAGATGACAGATGTGGGAGGGGCTGACTGAAGGTCGAGGATAGTGGGAAAACTGGAGGCACTCTGCTGGGAGCAGGGTTGTTTCTTTGAGGATACTCACAACCTAGGAACATTCCTGAGATGGATCAGTCCTTTTCTCCTCCCTGAGAGAGAGGGACCTAGAGCCCTCCAGTCTGCATCCCTTGGCTGAGAAATTCATTCATTCCCATATCCTTTGGTTGGATAATTTGATCTCACCTGACTGCCCACTGTCAAGGCAGGACAGTGAGAGATCTTGAGTCCTTGATGAGGTCACGGGATCCTCAGTATGAGATTGTACTTGATTGTCTTGACTTGGTGCATGGTCAGTCCCATCTAAGACTGCCATGACCTAGGACACAGAATCTAGAGAATCAGAGAAGGATGGGGTCTATTCTGTGAGTCTTGAGTATTATGTGTGAGCTTTGAGCTCCCGTGTGCTCACCTGCTTCCCTTTGTTGGGTGGGTTTATGCTAGAATAAGTTTAAAACTAGGGCCCGGGTCTCATCCCTTGTTTTATGCTCAAAGCTAGCACTCTACCATTTGAGCCACAGGTCCACTTGCAAGGTTTTTGGGTGTTTAATTGGAGATAAGAGTTCTGAATGACTATGCTGCCAAGGGTTGCATCCAACTGCAGTCCTCAGATCTCAGTCTCCGGAGGATATAGGATGACAGACATAGAAAAGCATCTTTGGCCGGGTGCCAGTGGCTCATGGCTGTCATCCTAAGTACTCAGGAGCTGAATCTTAGGATCACGGGTGACAGCCAGCTTGGGCAGGAAAGACCCTCAGACTCTTCTCTCCAATAAAGCACCAGAAAACCGGAAGTTGTGCTGTGGCTCAAGTAGTACAGTGCTGGGCTTGAGCTGAAGAGCTCAGGGATAGCACCCAGGCCCAGAGTTCAAGACCCACAACCAACCAAAAGAAAGAAAGTAAAACATCTTTGCTTGCAAAGGACGGTTGAGGTGTGTTTGTGTGTATGTGTGTGTGTGTGTGAGGGGAGGGGGCTGGTAGACCTTTAGTGCCCAGCTCAGTCACTGTATTAGACGGATTGTCCCAAACTCTTAGTTCCCGGCAGACGATTCTTGACCACAGGTGAAGCTCTGGGTTGGATGTCAACCATTGGACCTCAGTCTCCTCATGGGACAGTTGTGAGTAAATAAGAGACTAATACAGAGGGATCTCTGGAGCAGGGCCAGGAACAGAGGGAGCAGGTGTCACATATGGTTCTCAATAATTCTGTGAGCATATGACAGGAAGTTGCCGGGAAAGGGCTCAGATGGGGTCTGTTATTAATCATGCAACACGTGTGGGATTATGAAAGAAAACATGGCTGTGTTTCCTCATTACCCTAACCCCATGAGGAAGGGATCCTTCACTCTATTTATTTTTCCAGCTGGGGAAAATGAGTCATGGAGAAGCCAGGTGACCTACTCATGACCTCCAGCTGACAGGAATCTTGGCCTGATTTCTCTGCCATGCTTCCTAGGAAAGTGGGTGTTATTCCGTCCACTTCTTGTGGTGGGAAGTCCACTTCTTGTCATTTGTGGGGCTTGAATTCTGGATCTGGATGGTGTCCCTGAGCTCCTCAGATCAAGTCTAGCGGTCTACCACATGAGTCACAAAATCAATTCCCGTTTTCTGTTAGTTCTTTGAGAATAAGATTCTCACAGGCATTCCTCTGGAGCCAGCTATGAACCAAGATCTTCACATCTCAGACTCCTGTGTAGTTAGGACTATAGGTCTGAGCCATCGGCATCTGGCTTAAGTGTAATTCTGGCCCTCTGTCTCTGTCTCTGTCTCTGTCTCTGTCTCTCTCTCTCTCTCTCTCTCTCTCTCTCTCTCTCTCTCTCTCAGGAATTGGTAGAATGAGTGTTGGAGGAGGTGGCCCAGCATCCCCATGTGGCTGGAACCGAAGGGGGCCCTCTCATTCTGGAGGTGGGCTGTGGGTTAGGAGCTGGTTTGCTCAGCCTGTTGAAGCAGCTTCATGAGGTAAGCCCCTCTGTGCCCTGGTTAGACCGTGACAGTTATTCATTGTCCATCCCATGAGTTCTTCCCCACATCCCTCTGCTACACCGTTGAAGGAAAGTGGATGAGAAGGTGTCACCTTGTCTCCCTGCCCAGCACAATCCAGGGCCTCTGACCTATACCCCCACCTATCTGACAAGACTCTGGCTATAAGACAATAAAAACACTCTGTGTATACTACCCTTTGCTGCGGAGTGTCGTTTTGGTTAGGGGGTTGGGGTTCAGAGGAAAGACCCCAGACCTGATTCCTCCAGGGGGACATTTGTTCTTGTGACAGATCCAAGTCATTGCTGTGGATAAGGACGAAGCCTCCATCAGAGTGACCCAGAACAATGTTCAAAGATAGGTAGGCTGTTGAAGTATCAAACCCAATCATGTCTGCTTCCTACTCCCAACAAGGAGGTGTAGTATGGGTGGCCTGGCCCTGGGCCTAAGGGATTATAAATGGATGGTGGCAGTCAGGAGCTCATGGCTCTCCCACCCACCATCCTAGCTCTTTGGGAGGCTGAGGTCTGATGGTTGTGACTCAGAGTAACCCGGGCAGGAAAGTCCGTGAGAATCTTATCTCCCATAAACCACCTCCTACCCCAAAACCACACACAAAAAAGCCAGATCTGGTGCTGAGGCTCAACTGGTAGAGCTCAGCCTTGAACAAAAGAAGCTCAGGGATAACACCCAGTTCCTGAATCCAAGTCCTAGGACTAACACAATCATGAAATAAATGAACATTGTTCACCTTTTATCTGACTACCAAGAAAGATGTATTCAGTTTTCTCGCTGTTATATGTAGCCAAAGGTAAGGGGCTCCCTTTAATGTTACCCTAACCCTCTCCTTCTCTCCTCTATCTGTCCAGGCTTAGGTTGCAGGACAGAATTCAGATCATCCCCCTGGATGTGACCTTAGGTACCCTCTCCCATCCACCTCCTTTGGGGTCAGGATCCTGGATGCTCTCCCTCCTGGGAGGAGGAGGCACCACAGAGATGAGGGTAGGTATCCCCAACACTCACACACCTACACACACACAAACACCCCTAAGCCAACTCAGACTAGGCTTTTCCAAAGACACTTTATCTCCTTGGATTAACTGACCTAAGAGAGGAATTTGATCCCCTGTAACTGGTTATTTTAACTTGGGCTTGCTAGTTAACAGGAGATAAACGGGAGCAAAAAAAACCCAAAAAGCCTTTGGTGCCCATCACCTGGGGTTCGGGGTCATGCCTGTCATCCTGACTACTCTGGAGGCGGAGATCTGAGCATCACAGTTTGAAGCCAGCCATAAACTGGAAAACCCGTGAAAACTCTACTCTCCATAGAACCACCAAAAAGCCAGAAGTGGAGCTGTGGCTCAAGTTGTAGAGCACCAGCCTTGAGCAATGAAACTCAGAAAGACAGCTCCCAGATCCTCAGTTCAAGCCCACACAAAGAAATGGCCCTGTCTTTTTGCCCACAGATTGCACAGGCTTCGAACACCCTCTCACGGAGTGTGATACAACACCTGCCCCTGGGTAATGTATCAGGGCCTTCACAAATCTGGTGGTGGAATCCAAGCCTTCCCCTTCGTGCATTCTCAACCCACACTGGCTGGAAGGCAGAGCCTGACAAGGCTGGCAGCCTGCACAGCGGAGAGGCTCCAGCTTTTCCAAGGTGATCAGAAATGGCTTCTTGGAGACAGCATTTGAAAAGGGGGTCTTGCTTAACAAGGAGGATCTGAAGGAAGCACAGAGAGCAAAGGTGCTGCAGATGATTTGCAACATAGCAGAGCATGTTCATTTCCAGCCAGGGCTGCTGGTGAGAGACTTGGTATAGATGTGCGAGACTGTCCCAAGACAGGCCTGAAGGGTCACAGAAGAACAGCTATCTAGGGCTGGGATTTTGTCTCAGAGGTGGAGGGCTCGCCTAGCACACAGGAAAGCATGGGTTCGATTCCTAGGTGCTGCATACACAGAAAAATCTACAAGTGGCATGGTGGCTCAGGTGAAAGAGCACTGCCCTGGAGACAAAGCAAGTCAGGGACAGTGCTGGGCCATGAGGTCAGGCCCCAGGGCTGTCAGTATAAGACAGTTCTCCTAGTAACCTTTTTGACAGGTGGATGGCTATGCCCTGAAGCTCTTAGTAGATCCATCTGTGCTTTGTGTCTCCTCTGACAGAGGGGAGCTGGACAGTCCTTCTGCCCTGGGCACCCCTGGGCCCGCTTGTCAGCAACCCTCCCAACGTCTTCCACCAGGACATGGAGCAGCTGGCCCCAGAAGTCCTCAGGTATCGGCTGGTTGGGGTAGGGGGACATAGGGCAGGCCCCAGAACTCCTAGTGGGTCTGATCTGTCCTGGAAGACCAGACAATCCAGAGGAGGCAGATGGGAGCTTAGAGGGGGTTAGTGATATGGAGGGGCCCTTTAATCCCCATGGCCTCACCCAGATTCTAGCCTCCCTTTGCTGTCCCTGAGGGAGGTAGAGGGGTGTCTATGTGGTAGCGTCTAAAGAAGGACTAGACACCTTAAACCATGAGCCAGTGGCTCATGCCTGTCATCCCACACCTGTCATCCTGACCACTTGGGAGGCTGAGATCCAGATGATCTCATTTCCCAGCCCAGGAAGAAAAGTCCATCCAGAGCCTCATCTCCAATCTCCAACCGGAAGTGGCACTGTGGCTCAAGTGGTAGAGCACTGGCTTTGAGGAAAATTAGACATCAGGGAGAGTACCCAAGCCCTGAGTTCAAGCCACTCAACCAAAAAGCAAAAACCAAAAACCAAACAAGAAAGAAAGACACCCCTTCCTTGCTTGCAAGAGATAGTGAAGTAGTAGGGTTGCTGTGGTTGTGAGACTAGATGCTGGCCTCACTGTACAGACATTTCTAAAAACTCCCCAGGTTTACCCCAGTATGAAGCCAAAGCAGGGTGGGTGGTGCCTTACCAAGAACTCCCGAGGTTGGGGCCGGTGGTAGGCAGGGAGTGGGTGAATGGGAGCAGGGATGGGATGGTAGTGTCAATTATATGCTCTCCATCCATGGAAGAATAGTTTTGGATGCTGGTGACCAAGTCTGAAGTGTAGGGTTACATTTGGTTTGTGACTTGATAAGTTGGATTTCCCTTGGTATAAGAAGGTGGCTGCATGAGGAGGCTACAATGCTTGATAAGAAATGTACTCCTTGGGCTGGGAAGGTGGCTCAGTGGTAGAACGCTTGCCTTGCATGCCTGAGGCCCTGGGTTTGATTCCTCAGCACCACATAAGCAAAAAGAAAAAAGCCAGAAGTGGCACTGTGGCTCAAGTGGTAGAGTGCTAGCCTTGAGCTGAAGAGCTGAGGGACAGCACCCAGGCCACACGACCGGACCAAAAAAAAAGAAATGTATTCCTTATCTTGCCCATGTAATTGTAACCCCTCTGTACAGTATTTTCACAATAAAAAAAGAAAGAAAGAAAAGAGCTGAAGAAAAAAAAAAAGTTGGGTGTAGCCGGGCGCTGCCAGTGGCTCATAACTGTCATCCTAGTTACTCAGGAAGCAGATCTGAGGATCACTGTTCAAAGCCAGATTGGGGAGGAACGTCTGTGAGACTTTACCTCCAATGAAACACCAGAAAATTGGATGTGGTGCTGTGCCTCCAGTAGTAGTCGGCACACCTTCATTTGAAGAGTTGAGGCCTTCCTTGCAGGCCCAAAGTTCAAACCCCATAACCTAGAATCAAATAAAAGGTAGCTGAATTTTCTGCATAACTATGTACTGTAGAAATGCCATGATGTGTTGTGAACCATTCCAGACATGTGAGAGGCTCTGGGTTTTGTCTGCAGTTGGTCTGCTGATGATAGTGCCATCTTCTCTGGGGTGGAATATTCAGGGTTCTCAGGGACTGCTGAGGCTTTGAGCTACCACTGTGTGTGTCTGTGTGTTTGTGTGTCTTTTCTCTGGGTCTAGGTGAAGTTCCTATGCTTCTGTGCTCAAAGCTAGTGCTCTAACACTTGAGCTGCAGCTCCATTTCTGGCTATTTGGTGGTTCATTGGAGATAGGAGCCTCACAAGCATTTCTGTGCTGGCTGGCTTTGACCTCAGCCTCCTGAGTAGCTAGGATGACAGGTGTGAGACACCAGTGCCATATTTGTGTGTGTGTGTGTGTGTGTGTGTGTGTGTGTGTGTGTGTGTGTGTGTTTTCCTCATCTTTCTCTGTCCCCTTCCTGGGTGCCTGTCTGCCTCTTTCTGACCTCGGATGGTGCCCCTCCTCCACACCGACCTTGCCTTTAGCCTCCTATCTGGGTCTACAATGAGTCCTAAATGGCCAGAGACCTGAGTTCAAGCTTTTCTTTGGGGCCCAAGTCCAGCTGTCCAAATCTTTGGCCTCCTGCAGGGGATTCTGGGTCAGCCGGGCCAGGTGCAATAGAGTCTTGCCTGTCTCTGGGTGGGGAACTCAGACATGGGATGTCCTGCCATTTTCCTCAGCTCGACCTCTGGCTGCATGTCCCTCTCAGCAGGCTGGCAGTGGAGTGAGGGAAGGGGGTTGCCAGTGGCTCTGGCCAACTCGAGCTTGATAGCGGACTGAAGGCCGCCCAAACAAGGAGGATTCTGGGCTGCATTGGAGGTGAGGCCAACGTGGATTGGAAATATCTGTTGGTGTCTAGTTAATGTCCACGTACTTTATCGCAGGCAAGTCTATCTTCCAGCCTCATCTGGGCCTCTCCAATCATTCTAGAGAATTCTGGATGCCCAGAATGCAGAGGCACAGACTTTAGATTCCAAGGCCAGGGAATTGGGGGAGGAGAGACTGGTATGGCCAATACCTCAAAGTTCTGGGGTATTAGCCTTGACCTGGGTATGCCCGCCTTGTATGCATTCACTTCTTAACCCAGACCTGGCCAGAAACAGGCCACTTGTGGTGGTGCAGTGGAAGTGCCAAGAGTGGAAGTGAGATCTAGGATGACCAAAATCTGGATTTATGGCCTGAGTGTGTGGGGGGGGGGGCAAAAAGTGTCTTTAAAAAAATCTCTTAGAGCTGGAACTCAGGGCCTAGGCACTTAGCTTCATTTCCTCAAATCTAACACTCTACCATTTAACCACAGCTCACATTTCATCTTTTTTAGTAGTTTAGTGGAGATAAGAGTCTCACGAACTTTCCTGCCTGGGCTGGCTTCAAATTGCCATCTTAAGAGCTCAGCCTCTTGAGTCTTATGATTGCTGATATGAGCCACTGGCACCTGCGAAGGATGTTAGTTTGCGTGCGTGCGTGCGTGCGTGTGTGTGTGTGTGTGTGTGTGTGTGTGTGTGTGTGTGTGTGTTTACCAGGGCTTGAACTCAGAGCCTACGTGGTATCCTTTAGCTTGTTTGCTCAAGGTTAGTGCTGTAGCACTTGTACTCTAGTAGCTCTGCTTCCCAGCTTTTTGGTGATTCATTGGAGATAAGAGTCTGCCCACCCAGGCTAGCTTTGAATCTTGATTAATCCTCATGTGTCAGCCTTGAGTAACTAGGATTATAGGCATGAGCCACTGGCATCCAGCTGCGAAGATGTCTCTTCATACTGTCTTTCGTTCTAACATCTGTCTACTTGCCCTGGCCTAGATCTCTGATCTCCACATCAGCTCCCAGCAGCCCTTGACTGTGTGGAGAACATAAAGCTCAAACCTGTCAAGCATCTCATTTCTATGTCCTCAGGGGATGGTACGTTTCCTCTGAAGCCTGGAGAAGTAGGGGGAGGGGGAGGAAGGTTAGCTGTATATGGGTGGTAGGCTGGGAGAGAGGTACATTGTCTTAGCCAAGAAGCAAAGTGTGGCCAGATGTTAATAGCTCATGCTCTCATATTCCTAGCTCCTCAGGAGGCTGAGATCTAAGGATTGGCATTCAGAGGCAGCCCAGCTCACTTTTCATTGTGTCTTTTTTTGTATCAGTAGGACCTTTTTTTCTGTGTGAAAATACTGTACAGAGGGGTTACAATTACATGGGCAAGATAATGAGTACATTTCTTATTACTTTTCTAAAGTGTGTGAGACTCTCCTTTCCCAATAACCACCTGAAAGCTGGAAGAAAAACTGTGGCTGAAGTTGTAGAGTTGCTAGCCTTGAATGAAAAAAGTGAGGGAAAGAGCCCAGGTCCTGAGTTCAAGCCCTAGTACCAAGATGTGCTCATGCACACACACACACACACACACACACACACACACACACACACACACACACACACACAGAGGAAGGTGGTAATGATGAGCTGAGCTAGAATTGGGGGAAGTCCAGAGGCACAGTCATAGTAAAGTCTCGACACGTATGTTATTTCTCCCCAACTCCTTCTTGGGCTGAGGGGTGTGGGCCATGGAACCTGCACATACATCCTTGCATAGGGTACAGGACAAAGGGAAGAACAAGATGGATGCTTGTTTATACTCGGTGCATGATTGTAGACCTTCATCTGCCACTGAACACTGGTGAGCAAAGCAGGGCTCTGAGCTCTGGGGCTCCTGGGATAGCCACTGCTACAAGCAGCAGCCAGCCAGCTGTGGATTCCTGAGCCTACAAGCCTTTTATGAGCCCAACTCAACACCCACCCAAGGTGTGCCTGACAAATTTGCCCCCGTGAGTAGGCATTACCTGCTGTGCCATCTTGCAGCTCTTGCCCCTCCTGGACCAAAAACCTGGTCTGAAATGTTGATTTACTGCTCAGATCCACACTACACGCATGACAGATGCCATCCTGATGACCTGGCCGATGACTTTTGTGCCCCAAGGCTAGACCCTTCTCTGATACTTTGGCCTGCTCTGTAGGCAAAGGCTCCCAAAGAGGCTGCTTTCAAGACTTGTAGGACACCTAGATATTGGGAGACCCTTAGGGGCCCACTGGAAATTACTCTGCCTAGAGCCACAGAGTGAGGTTCAAGCAGGTCAGGTGGCACTTGAAGTGTGGGCCTGGGCACTGTCCCTTCAGCTCTTCAGCTTACCACTTGAGCCACAGTACCACTTTCAGTTTTCTTGTGGTTCATTGGAGATCAGAGTCTCTTTGACTTTCCTGCTGGGGCTGGCTTTGAACCATGATCCTCAGATCTCAGCCTCCTGAGGAGCTAGGAGGATAGGAATGAACCACCAGCACCCAACTGATTTGGACTTTCACCACAGTGGACTAGGAACTCCTGAAAGCTTTTCTTTATTTTTTATGTGCCAGTACTGGGGTTTGAACTTAGGGTCGGGGCTCCGGTCTTTTAATTTTTGCCTCAAGGCTGGCACTCTACCACTTGAGCCACAGCTCCATTTCTGGCTTTTGGTAGTTCTTTGACAAGAAGAGTCTCACTAACTTTCCTGACCTGAGCTGGCTTTTACCCACGACTTCTGATCTCAGTCTTTTCAGTAGCTAGGATTTACAGGGGTTGAGCCACCACTGGCATTGGGCTAGAAGCTTTCCTTAAGCAAGTGTTCTTCCCTGCATTTGCCCTGACTCCTCCATGTAAAGGAGGCCTGAGGATTAGGAGCTGCAAAAAATAGGCTTCCAGACACAGGAAATGGTTGGGTACATGGTGAAAAGCCAAGCTAATCTTCCCCCTGGTCCCCATTCTGGGACCTCCACCCTCTGCCCTCCCTGTGACTCAAGTACAAACCTTGACCCAGCCTTGAATGTCCTGCCGGACTTGTCTGAACCCACAGAACCTTCATTCCACCCACACCACCTGTTTTACACTACACCTCAGGAAACTTTGTGCATTGTTGTACCTTCTGCCTGAGCTTCTCTATCTTGTTCCACATCTTAGAACTCCTGTGGAATTTTGGCACTGGTTATATCACCTCCAGGAGCAAGTCTTTCCTTCCTTTTCCCCTCTTCTTTTTTTTTTTTTTTAATATTGAGCTGTTAGAGATGGAACTTGTGCAGGATGACTGGCAAATGCTCTAGCTTGGTGTTTTTCTGTGTGTGTGTGTGTGTTTGTGCCAGTCCTGGGGTTTGATTTCATGGCCTTGATGCTATCCCTGAGGTTTTGTGCTCAAGGCTAGCACTCTATTACTTGAACCACAGCTCTACTTCTGACTTTTGGGGTGTTTAATTGGAGAAAAGTGTCTCATGTAGACTTTCCTGCTTGCAATTGTGATCTTCAGATCTCAGCCTCCTGAGTAGCTAAGATTACAGGGGTGAGCCACCAGCAACTGTCCTCTACCCTACCTCTTACCTCTAACCTTGGCCCTCCTATGAGTACCAGAATATGTCTCAACAGGCTCAGTGCTTTTGCCAGTCTTGGGGCTAAAATTCAGAGTCTGGGCATGTTCCTGAATTTCTTTTGGTCAAGGCTAGCACTCTTATCACTTAAGCCACAGTGGCTTTTTCTGTTTCTGTGATCCTGAGGAATCGAACCCAGAGCTTCATGTGTGCTAGGTAAGCACTCTACTACTAAGCCACATTCACAGCCCAAGGCTCACTTCTGACAGGAACTATGAAGGTGGGATTTATTGGCTTACCCCTTTTGGTGCAGAAATCTCTGGCTATTTCATATCTTTGCCAAGATTTGGGACCAGCCTGTGACTCGGCAATGAGGAATGGTGAATGAGGGGTAGCCACCAGACCCCAGAGGAGTAGGCTCATATATCCTACAGAGGGATAGAGAATATGGAGCCAGAACCCTTGACAACTCCTACAGCCTAGGAACTGTGGTCTCCCTGGAGGCAGTGGCTGGCTGCTAGGTGTCCCAATGGGACATCTCAGCCAGAACATAAGGCACCTGTTGCACAGCCCAGGCAAAGCCGGCGGGGCTTCAGTTATTAAATGGCAGAGAAGGATGCTCTGTTCAAGCTGCTGGCTCAGACTTAGGACTCTCTGAAGACTTGCCCAGCTTGGGGGATGGACATGGGCAACCTGTTGAATGCCCATCATCCATACATCATCCATCCATATACAGAGACATGGAGGTATTTCCTCCTTTTTTGGGTGGGAGGGAGAGGCAGGTCCAGGGTTGTACTATGAGCCTAGGCCCTGTCCCTGAGCTCCTTTTGCTCAAGGATAGCACTCTGCCCTTGAGCCACAGCCCCACTCATGGTTTTTTCCCCCTGTGATCTCTTAGGAAGAAGAGTGTTGTGGACTTTCCTGCCCCGGATGAATTCAAATTGGTATTCTCTACATCTCAGCCTCAGGAGGAGTTAGGGTTAAAGGCAGGAGCCACTGACACCTGGCTTTCTTTTCTTCTTGTTGTTCTCTTTTTAATCGTGACAATCTGAAATCTTCACGGTGTCATTCCAATGGTTTGCATTCAAAGTAATCTACCCAGGTCTAGGATTCTAATGCTATGACTACCACCCACAAATGGAGGGAGATCTTGATGAACTAATTCCTGTTCATGCTACTGGAATGTAATAAAAGTAATAATTCAATTTGCAGTTAATTCATGATTCTATTTTAGAATGCCACACAAAATTATTGGATTTATATCTTCATTCTAGCAACATGGTATGATTAAGGATATTGACTAATTTTTAATTAATGCTTTTATAAATATTCAACCATGATACTTCATTAAATGGAGTCATAATTTAGTAATTAATAATTGGTAAGAACATATATATATAATTTAATAATATCCTCATATTCTTTCTTTGTATATGTGTGTATATATATATATACATATATATGCAGGTATATATATATGAATGTATATATATATAATATCAATCTACACATCTATTTATTGGGCACTACTGTGGCTTGTTTACAGGTCCTAAGAATTTCCTGGATGCTCAATTTGCCAGAAGCTGGTGTGCTAAGACTGTTCGCCATTTATGGATTGGGCATTGTAGGTGAGATGAAATCCCAGCATGGCCAAAAATTTATTTGTGGAGTAAGAAGCCAATTTGTCACATTTTTTTCCTTCTCTGTGAAAGTCCTGGGTCTCAATATGATGTATAATCCATATTCAAATATATCCTATGTGATTGATATAATAAAGGAAATGTTATATGTGTAATAATACTAAATAAATAAGGGTAATAAATGTCATATGCAGTAGAACCCATATATGTAAATAGATCTCATATATATAAAGATTATTTTTTCCAGTGCTGGGGCTTCAATTCAGGCCCTGGGAACTGGTCTGAATTTCTTTTTTTCTTTCTTTCTTTTTTTTTTTTTTTTTTTTTTTGCCAGTCTTGGTGCCTTAACTCTGTGCCTGGGCACTGTCCCTCAGCTCTTCAGCTCAACATGAGCGCTCTACCACTTGAGCCACTTCTAGCTTTTTCTGCTTCTGTGGTGCTGAGGAATTGAACCCAGGGCCTCATGCATGCAAGGCAAACACTCTACCACTAAGCCACCTTCCCAGCCGCATGAATTTCTTGTCTTCAAAGATGGTGAGCTTTCCCCTTCACACACAGTATCACAGAGTTACCCAGACCCTGAGTTCAAATCCCGGGCCTGCTAGAAAAATGGTGCAATTTCCTAGCCAGGGTCTTATTGATATTATTACTTTTTTTTGACCTAGCACAGATCTTGAACTCTGTTCTTTGCATCTCTGCCAGAGCTGATCATTGGATCCTACGACCCTACTTCAAATTTCGGAGCTGGCAAAATAAATAAATAAATAAATAAAAAGGAGAAGGTTAAAACTGAGAAGTTCAAGAAGGTGGTTTTACTTTTATTTTCCTTTTTATCGTGACCATCCTGCGTCTAAATGACAAGCCCCAGAATGTGTACATGACATTGCATTGCTAATGTTTGGTGGGCTATTAGGGAAGCCATAGCTGAAACAAGCAACTTAGGCCTGGAGTTCGAATCTTAGAACTGCCACTAATGAATGGTGGTAGGTTCTAAGAAACGCATTCTGATATACCTCCGTACAAATGGAATGTTATAAAATTAACATTTAAATTAGTAGTGTATGATTATATTCTAAAATTATACAAAACAATTATTCTACATTAACTAATTTTCAATAATGTTTTATCATGTATTCAATCATGATATTTAAAAAAGGAAGGAGTAATTTAATTGCCAAAAATTGGTAGTAATATCATATATGCAGTTTCATAATATACAGATATCTCTTTTGTTTTATACATATACATTTATCTATCTATCTATCTATCTATCTCTATCTACAAACCTACACATTTATCTGTTTATACACTTGTCACTCCTGGGGCTCAGTGATAGAATGCTCACCGAGTATGTACAAAGCCCTGGGTTCCATTCCTCACTACCAGTTGCACAGAAAAATCCAGAAGCCATGCTGTTGCTCAAGCAGTCGTGGACTAGCTTTTAGCATAAAAGTTTAGGGACTGTGTCTAGACACTTACTCAAGATGCAGAACTGGCACCAAAGCAAAATGATAGAATGTTCTGACTGCAAAGATATAAGGATAGGACTGCAAATACATCATCATAGAGCAAGCTAGGAGTGTGGTGCTGAGAGCTGCAATCTAACCTGATTTAGCCAGAGGTAAATTGCTTGCAACCCAGCTACACAGAACCAGATGCTTCTGGCTCGCTCAGCCCTGTCATCCAAGATACTGGGGGCTGAGATCAGACACAGGTGGTTTTAAAATCCAGCCCCGACAGGAAGTCTGCAAAACTCTGAGCTGTAGCTCAACGTGGTAGAACTCTAGCCTTAAGCAAAAGATCTTAGGACAGTACCCCCAAACTTTCAGTGGAATCCCCGTGGCTGACTCCCCGCCCCCCCCCCACAAAAAACCCACCCCTCTAAATCATTAGATGTGAACTTTGTGTAATTTGGTGACACTGATGAAAGCACCCTAATTCTAATGACAGCATGTGGGATACAGCTATGTCATGAGTCTTATATGAGGTATGCTGTACTGGGTGCATTCTTGCATCTGGTCCTTGTAAGAGCTCCACAGATTATTGTGCAGATGATAATCTTGAGGCTCAGATATGTCCCCATGTCAGGGCCAAAATGATGTATGTACTGAACTCTTGTGAGTTCTCTCCTGCAGACAATTGTTTTGGTTTATTTTTCTCGGTCATGAACCTTGATCTCAGGGCCTAGCCACTGACCCTTCCCTATTGGGCTCATGGTTTGCACCCTACCAAAGGGACACAAGGACACCCTTACAAAAGTGTTACAGTCCAGGCATCTGTGGCTGATATCTGTCATCCTGCCTACTTTGACACATTTTTTTCCTTCTTTGTAAAAATCCTGGGTCTCAGTATGAAGTATAATCCATATGCAAATATATCCATGTGATAAGATGCAGTAAATGAAATAAATGTTATATATGTAATAATGCAAAATAAAATAAATAATGAATAACTATGGGTAATAAATGCCGTATGCAATAAGCCCATGTATGTAAAAAGATCACATAAATGAATATTATTTTTCCCAGTGCTAGCGCTTAAATTCAGGCCTGGAAACTGTTCTGAAATTCTTGTCTTCAACAAAAGTGAGCTTCCCCTCCCCCGCAGTGTCACAGAGTTACCCAGACCCTGAGTTCAAATCCCAGGCCTGCCAGAAAAATGGAGCAAATTCCAAGTCACAGCCTTAATTTATTTTGTCCAGGCCCTGGGCTTGAACTCAGCTTGTGGCAATTCTGTCTCAGGTTCCATC
Source organism: Dipodomys spectabilis (assembly GCF_019054845.1). Classification (NCBI taxonomy): domain Eukaryota; kingdom Metazoa; phylum Chordata; class Mammalia; order Rodentia; family Heteromyidae; genus Dipodomys; species Dipodomys spectabilis. Next base: position 1,249,590 of record NW_024870931.1, on the reverse strand, counting down.
ACCCTAGGCTGGGGTGCAGCCAATGGACCCACAGCCCATCCTGAGATCCTAGGACCCGAGTTCAAATCTCGGGACTGATAAAAAAAAATGAGAAGGGCAGGGAAGGTGGCTCAGTAGGAGAGTGCTTGCCTTCAATGCATAAGGCCCTGGGCTTGATTCCTAAGCACCACATATGCAGAAAAAAGCTGTAAATGGTGCTATGGCTCAAGTGGTAGAACCTTAGTCTTGAGTGAATAGTTGAGGAACAGTGTCCAGACCCACATTTCTGGCCCTACAACCAACAAAAAAGAAAAAAAAGAAAGAGAGAGGGGGGAAAGAAGAATAAGGCTAAAACTGGGATGTTCCAGAAGGCGGTTTTACTTTGTTTTTTCCTTTGCATTGTGACCATCCTGGGTCTAAATGAAAGGGCCCGGAAAGAGTATGTGACCTTACACTGCTGAAGTTTGGTGGGCTATCAGGCAAACCATAGCCCAAACCAGCAATGTATGCCCAGGGTTCAAATCCCGGGACCACCACCAACGAATGGCGGGAGATCCTAAGAAACCCATTCTGACATAGATCCATATGAATGGAATGTTGTAAAAGTAACAATTACATTAGTAGCGAGTATATGATTATATTTTAAACTTGTAAACAATAATCATAGTACATTGACTATTTTTCAATTAATACTTTCTTATATTTTCAACAATGAGAAATAAAGGAAGGAATAATTTAATTATGGATAATTGGTAGTAATATAGTATATGTAATTTAATAATATACAGATATCTTTCTTATTTTATACATATATATATATATATGTATATATGTATATATATAAGCTATGTATATATCTATTTCTACACTTGTCACTCCTGGGGCTCAGTGGTAGAATGCTTGCCTACTATGTATGAAGCCCTGGGTTGGTTTCCATACTATCACATACACAGAAAAAGCCGGAAGTGGTGCTGTTACTCAAGCACCAAAGAAAAGTTACAATGTTCTAACTGAAAATATACAAGGCCAGGACTTTAAATAGTTCATGACAGAGCAAGCCAGGAATCTGAAGATGACGGCTGCCATCTATCCTGACAGCCAGAGGTTAACAGCGGCAAACCAACTCCATCGAATCAGACGCTGCTGGCTCACCCTTAGCTGCTCAGGGGATGAGATCTGACACTGGTGGGTTGAAAACTCAGCCCTGGCAGGAAGTCAGTGAGACTCTGAGCTGTGGTTCAAAGGGGTAGAGCTCTAGCCTTGAGGAAAATATCTTAGCACAATACCCACAACCTATGAGTGCAACCCCTGAGTCTGATGACCTTCCCTCCCCCCCCACCGACTAACCACCCGTCTAAACTATTAGATGTGAACTTGTGTGGTTCGTGACATGTTTCTGAAGGAATGGTGATACTGATGAAAGCATACTAATTCTAATGACAGCTTGTGGGATACAGCTATATGAAGAGTCCTTCCTGGAGTGCTAGGTCCTTCACGGGGTGCTGTGTGCTGAGTCCTTCACAGGGTGTAGTCTTTCATCTGATCCTTGTTAGAGCTCCACAAGTTAGATGATTGTGCAGATGAGAAACTTGAGGCACAGATATTTCCCAAGGCAGTTACAAATTTATGAATGTACTGAACTCTATTAACTTGTCTTCTGCAGACAATTGTTTTGGTTTTGTTTTCTCCATCATGAACCTTGAACTCAGAGCCTAGACTCTGATTTTCCTCTTATGCTCATGGCTAGTACTCTACCACGCGGAGCCAAGGAAACCCTTGCAGCAAAGTGTCACGGGTTAGGTGTCTTTAACTGAGTTCTATCATCCTGCCTGCTCAGGAAGCTGAGGATCTGGGTTCAAAACTATCCCACACACAAAAGGTTCCATAACACTATCATCTCTTATTCACCACTTAGAAACTTGAAGTGGAAGCTGGGTGCCGGTGACTCATGCCTGTCATGCTAGCTACTTACTCAGCAGGCTGAGAGCTCAGGATCATGGTCCAAAGCCAGCCTGAGCAGGAGATTCCTTGAGATGGTTATCTCCAGTAAACCACCAGAAAACCTGAATGGGTTCTGTAGCTCAAGTGGTAGAGCTCTCCACTTGAGCTGAAGAGCTGAGTGACAGCACCCAGGCCCAGACTTCAACTCTTCCAACTTACAAGAAAAGAAAGAAAGAAACCTGAAGAGTAGTGCTGGGAATAGGTCTTAGGGGTAGAGTGCTTTGCATGTATGAAACCCTGGCTTTGAATCCTCAGTGGCACATCACTAGAAAAAAAGCCTGAAGTGGTTCTGTGGCTCAAGTGGTACAGTGCTATCCTTGTACAGGAGAAACTCAGGTACAGTGCTGAGGTCCTGAGTTCAAGCTCCAGGACTGGTATATGCACACAAATTACCCCCCCCCCACCCCTCCTCCACAGATACCAGAACTGGAACTGTGACATCAAAGGGTAAATCACTGGGAAGTAGGCCCTGAGAGGACACAAGCTGGTACAGCTTCTTTCTAGGCTTTGCCTTTGTTTTAGGGATTTCAGAAAAAAAAAAACTTTAAACAAGGTTAACTATTCCTTTGCTCCAACCAGTCCTGTTCCTGGAATTGAAAGAATGCCTCTAGGTCCCCCTCCCCTTAACAACCTAACTCACATTGATTGTTGAGTTAAAGACTGACCTATAAAACAGATGGTCTGCCTATTGGTCACCTATGTGTGATCTGGTATGTCCATGCAATCCTTTTGTGTGGTATGATCCCATTGGTCACCTGTGCATGACCAGACTCAACCTCATGGATTTTGCCTTTAAAAATCAAAGAATGGGGGCTGCTCAGAGTAGCAGTATCAGCTCCTGAGCCTGTGCTGTGGCCCTGGCCCGTCTCAATAAAGTTGCTTCTTTGTTAACAACTTTGTTGCGGTGGGCTCTGTTACTCCAGACAACTAGGTGTGTTTGTCTGCCTGCATAGGGTTCTTCCTAGTACACACTGAGCTTCTGTTTCTGAGCTCATGGTCAGTACTTAGGCCCTGTGTTCAACCTGGAAACCTAGCCACCCAAGGCCCAACTAGGAGAGGTCAAAGGTTTCCAAACCTGATGAGCTTCACCAGCCCTACATAACAGGGAACATTGTGATTTTGCAAATGTGCTTAGATGTAGCAAGCTTATTAAAATCTAGGTAGGCACCGATGCCAATAATGAATCATTGCATTAGGTTCAGCTCCCTAGTTGTTGTCTGCCAGAAGAAATCTTGAATTAATTGTAGTAGTTTGTTTCAACACTGGAACATAGTCTAACAAAGACAGGATAAGTGCAGGGAACTTGACCTGCCCCAGGAAGTGGCACAAATGAAGGCTTTCTGTCAAAACAGAGCATTGAGGAGAGAGATATCTTGGGGTACAACGAGGCCTTTTTCTCCTGGTCTTCAGGGCCTTCCCACACTCATCATCACTAGTTGGCCCAGATAGAGTTGTTTATTACAGAGCTATACAGGAGTGAGGCCTTTTGTCTGCCTGTTCCAACAAAGAGGGAGACTTCCTCCAGAAGCCTGGGGTGTGGAGAAAACCCTCAGGATACACTGGGAACAGGGAGGGGAGCCCTGGAACATGCAATGTCTTGAAAGCACCCTTGTTGCTATGAAATCATTCTATTCAAAGCAAATTTCCTAGCTGGTTGCCTTTCTTCATAGTGACTCTGGATGTTCATCGATAGAAATACATTCACACATACACAGACACATGGAGTTACTGGCTCAATTTTTTTTTTTTTTAGTATAGGTCCTGAGGCTTGAACTGTGAGCTTAGACATTGTCCCTGAGCTCCTTTTGCACAAGGAAGCACTTTATTGTGCCTTAAACCATGATACGTCATTAAATGAAGGCATAATTTAATACCTAATAATTATTAGTAATATATTACATGTAATTTAATGATATATAGACATCTCACATTCTATAAATGTATTTATATATTTACATATACACTGAAATATACATATACATCTCTCTTTCTCTCTCACTCTCCATGCATATATATGTATTTGCAGCAATTTAGGCATCTATCTATTTATATATTGGCCACTCCTGGAGGTTAAACTTAGGTCCTGGGAACTCCCTGGCAGTGAATTTGTTTGAGGCTGCTGTGCTTACATTGATCCCTTGATGAATTGGGCATTCCAGGACCTGAGTTCAAATCCCAGCATTGCCAAAGACAATAGGTGGAGTAAGAAGTCAATATTGACCTATTCTGCTGTCTGTGAAAATATTGTTTCCTAGGTACAATATGTAATTCCTATGCAAATACATATATACATATATATATATGTAATGTACATTATAAATGCATATAAATATTATTTTTCCAGTCCTGGGTTTAGAATTCATGCCCTGGGAAATGCTCTTGACTTTCTCTTATTCATGGAGGGTGAGCTTCCACTTCACCCACAGCAAAATAGAGTTACCCAGTCCCTGATTTCAAATCCTAGGTATGGCAGATAAAATGTCCCAAATTCCAAGCCAGGACCTTAACTTTTGTGGGTGGGGAGGCAGGCACGGGGCTTGAACTTAGTTCCTCATTTGTTTTCTTTGCAAGGTGAACTTCGTGGGTCTGAATGACACGGCAGAAAAGTGTTGGAAACCTGGCATTGCTGAAGGCTGGAGGGCTACCGGGGAAGCCATAGGCCAACACGGCAACATAGGCCCTGGATTCAAAGCTTAGTCCTGACCCCTACAAATGGCGGGAGATCCTAATAGTCTCGTTCCTATTCATAGGAATACTGATGGAAGGTTATGAATGTCAAGGTTGAATAAGTTGTTCCTGAATGATACTATAAAATTAGAGTGATTTTAGGAGGCCGATGGATTTTAATGAATATTTTTGACACATTAAAAGAATACTATTAATTACATGGACGCAATAGTTTCGGGACAGTGGTTGATTTAATTAACAATTCATTAAGGATGAAAACAATAATATAAATTACATGGAGGCATTAAAAATACCCAAATATTAGTAGGAATGTAGCCTATTTAACTGAATAATGTATAGACATCTCTGGCACTATATAAAGATCTATATTTATTTGTGTACTACCATCTGCATGTCAATCTGTTCTTATTTTGTCAACCCCTGGGGCTTGATCTCAGGTGCTGGAAACTGCTTCTCAGCTCAATATGCCCCAGGCTGGCGTACTGACACTCACCCATTCATGAATTAGGCCTTGTAGGTTGTGAGTTCAGATGCCAGCACTCACAAAAATTGACTCATGGAGTAAGAAGCCCATGGTGACACAGGTTTTCCTTTGCTGTGAAAGTCCTGGATGTCAGGTGTAAAGTTTCATACATAGGCAAATCTATCCTATGTAATAAATGTAATAAATAGTCCATGTGTAAGAACAATCAATAAAATAAATGATAAATAAATGAATGAAACAAAAAAATGAATAGCTACACTAAGCACAATATGTAGTCAATATATGGGGCTCGATCTCAGGGCCTGGTAACAACCTGGTAGCTGAATTGGTTAGAGGCTGCTGTGCTGGCAGCCACCCATAAATGAATTGAGCCTTCTAGGCCCTGAGTTTAGATCCCAGCACTGCCATAAATGTAATCGTGGAGTGGGAAGCCGAGAGTGACACATGATTTTCTTTTCTTTGAAAGTGCTCAGTGTAAGGTAGGATATATAATTGGGATGAAAATCAATATGCTATGTAAATAGGATGTCACAAAGGTAAAAAAATGTCATAGGTGGAAGAATTGTCACTACAATAAATAATAAACAGATTGAATTAGTAATGAATCATTCTAGGATAAAATTAAATGCAGTAATTATAGGACATGGATTAAGTTTAATTAATATTTTATTAAGTATTAACAGAATAAAAATTGCATGGAGACATAAATACCTAATAATTGGTAGTAGCACATGATGCTAAATTTAATAATATATAGACATCTGTCTCATTCTATAAAATATTTAATTATATGCATAGATGAATGTACATATGTGATAAACAATAACAGGATATTGAGTATTAATTAATGCTTAATTAAATGTTAACTGGAACACATCATTAAATGGAGATATAATTTAATACCTAGTAATTGCTAATAATATTATCTATAATGTAATAATATAGACATCTCTCTTTTGTATATATATTATTTATGTATACAACAATCTATCTATTTATACCTCCTTTACTCCTGGGGCTCAGTGTTTGAGTGCTCCCCTAGTAAGCACGAAGCCCTGGGTTTCATTCCTCAGTGCCACATAAGCAGAAAACCTGAAAGTTCTGCTGTCTTTCAATCAATTGAGTGCTAGCCTTGAGCACCAATGCTTAGGAACACTGTCTAAGCCCTTACTCAAGCCCCAGCACTGCCACCAAAAAAAGGTAGAATGTTCTTACTGCAATTATAGAAGGACAGGACTTCAAATACCACATCACAGAACAAGCTAGGAGTCTGGCACTGACAGTTGCCACCTAACCTGACTTAGGCATATGTAAACAGCTGCAACCCAGCTCCACAGAAGCAGATGCTGCTGGCTTACCCCCATCATCCTGGCTGCTTGGGAGCTTTAAAACCAAGCCCTGGTAGGTAGTATGTGAGACGCTTGGAGATGTGGCTTTAAGTAGTAGAGCCTTAGCCTTGAGCAAATGTTATTAGAACAGTATCCCCATGCATTGAGTTCAAGCCCGATGGGAAGCCTTCCACCCTCCCACCCAAAAAAACACCCCACTAAACCATTAGAAGTTAACTTGTGTGATTTGTGAAATGTTCCTCAAAGAATGGTGATACTGATGAAAGCAACCTAATTCCAATGACAGCTTGTGGAATAGAGCTATGTTCTGAGTCCTTCATAGGGTGCTCTGTGCTGAGTCTGGCACAGGGTGCTGTGTTCTGAGTCCTTCACAGGGTGCAGTGTGCTGAGTCTTGCATTGGATGCTGGGTGATGAGTCTTCACATGACACTGTGTGCTGAGTCATTCAAAGAGTGCTATCTGCTCTGTCCTTCACAGAGTACATTCTTTCATATGGTCCTTATAAGAGCTACACAACTGAGATGATTATGCAGACAAGAATATGGAGATGCAGATATGTCCCCATGGCAGGGACAAAATTATGTATTACTGAAGAGTGGGTGAGTTGTCTACTGCAGACAATTGTTTTGTTTTGTTTTTTTCTCAATCATGATCCTTGAACTCGCATCATAGGCACTGACCCTTACCTCTTGGGCACATGGCTAGCACTCCACCACGTGGAGACAAGGACCCCCTTGCAGTAGAGTGCCACAGCCTTGGGGTCTATAGCTGAGGTCTGCCAGCCTGCCTTTTCAGGAAGCTGAGATCTGAGGATCTGGCTTCCAAACTATGCCAGACACAAAAGGTCCCATGAGACTATTATCTCCAATTCACCACTAAGAAACCTGAAGTGGAAGCTGGATGCTTGTCACCCATGCTTGTCATCCTAGCTCCTCAGGAGGATGAGATCTGAAGATCATGGTTCAAAGCTAGCTTGGGCAGGAAAGTATTTGAGACATTTAGCTCCAATGAACCATGAGAAAACCTGAAATGGTGCTTTGGCTCAAGTAGTAGAGGCACAAGACTTGAGGGACAGCACCCAGGCCCAGACTTCAACTCCTACAAGCAACAACAATAAAAAAGAAACAAAATAGCAAACATGAAGTAGAGGGCTGGGAATGTGCCTTAGGGGTAGAGTGCTTTGCATCTATGAAACTCTGGACTTGATTTCTCAGGAACACATCACTAGAAAAAAGCCTGAAGTGGCTCTGTGGCTCAAGTGGGAGAGGGCTATTCTTGTACAAGAGAAATTAGGTACAGTGCTCAGGTTCTGAGTTCAAGCTCCAGGACTGGTGGTGTATGTGTGCACACACGCATACATACACACACACACACACACACACACACACACACACAGAGACTAGTAGTAAAGCTGTGACACAAATTGGTAAAGCACTGGGCTCCTACACTGAGATCATGGTCAGCACCCAAGTCCTGTGTTCATCCCCAAAACCTTGCCACCCAGAGCTCACCTTGGAGAGGTCAAAGGTTTCAAAACCTGATGTGCTTTAGCAGTCCTAGATGAAAAGAAGCATGGTGAGATCAGACATGTGCTTGGATTTCCAAAGCTTCAGGAAACCTAGCACAGGCATCATAGGCCCATCAGCACCCTCAATGAAACATTTCTTGAGATTAAGTGCCCTAGTTATCTGCCAAAAGGACTCCTGAATTATTTTGAGCACTGTATGTGAACACCAGAATATAGTCTCACAAAGGCAAGATAAGTGCTGGGAACTTGGCCTGCCACCGGAGGTGGCAAAAATGAAGGCTTCCTGTGAAAATGGACCACTGGGGAGAGAGATAGCTTGGGGTACAAAGAGGTCTTTTTGTCCTGACCTTCAGAGCCCATCCACACTCAATCCTCACTAATTGGCCCAGATGGAGTTGTTTATTACACAGCTGTACAGGACTGAGGCCTTTTGTCTGCTTGTTCAGACAATGAGAGAGCGTTCTTTCAGCAGGCCTGGGAGGCAGAGAAACCCTCAGGCTGCACTGGGAACTGTGAGGGGAGTCCAGGAACATGCACTGTCATGAAAGCAGTCTCTGTGTTATGAAATCATTGTATTGAAAACAAAATTTCTAGCTTGATGCCTTTTATCATAGCTACTCTGGAGTTTCACCTATAGAAATACATCCACACATACACAAAGACATGGAAGCAGGTCCTGGGGTTGAACTATGAGCATAGGTGTTGTCCCTGAGTTACTTTTGCTCAAGAGTGGTGCATTAACCTTGAGCAACAGCCCCACTTCTGGGTTTTCTGTGATCTCTTAGAAATAACAGTGTCATGGACTTTCCTATGCTGGTTGGATTCAAACTCAGATTCTCTACATCTCAGCCTCCTGAGGAGCTGGGATTACAGTCAGCAGCCACTGGTACCGGCCTTTCTTTTCTTCTTCATTTTTTAATCTGGACAATCTGACCACTTAACAGCATCATTCCAATGCTTTGAATTTATAAGTAAACTACCCAATGTTCTTTATAGGTGCTTTCTCTGAGAAGGATTTTCTCTCCTCCTCTTCTCCTCTGGTCACAGGTTTGAAGCCAAAAGTGAGAAATGAGTGTCACATGATTTTGGCAGTAAATGTCCACAGGACATGCCAGTTCAGTCACTTAGCATTGAGCTGCAGTGAATTTACTGTCTCAGCACGAGAGGACCAAAACCTGGAACGATCCTCATACTGTCTGCCTATAAAATTATCTAATAATTTTCAGTGTTTTGTGTCTCCAACCTGAAGTATCTAGAAAATAATAGAAGCATCTTCATGTTTCCTTTTTTCTCTAGTACCTCTCAAGATTTAGACTAAGGGTTTGTGTGGAGCAGATCCTTGGCGAATCCCTGAGAAAAGCCACTTGAAGTCTCCTCAGGAGATCTCTGTTCAAAGCCAGCCCGAGCAGGAAAGTCTGTGAGACTCTTATTTCCAATAAACCACCAGAAAACCAGAAGTGTATCAGTGGCCCAGAGGGTAGTGCTCCAGCTTTGAGAAAGAAAGCCGAACAGGAGATACAAGCCAGACCAGGCAGGAAAGCCTGGCAAGTGCATATGTCCAATTAACCCAGACGGCTGGAAGTGGAGCTGTGGCAGTGGTAGAGTCTCAGCCTTGAGAAAAACAGCTGAGGAACACATAGGGCCCTGACTTTCTTGGCTTCAAATATGGTGTGATTTCCCCTAGCCCAACAGTGCTGCTATTTACCCAGACCTTTAGTTCAAATCCCAGGCCTGGCAGAAAAAATGGCACGAATTGCAAAACAGGGAGATAAATAATTGTCTTTTTAATTTTTTAAATAGTTTAATTTTTTAATTGTTTTAATTTTTTTAATTTAATTTCTTTGTTTGTTTTTGGCCATGCATGTGTCTTGAACTTAGATTGTGACAGCTTTGTCTCAGCTTCCATCACACTAGCCTGGGGTGCAGCCTCCAGAACCAAAGCCAATCCTGGAATCCTAAGACCCGATGTCTGACAGGAAAACAAAATGAAAATGACACTAAAACAAGCCATGAGCCGCACATGGTAGGCGGTTTCTTGGCTTTGGTTCTTGCACAATGACCATCCTAGGTCTGAATGACATGGATGCCACGCACAGGTGACCTGTCATTGCTCAAGGCTGGCGGACTGTCAGGAAAGCCATAGGCCAACCCCGCAACACAGTCCCTGAGTTCAAATCCTGGTCCTAACACCTACCATGGCAGGAGATCCCAAGAGACTCCTGCCTCTGCATAGAAATCCCCATGGAATGGTATCCAACTTATGACTGAATAGTTCGTGCAGCTGTGTGGACTCAAATTAGACGCAATAATCCTAGGACGCTGATTGAACTTAATTAATGGTTAAATAGGCATGAAAAGAATAATATTCCTTCAATGGAGGCATAATAACTACCTAAGACTTGGTAGGAATGTAGCAGATGTCATTGAATACTAGATACACAGCTCTGGCACTCTGTACTAATATGTATTTATTTGTGTACTACCACCTGCCTATCCATGTATGGCTATTTTGGCCACACCTGGGGCTCGATCTCAGAGCAAGCCAAAAATTTCATCCTGGAGTAAGAAGCCAAGTGTGACACCTGTTTTCCTTTTCTGTGAGAGTGCGGGGTGTCAGGCATGATGGAGAACAAGTCTACAAATCTAAATGCTATGTGATAGGGTGTAAACAATGTAATACATGGTTAGGTGTCATCACAGTCAATAAAATAAACAGCAAATAAATGAATAAAACAAAAAGTACAATGAATAACCACACCAAACATAATATAGACTGAGCACCTGTCTGGAATTTCAATCCTATCTTTAAAATACATGTAAGGACTATGATTCACATGGTTGGGGCCTGAATTCAGGCCTAGGGAAGAGGCCTGACTTTCTGAACTTCAAGCAGAGAGAGCTTCCCCTTCCCCAGAGTGCAACAGAGTTACCCAGACCCTGAGTTCAAATCCCAGTCCTTGCAGACAAAAAATAGCACACATTCCAAGCCAGGGAGCTTCATTAGCTTTTTTCATATTTTTTTAAAGTTCACTTGGCCTTTATTTGATACATTTTGATTTTATAACATGAGAGTTTTTAAAAAAGAGGTTTAAATGCTTATATTTCAGCATAGCACAATGGTGTTTCCATTTTGACCATTTGCCATGAAGAGTGAGAATGAAAATGAGTACATCATTCCTTCCTAGAGGGAAAGTAAATGTTAATTCTATTTAGAGTTATTTCTATAACTATAAACTCTCTGCAATTGTATCATGTGAGTTTTCCTCAGTGCCTACCACAAAATACACTAGGGAAGTCCTCATACCACAAAAGGTTGGGTTTCTGAATAAAAACTCACTTCTGTGAGGACAGTAGGTACTTGTAAGCATTTTGGGAATAAAGTGAATTGTAAAATGAAAAACAAAAACATTTGGACTGGGATGTAGCTCAGTAGTGGAGTACTTGCCTAAAGAGCATAAGACCCTGGAAGAAAAGGAAGACAAGTTTCCTAAAGCTCAGAAGGTTAGAATTTTATGATCTGTATGAACAAACTTCTTTCTTTCTTTTTTTTTTTTTTTGTCAGAGGTGGGGCTTGAACTCTGGACTTGGCTACCTGCCTTCAGCTCTTCAACTCATGGCAAGTGCTCTACAGCTTGAGCCACAGTGCCATTTCTGGTTTATTGGAGATAAGCCAGAGGGCCGTTTCCAGTTGGAGATAAGAGTCTCATGGACTTTTCTGCCCAAGTTGGCTTTGAACCGCCATCCTCAGATATCAGCCTCCTGAGTAGCTAGGATTATAGGCGTGAGCCACCGATGCCCGGTGCATGAACAAGCTTCTTAAAGATTGATTCTGAGGAAAGAAACTTGGAATACACTTTTAATAGAAATAATTTATAATGCCATGGTTAAATCACTAATTCAGAAGTATTTATTCATTGGCTGGTTTCTTAGTTTATTTAAAGATATATATATATATATATATATACATATATACATTTTTAATATATATATACGTATATATTATTAAAACATAACTTTGTAGTGTACCTAAAAGCATATGTGCTCATGTAAAGTTATACAACTGCACAAGCTTGATTTTTTATTTTCAGTTTTTTGGTACCATAAATTAGGTGGGATGTGTGTACTGTTGTTTTGTTCTCGGTTTTTGGAGGATTTCTCTCTGCGTTCTTCCCATACCCCCCTCTCTCTGCACTTGAATTGAGCTTGTTCTTTCTTAGCTTGATTGTTCATGGTTGATTTTCTACCACTTCAGCCATACCTGTAGCCTGGCTTTTTGCCAGTTAATTGGAGATGTCGTCTCTCAGGCTTTTCTGCCTGGATTGGCTTTGAAACTTCATCTTCCAGTTCTCACCTCTTGAGTAGCTGGGATTACAGATGTGAGCCACTGGGGTGCCTAGGGATGAATTCGACTTTGATTTTTGTATTCTTTCTGTTTTTCTAAGCATGGGATCATCTACTATAGAATTTCTGTGAATATCTTGGGTCTGAAGTAAGATATATAATACATATGCTAATCTGTATAGTTCTCATAAGATGTAATCAATTTAATACATGTTATAAGTATAATAATAGTCAATATAAATAAAGAATGAATAGTGCAAAAAATAAAATAAATACACAGTAAAATAATATGTGGTAAACATAAGTATGTAGAGATTAATCGTTATTTCAAATGTGGATGAATATTACTTTAATAGGGCTGGGGATTGAATTCAGGCCTAGCCAACAGGCTTGAATTGCTTGTCTTCAAACACGTTGAGTTTCCCCATCCCCCACAGTGCATTACAGTTACCCAGATTCTGAGTTCATATCCTAGGCCTGACAGTAAAAAAAAATGCACAAATGCCAAGCTGGGGAGCTTCATTCGTAGTTTTACAATTTTTTTTTTCCGTGGGACTTGAGCTCTGGCCTTGGGCACTGTCCTTGCACTCTTCAGCTCAAGGCGAGCGCACTACCGCTTGAGCCACAGCACCACTTCTGGTTTTCTAGTGCTTTATTGGAGATAAGAGTCTCATGGGTTTTACAGCCTGGGTTGGATTTGAACCACAATCCTCAGCCTCTTGAGTACCTAGGATTACAAATGGGAGCCACCAGTGTCTGGCTATTTTTAATATTTTAAAATTTTATTGATTGATTGATTGCCAATCACGGGGTTTGAATGAGGTTGTGGCAACACTGCCTCAGCTTCCAGCACCCTAGGCTGGGATAGTGCAGGCTCTGGACCCACAGCTGATCATGGGATGGTATGCATCAGAGGCTGACAGCAAAACAAAATGAAAACAGCACGGAAAAAAACGGCGATCTGTGGATGGTCGGCGGTTTCTTGGTTTTCCTTCCTTGCATGGTGACCATCCCGGGTCCAAATGACACGGCTGCAACCAGTAGGTCGCCTGGCACTGCTGAAGGCTGGCAGGCTGTCAACGAAGCCATAGGCCAACCTGGAATCCTAGTTCCTGAGTTTGAATCCCGGTCATGCCACAAAGGGCTGTGGAGACTCAGAAAATATTGCCTGTCCATTGGAGCATCAGAGGAATGTGAACAATGTCATGGTTGGATGAGTAGTTCATCAATCAGTCTAGCAGAAAATTAGACCCAATAATCACAGGACACCGACTAATTTTAATTCATAGTTTATTATGCACTAAAAGAATACTATTTCTTAAATGGAGTCCTCACTAAAGACCTGAGAATCCATAGGAGATTAGTATGTGTCATTGAATACTAAATAGACATTTCTGGCAGTATGTAAATATCTAAATTTATATTTATGTGTATACCATCATCTGCATAGAACATTTTTGCTCTTTTGGCCAAACCTGAAACTTGTTCCCAGTTCTTGGGATCCACTTGGCACCTGCATGGGCTAGATGCTGCCATACTGAGACTCCTTCATGAATTGGGCCTCCTAGTCCCTCAGTCAATGTCCCATCATTGCCAAAAGTTTCTTCCTGGTGTAAGATTCCATGTGTGACACCTGTTTTCCTTTTCTGTGCAAATGCTGGGTGTCAGGTATGATGTACATATTATGTCTGCAAAGCTACATGATATAGCATACATTGGAACAATTGTAATAAATGTTATAGGTGTACTCACAGTCCAGAAAATAAATGCTAAATCAATCAATCCATCAATAATAATAAAATATAATGAATCACTCCAACAAACACTATTTAAAATGAATATAAAGATATAACTCAAATATTTAAAATGTCTATAAATGTTTTGTTTTTCAGTACTGGTGCTTGATTTCAGGCCTAGGGAAGAATTGAGAAGTTCATGCATGATTCGCATAGGAAATGATAGGCAAGATCTTATTTAAGACTGCATGAAGTGTGACAATAATACTTTCATTCAGAAAATCGAGGCATTGGGAAAGATCCAAGAATCGGTAGTCACATGAAAGATAGGGTTCCAACACAGCTCGCCACATCTCCTGCTCTAAACAAACAGGCCTTTTAGCATATTAATTTCAGCTTATGAATGGATGAATATGGTGCTCCACTCCCACCCCAGTATTACGTCTCAGGTCCTTGGAATGGCCTAGCTCCTTAGTGGCTCACAAGCTGGTGTGCTCATGTGGACCAATTTGACAGTTGGTTCTGCCAGTCCCTGAGTTCAACTTCCAGCACTGCCAAAAGGTTCATCCTGATGTGAGATGCCAAACCTTGCAGATGTTTTCCTATCCTGTGCAAGTCCTGGGTCACAGCTAGGATCTAGAAAGCATAGGCAACTCTATACCCATGGGAATAGGTTGTCATCTATGTGAGCACAGTTATATATGTCATCCTATACTCAATAAAATACACAATACATAGATGAATAAGACACAAAATAAAAAGATTAACTATACTGAAAACAAGATGCATACCACACTTGTATGTAAATAGAGACCCTATGTTTAAAAGGGGTGGACTTGTCCAGTACTGGGGCTTCAAATCAGACCCAGTACCAGGTCTGACCTTTTAGTCTTCAAGGACGGCGAGCTTCACCTTCCCCCACAGTGCAACAGAGTTACCCAAACCTGAGTTCAAATCCCAGCTCTCGCAGTAAAATGGCACAAATTCTGATCCAGGGTTCTTCGTTCATAGTTTTAAAATTTTTTTTTTTACCTGACCCGGGCCTTGAACTCAAGTCGTGGCAACTCTGCCTCAACTCTGATCATCCTAGGCTGCAGCCTCTGGACCCACAGCCTGTCCTCGAACCCTCTGACCCTGGGGCTTGCTGGAAGAAAAAAAAACCCACGAGGGGAAAAAAAGCAGTGGAAGTTCCACTTGGCACTTTTATGTTTATTTTCCTTTGCATGGTGACCATTCTGGGTCAGAACATGGCTGCCTGCAGAGTGAAGTTGACCTGGCATGGCTGAAGGCCTGCTGGTTTTTGGTGGAGCCACAGGCTAAGCAGACAATGAAGGCCCGGAAGACGAAACCCAGTCAGCCCTGTTACGATGAAGTTATGGCTGGAGATCCTGGGACACTCGTTTCCGGACCTAGGAAAAGTCGTGGAATCAATCAATCTCATCCTTGAATTAGTAGTTCCTGCTTGATGTGAGTAGGAAATGATAGGCAAGACTCATGGGGTATCGATTATTTTTAATGAAGAATTGATGATGCATGACCATAATCATCACAGTCATGAAATGGAGGCATCGGGGAAGATCCAAGCATTGGTAGTCACAAGGTAAATTCCATCACAGGTTGCCATCTCTCCTACACTTTAAAACCATGTACTTATTTGCATACTAACTTGCACTTATAAATGCATGTCTATTTTCCCCCTCCTCCCAATCTCCTCTTCCCAGAGCTGTATCTCAGGTCCTGGGAGTGGCCTACCTCCTTAGTGGCTCACAGGCTGGTGTGCTCACCTTTGCCCATTCACCAATTGGGCCTGCTAGGCCCTGAGTTTGTATCCCAGCACTGCCAAAAGATTATCCTGATGTGAGAAGCCCATCGATCCATCTGTTTTCCTGTCCTGAGAAAGACCTGGGTCTCAAGAAGGACAGAGATTACTACATAGGCAACCCTATACCCAAGGGAATGGGTTGCCATCCATGTCAGCACAGTTATATCTGTCATCATAATCAATAAACTACACATTGCATCCATGAATAAGACACAAAATAAAGAGAACGAGTACACTGAATGCAAGATGTCACCCATCCATGTATGATAATATAGAACCTGTATTTAAATGATGAATTCATGACTATATTGGTCCCCCCTTCCAGGGATCAGTCTCAGGACCTGGGTACATCCTAGCTCCGTAGTGGCTCACAGGCTGGTGTGCTCAAATTGGCACAATTCACCAATTGGGCCAGCTAGGCCCTGAGTTCAAATCCCAGCACTTCCAAAAGATTCAT
The DNA here is from genome assembly GCF_019054845.1 of Dipodomys spectabilis. Taxonomy (NCBI): domain Eukaryota; kingdom Metazoa; phylum Chordata; class Mammalia; order Rodentia; family Heteromyidae; genus Dipodomys; species Dipodomys spectabilis. Next base: position 1,233,205 of record NW_024870931.1, on the reverse strand, counting down.
CATGATATGAGAAGCCCATCGATCCACCTATTTTCCTGTCCTGTGAAATCCTGGGTCTCAGCGAGGATGGAGAATGCTATATAGGCAACTCTATAGCCATGGGAATAGGTTGTCATCCATGTCAGCACAGATATACCTGTCACCATACTCAATAAAATACACAATACATCCATGAATAAGACTCAAAATAAAAAAAAGATAAGTACATTGAATGCAAGATGCATACCACACTTGTGTGTAAATAGAGATCCTATGTGTAAAAGAGATGGGCTTGTTATTTTTGTCCATTGCTTGGGCTTCAAATCAAGCCCTGGAACAGGCCTGACATTCTAGCCTTCAAGGATGGTGAGCTTCCCTTTCTCCCACAGTGCAATGGGGTTCCCCAGACCTGAGTTCAAATCCCAGCTCTAGCAGTATAACAGTGTGAGACCTTATCTAGGGTGCTTCATTCATTATTTTTTAATTTAATTTTTTTTGCCAGACTTGGGGCTTGAACTCAAGTCATGGCAAATCTGCTTCAGGTCCGATCATCCTAGGCTGCAACATCTGGACCCACAGCCCGTCCACAGACCCTCGGATCCTGGGGTTTGATGGAAAAAAAAAGCCACGAGGGGGAATAAAAGCGGTTGGAAGTTCCACCTGGCACTTTTGCATTTATTTTCTTTTGCATGCTGACCATGCTGGGTCCAAACACGTTGGCCTGCAGAGTGAAGGTGACTTGGTGTGGCTGATGGCCTGTTGGCTATCAGAAGAGCCAGAGGCTGACCCAGAAACTGAGGCCCCGAGGTCGAATCCCAGTCAGCCCCCATACATTGAGGGAATGGCAGGAGATCCTGAGATTCTCGTTTCCGGATCTAGGAAGAGTCATGGAATTCGATGGATCTCATCTTTGAATGAGTAGTTCTTGCTTGATGCTAGTAGGAAATGATAGGCAAGACTCATGGGATATCGATTATTATTAATGAAGAGTTGATGAAACATGACCATAATCATCACAGTCATGAAATGGAGGCATTGGGGAAGATCCAAGAATCGTTAGTCACAAGGTAGACTGGATTCAATCACTGGTCACCATGATTCTCTATACAAATATGTACTTATTTACATACTACCTTCAGATTATGAATGGATGACTATTGTGCTCCCCCTTCTCTCCCCCTCTCTCCCCCCCCCCCCCCGCTGGGCTCAATCTCAGGTCCTGGGAACGGCCTTGCTCCTTAGTGTCTCACAGTCTGGTGTGCTTACCTGGACCCATTCTCCTCTTGGTCCTGACAGTCCCCAAGGTCAGATCCCAGCACTGCCAAAAGATGAATCCTGATGTGAGAAGCCAATCGTTGCAACTGTTTTTCTGTCCTGTGAAAGTCCTGGGTCTCAACTAGGATGCAGTATGCTATACAGGCAACGCTACATTCATAGGAATCAGTTATCATCCATGTCAGCACAGTTATAGCTGTCATCATATACAATAAAATACAAAATTCATCCATGACTGAGGCACACAATAAAAAGAATAACTACACTGAATGCATGATGCATTCCACATCTCTATGTAAAGAGAGATCCTATGTGTAAAATAGGTGAGTAAATGATTTTTGTAAATTCTGGGGCTTCAGTTCAGGCCCTGGGACTAGGCCTGACCTTGTAGTCTTCAAGGATGGTGAGCTTCACTTTCCCACACAGTGCAACAAAGTTACCCAGACCTGAGTTGGAATCTCAGAGGTGGCAGAAAAATGGTGAGAATTCTGAGCCACGGTGTGTTAATATTATTATTATTGCCAAGCATGGGATTTGAACTCAGTTCATGACAGCTCTGCCTTAGCTTCGATCACCTCAGGCTGGCGGGCTCCCATGGGCCCGAAGCCAATCCTGGGATCCTAGGCTCTGAAGCTTTGCAGGAACAAATGACAGAAAAATGACAGAAAAAATGTCGCAGGATGGATTTTTTATATTTTCTTCTTTTGCATGGTGACCATCCTGGGTCTGAATAACACGACTGCAAAGGGTACTTCACCTTGCATTGGAGAAGGCTAACGGGCTATCAGAGAAGCCATAGGCCCATGCGGCAACATAGGCCCTGAGCTTGAATCCTGGTCCTGACACCTACCAGTGGGGGGAGATCCCAAGATACTTGTTCCTATGCATGGGAATAACAATGAAATGTTAGCAAACTCATGATTGAATGAGAAGTTTCTGCGTGCATTGGTCTAGTCAAAAATTAGATGCAATGATCCTAGGATGATGATTCATCTTAATGAATGGTTTATTAAGCATGAAAAGAATACTATTCCTTCAATGGTGGCATAATAAATACCTAAGAGGTAGTAGGAATATAGTTGATGTCATTGAATCCTAGGTAGATGTCTCTGGCACTCTGTACAAATATATATTTATTGGTGTTCTACCACCTGTCTACCCATGTATGGCTATTTTGTGTACCCCTGTGGCTCAATCTCAGGGTCTGGAAATTCCTTGGCAGCTTCATTGGCTAGAGGTTGCCGTGTTGACACACGCATTCACGGTCTGAATTGGGTCTTCCAGGCCCTAAGGTCAGATCCCAGCACTGCCAACAATTGCATCATGGAGTAAGAATCTGAGTGTGATACCTGTTTTCCTTTTCTCTGAGAGTACTGGGTGTCAGACATGATGGAGAACACATCTACAAATCTAGATACTATGTGATGGGTTGTCATCAATATCATAAATGGAATATGTATCATCACAGTCAATAAAAAATCTCATATCTAAAATATACTTGGAACTCAAAAAATTAAATCCCCCAACAACAAATCCTCAAAGAAACAACTGCCGAATAAATAAGTGGGGTAAAGACTTAAAGAGAAACTTCGCTGAAGAGGAAAGTAGGATAGCCAATAGACACATGAAGAAATGCTCAACCTCCCTAACCACAAAAGAAATGCAAATCAAAACAAATTGAGATACCACATCATCCCAGTTAGAATGGCTATAATCAAGAACTCTAATAACAACAGATGCTGGAGGGGATGTGGACAGAAGGGAACCTTACTGCATTGTTGGTGGGAGTGTAAACTTGTTCAACCACTTTGGAAAGTAGTATGGAGGTTCCTCAAAAGACTCCACATAGAGCTCCCCTATGACCCAGCAATCCCACTTTTGGGAATTTACCCAAATATTTACAAACAAGACCACACTAAAGCTACCAGCATGACTGTGTTTATTGCAGCACCATTTACTATAGCTAAGATATGGAACCAACCCAGATGACCCGCAGTAGATGAATGGATCAAGAAAATGTGGTATATATACACAATAGAATTCTATGCCTCCATGAGAAAGAATGACATTGCCCCATTTATTAACAAATGGAAAGACTTGGAAAAAAATTATATTAAGTGAAATAAGCCAGGCCCAAAGAAACATAGATCCCATGGTTTCCTTTATTTGCAATATCTAGTATATGTCTGAGTCAAGCAGAAAAGGTCAGATAAGGTGATGTTAGGGAAATGAACCCTAAGATATGTACTCAAATATTTTTTTTTCTTTCTTGGGATTGTTTCTAACACATTTATAAGATTATTTCTTTGTTGCTTTGTATGTCCTTCCCCCACAGTATAACCCTTGCTTTCACTGTATTTGATGTAGGTATAATTTGTGGAGGCGAAGGGGAAAAACAAATCGTTTAATAGGGATACAGGTAGACTCATTGCAACAATGAGATGTACAAGTCGTTATGTCAAAAACGAACTTTAAACTTTAGTGCTGGGGGGCGGAGGGTGTGGGTGGAGCAGGGAGGATTGTGGGGGGGGCTGAGAGGAGGATGGGAAGGCATTGGATGGGGAAACAAAGGAGGATTCTACAATGCTTGATAAGAAATATACTTATTATCTTGCCCATGTAATTGTAACCCATCTGTACAGTATTTTCACAATTAAAAAATGGAAAATAAATGAATAAAACAGAAATACAATAAATAACCCCAACAAACAGGATATGGACTGACCATCTAAACGTAAGTACAAATCCTATCTTTACAATATATATATAAATAGAATGTTTCCGGGGTGGGTACTTGAATTCAGGCCTAGGGACCAGGCCTTACTTTCTTATCTTCAAGCATGGTGAGCTTCTTCTTCGTCCACAGTGCTTCAGAGTTACCCAGGCCTTATGTTCAAATTCAAAGGTAGGAGAAACGGCGTGAATTGCAAGCCAGGGAGCTATTTTTTTTCTGCTTTTTTGCCAAACACGGTCTTGAACTGAGGTCATGGCAACCGTGCCTCAGCTTTCATCACAATATGCTGGGGTGCAGCCGCTGGAAACACAGCCTATCCTGGGATCCTAGAACTTCAGGCTTTGTGCATGGCAGGGAATGCATAGAAAAAAGTGGCAGGATGGCGTTTTTACATTTTCTTCTTTTGCACCATGGCCATCTGGGTCTGAGTGATCCGGCTCCAAAGGCTACTTCACCTTACATTGCTGAAGGCATGCAGGCTACTGGGGAAGCCATAATCCCGAACAATGATTAGCCAGGCACTAGTGGCTCTCACCAGTTCTCCTTGATACTTACAAGGCTGTGATAGAAGGATTGTGGTCAAAGTCACCCCAGGAAGGAAAGTCCTTGAGACCCCTGTCTAACCTCAATGCAAACAAAGCCAGAAGTAGAGCTGTGTGGCTCCAGTGGTAGAGGGCTAATCTTGAGTAAGAACAGCTCATGGACTGTGCCCAGATCCTGAGTTCAAGTTCCAGGACTGGCAACAAACAGACATACACACAATCTGTGCAGCCATCTGGCTAAAGCAGGTCTCCCTCTTGTCCCCAACTGGCAAAGGGGCTGCTGTCATCTTGACTCCATCCATTCTGTCTGCATCCCAGGATTCCGAGCACACCCCCATCCTTTCATGGTTCTTTTTGACCAATGGGATACAAGAATAGTGGCCACGCACATATTCCATGCTTCCCAGTTACACCTGGATTCCCTCTGTTGGTTGACACCACAACCAGCAGTTGAGGAAGGTAGAGGTGGCTGAGTGGTGAGCAAGAGACCCCAGGTGACATTGAAGTAGAGTAGGAAATGATGTCCAAGTCGGTGAGTGGGACAATAGAGGATTTCCTAGAGCCTGAGAATGTGGCCAGCCCAACTTTCCCGTCCCAGCACTCAGATGTCTGAAACAATAAGACTCAATGAGAGAACTGTGGGCAAGAAACTGCCCCAAGAACACCAGCAGTATCCTCCCGACAGACCTGAAACATTCAAGAAAACAAAGAACACGAAAAAGAGAGGGATCCCCAAGACAAACACCACTGGGGAGGTGGATTGAATGGAGAGTCCGGGCAAAGGTGATGCCGACCGTGGGCCTACCTTGCCTTTGGACACAGTCACAGCCACCAGGGTCCAGAGTGTCAAGGGTCCCAATCCCACCAAGGATCCACAGAGGTGCTCTCCGCATGTGGTGCCCACCGTGGACCACAGAAAAGAAGAAACCAGGCACACTGTGCCAAGATCCAAACACTGAAGCAGGGAAAGACAGGCCTGCAGGATCAATGGGAGTAAGAGAGGGAGAAGGTAGACCAGATACATGCAGCACCAAAAATGGAGGTAGAGACCCACAAGGCACCCATACAGCGGTTGCTTTCAGCAGAAAGCGATTTACAATGTGCACTGGCCCAAGTGCAGCAGGCCACTGATGACAGAGAAAGGGAGCACAAAGCTCTCACCAGCTGCCTGCAAGCTACCGAGTGGTGTGTGGCAGAGCTGGAGATAGCGGCTTCTGCGGTCACTGCTGCAAAGGAGGAGAACAAAATGTTCTTCGAACAGCTGAATGATGTGACCCTTCAGCTCGAGGAAAATATCAGAAACTTTGATGACCTGGAGCAAGTGAACACAGAGTTGCAGTAGCAGCTGGAAGTGCCGTAGATACAGAGAAGCAACATGAAGAAGAGAATATGCAAGTTCCAACAAGCGCTGGAGGGCGTTAGGTACTGAAGATGGAGTTGAAAAACCTGGAGGAACAACTTCACATCCAGGTCCAGGAAAACCATTCTCCGTCTTCAGAACGTGGAGCAGCAGGAGCAACTGCAGAGACTGGAGGAGAAAGCCTAGGAGTGGTAGGAGATCCCTGAGACCCCACGATATGCATGTGTGTGGGATGGACAACCGGAGGAAAAGTTGGCCCTGCTGAGGGATGCTCTCCACAGGGTGAGCAGTGAGAAGGAGGAGCTTGCCAGCATCTTGGACTCAGAGCAGCAGATGAAGAAACATCTGCGGGAACTGTAGGACTGCTCAGAGGAGAAGATAGAGAAATGGATAGTGGTGCTGAGAGAGAGAGAGCCAAGCAGCTCAGGAGCAGCAGGAGCAGTCCCTGGGACAGTGCAGGAGTTCAGAGCCTCCTGTGAATGGCACATTGTCTCCAATGAGCGACTGTGCTCTGAGAAGGAGGCCCTACAGCAGCACTTAGAGAGGCAGACCCAGCTGCTGGAGCAGCTGAAGCAAGTGCAGGGCTCAACAAACTGGAGGGACCAGGTGATGTCCCGAAGTGGCAGGATACCAGATCACAGGAGGAGTGCCAGCGGCCCAGCTGAGCTTCCTGGCTTTCCCTGGGGAAGGGGAAGGCATGAGCCCTAGAGAAGCAAAAGGTAAGGAGGCGAGTCTCCCCCCATGTGACCATCACACAGGATGGAGATGTCCCCCAGACCAAGAGTGACATGGCTCTGAGAGTGCTCTTGGAGGATGAGATCCACAGGGAGAAACTCCTGCCACAAGAATTATGAGCCAGCTGCAGACACCTCCTGGCCAACACACCAGCTCAGTGCCAGACTGAGTTGGAGCCACAGACCCTCAACCCCATGAGCTGCCACCACAGCATGCGTGGGATGTGAAGCGAGACACAGGCATCTGAGAAGAAAATCTGCTTCGCCCATGACCTGCCTGATGAGGTGGACTTCCAGAGTCCAGCAGGTGAGCTCCACCATTGATGCTGCCAGCTGTCGGCACACACCCAAACTATCAAGGAGTCCCACATGGTGTGTAAAGAGTAGATGTTGGTCCTGAATGAGTTGTGTTGGGAGAAAGCCCAGTGCATGCACTGGCTTTACCAGGAGAAGATCGAGGGGAATGTTGCGGAGCTGCTTTCACTCCTCGCCAGGGAAGGCACAGACAGCAATCTCCAGATGCCAGCACAGGCTGAGCCTCCCACCCTCTTCTCCAACACTGCATCAGAAGCAACTTGAAGACAGCATAGAAACTGGCAGAGGAGAAGTCAGAGTTCCCGACCCCATAGTGGACTCCCTCAAGGAGTATGTCCTGCCCCAGATGCCCCACATCCAGATCTGCCCACAGCTCCCAGGCTCAGGGGAGGAGTGCTCTCTCACTTTCTCCTGTAGATTGATGCGGATGATGACTCTCTAAGTCACATACTGACTCTCAAAATCCTTGGCAGCCACCAGAAGTAGGTGACCAAGTGGCTTTCTCTCAGGCCTCCATCTGCCGGGCAACGGGAAGGTTAAACTGGTGGTAGGGTATGGTAGAGGCTCAAGGGAGTTGGCCCAAACTCAAGGGACATCTAATGGCCCATTGGTGGCCAGGAAAGAGTCCCATGTTTTGCTTATCACAAAGAATAAATTGTTTTCAAAGCAATAAAAAAAAGTCTAAAAAGAAAGATTTGTTCTTCCAACCCTGGGGCTTGAACTCAGGGCCTGGCCACTGTCCCTGAGCTCTTTTTGATCAAGGCTGGCCCCACTTCCCCTTCCAGCCTTTTCTGTGTGGAATAGAACCAAGAGCTTCAGGCATGCTAGGCAAACACTCTACCAGTGAGCCACATTCTCAGGTAGGATGATTTTTCCCCCTCCCAAACCCATATGGCCATTCCTCAGATAAATAGGAAGTAGGGGCTAGGATGAATATGAAGCACAGTCTGGTTCCCCCCAAAATATTCCCCCGCCTCCTCTTCCCACACCCTGAGTTGAAATTTCTCTTCTACCATTGAGGGATGAGAGAGGGAGAGGGGAGTCCCAAGAGAGTACCAAAAACCTTGGCCCCCTGAGTCCCACATCCTTCCCCACACAAGTGGTCCTCCAGATTGTGATTTTACCTGACTCAATGTAAAGTCTACACTCTCTCCCCACCACTGCAAAGCTCAGGATGAAATAAAAGTCAGCCCAGGCCTCAGCCCCCACCCAAAGTGGAAGCTCCTAGTCCCAGACCTACTTCCACCTCTGACTGCCCCTAGTTAGGCCAGACCCACCATTTACCACTATGTTGGTGGTGATGACCTCATGGATGGATTCCAGGAAGAAGGTCTATGGCAAAGAGCAGAAGCAGCAGGGTGAGCATGGCAGAAGGTAGTTGGGTGATTGCTCTGGGATATTCCTTGGAGCCCTCCCGTCCAGGCAGACCCATGCTGACCCAAAGCCTGGACAAGGCCAGGGGGTGAGACGAGATGGAGTAGCACTGGACTAAAGGAGGTACTGCTTTGTCTTGGAGGACTTGATTAATTCCAATTATAATTAATTCCAATTATATTTGGCACATGCCAATCCCAAAGACAGCTTGCATTGCCTCTCCCTGTTGTTGTTGGCGGTGAGCACTGTCCCTGAGCTCTTTTACTCAAGGCTGGCACTCTACTACTTGAGCCACAATGCCGCTTTTGTTTTCTGATGGTTCATCGATAAGAGTCTCATACACTGTCCTGCCCAGACTGGCTTGGCACCATGATCCTCCAGATCTCAGCTTCCTGACTAGCTAGGATGACAGGCATGAGCCACCAGTGCCCAGTGTGTGATGCCTTTTGAAGGAATCTTGGTGAGTCTTTAAAGGAGCCTAAAGTGCCTGGATAGACCATGACCCAGTCAAGGAGCTTGGATAGGGAAGGTTGACCTTCTAGCCATTTTGTTACCCCAAAATTGAAGATGCCAGGTGATGTTGTATGTACCAAACACTTGGCCAGCAGCCACCAGGCTTAGTGGGGGAAAAAGTAGAGAATATCCAAAGACTGCAATGTAGAAATCTCTGATTTTGCATGCATGTGGTGTGTGTGTGTGTGTGTGTGTGTGTGTGTGTGTGTGTGTGTGTGTGTGTGTGTGTGTGTGTGTGAACTCAGGGTCTAGGCTCTATCCCTGAGTTTTCTTGCTCAAAACTAGTGCTGTGCCACTTGAGCCACAGCCCCACTTGATTTTTGATGGTTAATTGTAGGTAAGAGTCTCAAGGACTTTTTGTCCAAGGTGGCTTTGAATCATGATGGGTGCCCAATGGAAGCAAGAGTAAACACAACTCACAAGTACAATCCCTATGGTGGGCTACTCCTGCCCCTTGGTGGCCACATGTGGAACATGCTGTCCCATGCCATTATCCTCTAGAATTCAATTTGGGCAAGTTACTAGGGCCAAGCTGACTTTTGCTCACCCTGATTGCTGATGCCAGAGCAGGTCTGTTCCACCTTAGGCCAAGAGAGCTCCAGGAGGCCCAGCTTTCCAGGGACACAGGGAAGGGAGAGGTCAGCTCCAGGCTGAGCTAAGAGCCTTTGCCCACAGATACTCCAACTTGGCCTTACTTATCACCATAAGACCTGTCAAAGAACAACCCCAAAAAATAAAATTGGAGCTGTGCCTCCAAGTGGTAGAGCTCTAGCATTGAACCAAAGAGTTCAGGGACAGGGCCCCCAAGCTTTGAGTTCAAGACCCCCAGCTGACTTCCCCCATAAAACACAGCTTGTCTAAATGTGAACTAGTAGGATTTGTGCAGTGTTTCTGAAGAATGGTGATACTGAAGAAAGCACCCTAATTCTAGTGACAGCTGAACTTGTGACATACAGCTATGTGCTGAGTTCTTAACAGGGCGCTGTTTACTGGGTCTTTCCCTCATGGGAGTTATGTTCTGAGTCCTCAAAAAGGTACTGTTTGCTGAGTCATCTCAAAGGGTGCTATGTGCTGAGTCCCTGAGAAGAGTGGGCCATCCTAGGTTTTTTAAATGGGGCTTTGTGCTGAGTCCATTACACAACGTATTGTGTGCTGAGTCCTTCAAAAGTTGTGGTGTGCTAATGCATCCTAAAGGGTCCTGCTATGTGTGAGCCCTTGAGAAGAGAGGGATGAGGTGTATTTTGAGTGCTGTTTGCCAAATCCTTTACATAGGGTGCTCTGTACTGTCCTTCAAATGGTGCTGTGTGCTGAGAGCTTTCACAGTGTGGTATGTGCTGAGTCCTTCAAAATTGTTCTGTGTGCTGAGTTTATCGGAAGAAGCTGTGAACTGGGTGTTTACACAGTGTGCTTCAACACAGAGTGTGATGAGTCCCTGGAAAATAGTGCTATGTGCTGTGTGTTTCAAAGCGTGCCATGCACTGAGTCCTTTACACTGTGGGCTATAGACTCCCTCCTTCAAACGGTGCTGTGTGCTGAGTACTCTACCCAGCATACTACATGCTGAGTCCTTCAAAGGGAACTGTGTGCTGAGTCATTTACACAGGGTGCTTTGTGCTGATTTTGGAAGTGTGTTGTGTGCTGAGTCATTCCAAAGTGTGCTATGTTCTGAGTCCATGAGAGCTGGTTATCCCCAAGAATCACACAGACACAAACACAAACACACATACACACACCAGTGTCACCATGCACCTGCTTGGTGTGTAAAGTGGAGGGGGATGGAGGAGAGTCTCCTCCAGGGGTGGGGCTGAGGGGAGATTCGATCCCCTGGGCCGGTACTTGGGGTGAGGTGTAGTGCTGAGCTGAGGTAAGGCTGCAATTGTCATGGTCTAGAAGCCTCAGTGCCCAGTCTGGGCTGCAATTGTGGCCAGTGTGGGGGCGGGGCCCAGGGGAGGAGGGGGCATGGCCCAGAAGCACACTTTGGTGGCAGCAATGGCCAGGAGCCCAAGGGGGCAGGGGTGTGTGTGCAGGGGCGGGGTGGCCCAGGAGAGGAGTGTGGGGCCCAGAGAGAGCTGGGAGAAGAGCGAGCACGAGCACTAGCACGAGCACTAGCACCAGTGGAAACGGCTTCAGTGGCTGGCGGCTGCTCCGATCATAGTGTGGGTCCTGGGCAGGAGCCCAGAGCATGCGGAGCCTGCATGGCAGGCACATCGCCACATGGAGCCCTTCGGAGTCGCCCAGCCATGGTGGCCCTGAGTCTGAGGTCCCGGTGCTGGGAGCAAGGCAGAGGCAGTGGCTGCTGAGGTGGCGGTGGCCACAGGTTAGGAGGCCGCTGAGGCTGCGGTGGTGGCTGAGGAGGAGCAGAGGCTGTGCACAGCTCCCCCATGGGCCTGCGCTGTGTTTCAAACATGGCGCTGCAGGCTCGGACCCGCGGAGCCTCTAGCAGTCACCTGGCAGAGCTGGTGCGCCCCTGGCCTGCTTGTGGCCCTGACTTGGTTCTGGCCCTTGGTCCTCAGACTCCCGGCGCGCACCCGAAGTCGCAGCCTACAGCTTCTCCCAGCAGCACAGGTGAGTGGCCCACCTGAGCTCCTGCATCCCACAACCCCCCCTGTAAACCCCGTCCCCCAGTCTACCCTTCCTCCCCACCCTCGCGGACCCAGACCCTTGCCTCTTGCCTCCCCCTCCCTTCCTGCCTGCGCCTCCCCTGTGCCCCACAGTCTGTCCTGGCTCTGCCACAAATGCACCCCAGGGGTGGGGGGTGGAGGTGGGTGTCCACCCGGGTATCTCACCCTCATCCCTAGTGGCCAGTGTTTGAGGAAAAGGGGAGCTGCAGGGATGGGGAGTTGGGGGCACCACAGAGCGCCTGGCCTGGAGCAGTGGGAGCCACACAGCCTTGCATCTGCACTGTTCCTCTCCCTGGTGGGAAGCTGGTGGCTTTAGTCAGAGGTGGGGAGCAGCACCCCACACCTGCCTTCTTAGGTCTTTTCCTTTTTGATGGGGAGGGAAGTGTAGGATACAGAAGATAGGCCCCCCTTGCTGTGTGAGCCCTTGTCTTCTGTGCTCAGTCACACTTTCACCAGAGGACATTCCCAGAAGAGCCCAGTAGAGAGGTGAGGGCACTGGGGTAAGATAGAATGTGGGTATTTGGGAGAAAAACACACCCCCTCTGACACACATACAACCGGCCTGTATCCCCAACCCCAGCATTCAACAGTTCTGACCGGGTGATCACATTTCCCAGTTCTGCCAGCTTCTGCTAGTACTCCCAGTCCATCTGGTCTCCTCGTCCTCCCCAAGAATTTGCCAAGTTGACCAGAAGTGTGTAGGAGGGAAGTAGGGAGTCCAACCATGTATATAGCCATTAGGACCCCATCAAAGTCCCCAACTACACACCCAACCCAGGTCAGACACCTTTCTGGAGGCACCTGCTTTGTTTTCTGTCCAGGCTCTGAGACGCCACGTGTCTTGGGACTCCTTCACCCAGCTTCCTGGCCTAGGGTTTTGGTGAATGGGGAGTGAAGGCTTGTTGTTCCCAATGGGAAAGGTCTGGCCCTGAAGAAAGGGAGAGTCAGGGTGGTTCTGCATTATTAGAGCATTGTTCCCCTTGGTTGCGATCTCCTGGTTCTGACAAGGGAACCCCTGTGCTCCAGGTAGTACATTGCCCAGATGAGAAACCAACAAACTCAGGAGAGGCACTGCTCTGAATCTGTTTGTTTGTGTATGTGCAAGAGAGAGAGAGAGAGAGAGAGAGAGAGAGAGAGAGAGAGAGAGAGAGACAGAGAGAGACAGAGAGAGACAGAGAGAGAGACAGAGAGAGAGACAGAGAGAGCATCTTTCTCACTCATTGTACAGTCACCATGTCTAAAAAGAGCAAAAGCATTTTATTTGTGTGTATGTGTGCATTTGTTATTCTTTTTCAATTAATGCCTAGTATGAGTCCAGCTATAATTTTTGTTTTATCTTTCACCGTTTCATGGCTCCTTTAGAGAAGGTTTCAGTAGATGTTCCTTTCCACCACTTTCTTCCCCTTTCCTGCAGCCCATGGTAGCTGCTGGACCTGCGTGGGTCTCCCCTAGGAGGCCTGTGTGAACCACAGACCAGAGTGGACACCTGCCCTTCTGTCTTTAGCCAGAAGGCTCATGAGGCTACTGTGATCACAGCCGCACTCTTCCAGCCAGACAGTCTGCTCTGGTGTGTATAGTTCGAGCTAATTCAAGGTTGGGAATGTGTCTGCCAAACATAAATAGGGAACGAGATGGGAGGTAGTATTAAGGCAGGAGCTGTGAATCTAGGAGAGTCTGGGAAGTGACAAACGCTGTGATATAGCAGATGGTTCACCACGAGTGAGGATGAGAGGGGAATCTTACCCAGGGTATTGACGGTGTCAGTGGGCATCTGGGCAGGGGTCTCCGGGCCCCCAATGGTGGCGTGGATTCCCTCTAGGGGCAGTGCACTGGTGGGTAGTCCTCCCTGGAGTCCTGCAGACTCCAATCTGTGTTCCTCCCGGGCTGTTTCCAGCTGGGCAATGGTAGGCAAGTGTGTTCCCCCTGCTAGAGCCTACTTGGGATCAGGACATGGCAGTTAGCTAGGGCTCTCTGAATGCCATATTCTGTAACCTGCTGTAGGCTGTCTGGAAGGAAAAGGGGACCACTGACTTTGGAACCCTTTAAGTTTGATTGGGACAAGTTAAAATGCCAGCTTTTCCAGGGTTTTTCCCTTGAAGCTGGCAATTTCTACTAATGCTTGGGATACTGGGTCAAATGAGATGAACCATTTCAGCCACCAAACAATGACATTCAAGCAGCACAAGCAGAGTTGCTGAGTCAAATGGTCTCCTGGTATGAACGTCGTGCCTTGACTGCCTTTCTCCAACAGCTGCCGATTCTCCGTCTCTCTTGAGGGTGATCACTACTGTCGAGAATGTTGTGGGGAGCAGAAATTGTGACCTTGCCATCTGCAGCCTGATCGCTGTGAGCAGAGACAATTCCCAGGACCTGTACTGGACTCTGTGAGATTCAGAGACCCAGGATGCCTCAGGGATCCTTTTCTGCAACATGAAAATTGGGGGCCGGATATGGTGGACCACCCTGTCTGGCCCTAGGGAGTGCAGAGGAGGCCACTTGAGCCAGACTTTCACCTCAGGACAACCTTGTTCACAGCTGAGTGGGGAATTGAGTGCCATACAGCTGGTCAGTGGCTGGACATAGATCTTTGAGAAGATAGGCATCCCAGAGGCCCCAGAATACAGTGAAGACATCATGGCTCATGTCCTTGGAACCAAAACAGTTAAGTGTGGTGGCACCAGGAGGGTGAGAAGAGGGAGAAGGGAGAACTGTGGGAGAGCTACATCAGGCTTTACCCCCACCCAGGATGCTTACCTGAGTTGGATGGGACTTTTCTGTAGTATTGTCATAGACAGATGCTCATCTATTTATCTAACAAACCGTTACAGTGTGTGCCAGTTCCTAGGGGGGAGAGAGTGGGGGTCATACACGATGAAACGTTCCAGTGCTGGTTCCACAGCACATGAAGAAATCTTGGTTTGAGCTGGATACCATTGCTTCACTCCTGTCATCCTAGCTACTTAGGAGGCTGAGATAGGAGGATTGAGGCTTAATGCCCAGGCAGAAAAGCCTGTAAGACTCTTATCTCCAACTGACTACCAAAAAGAAATGCCAGAAGTGAATGAGTAGCTCAAGCTGTAGACTGTTGGCCTTGAGTAAAAAGGCTCAGGGACAGCACCCAAGCTCTGAGTTCATGCCCAGGAGTGACACAAAGAAAGGAAAGAGAAAGAGATTAGGGAAGGATGTAGGGAGAAAAGGAGGAAAGGAAGGAAGAAGGGAGCATGCAAGTCTTGGTTTGGAGTCTCTGGATCAAGGGAGCCAACCATTTACAATCTCTGTGGGGACAGTTTCAGAGCCTAAAGCTAGTGTGTAGGACCAAGCCACTGACACATACATGACATCAGCAACTTCATGACATCCAAATCTGAGTGGTCGCTGACTGCAGAGGGAAACAGCCTCGGGTAGACCCTAGGGCTCAGGGTGGGTCACAGATTTTCAATCTCCCCTGGCTCACCGAGTTTATTTTCTGGTCAGATAAGAAGAAACTTTCCAAGGGCTAGGGAGGTATAGGGTGAGGGAGTGGCAAGACGGGGGTGGCAAGGGATTAGCAGGAAGATGAAGAGGGAGGACAATCCCAGCTCCAGTGTGTCAGGCCATGGGAGCCATGACCTCAACTGACAACCTAGACCATCAGTGATAGAATCTTCAACCCAGCCACATGGCTATGAAAAGTCCTGGCACTCTGGGTTCACCATTGACAACCTGGCTGTCATCCACTGCAGGATGCCTGTGCAGTACATCCTTGGGGACTGGGACTTTTGAGGGCTCAATCTGAAGATGACAACCCCAGTGTTCATTCTTCAACCAGAGACAGAGGTAAGCGTGCCACTGGAACAGGACACCCAAGGATTGAGGGCGAGGGTCAGACACGTGTTGCCCCCAGACTTGCTCTAGGGGACTCTAGGCCCCTTGACTGCCATCCTCAGAGGTAGAGGTGGGTCTCTTTGCTGGCTCAGCCTTTAGTCTAGATGGCAGATGTGGGAAGGGCCGATGGAAGGTCCAGGCTAGTGGGAAAACAGGAGGCACTGGGCTGGGAGCAGGGTTGTTTCTTTGAGAATACTCACAACCCAGGAACATTCCTGAGATGGATCAGCCATTTTCTCCTCCCTGAGAGAGAGGGACCTAGAGCCCTCCAGTCTGCATCCTTTGGCTGAGAAATTCATTCATTCCCATGTCCTTTGTTTGGATAACTAGATCTCACCTGACTGCCCAGTGTCAAGGCAGGACAGTGAGAGATCTTGAGTCCTTGATGAGGTCACAGGATCCTCAGTATGAGATTGTACTTGAATGTCCTGACTTGGTGCATGGTCAGTCCCATCTAAGACTGCCATGACCTAGGACATAGAATCTAGAGAATCAGAGCAGAATGGGGTCTATTCTGTGAGTCTTGAGTATTATGTGTGAGCTTTGAACTCCTGAGTACTCACCTGCTTCCTTTTCTTGGGTGGGTCTATGCTAGAAAAAGCTTAAAACTAGGGCCTGGATCCCATCCCTTATTTCATGCTCAAAGCTAGCACTCTACCACTTGAGCCACAGTGCCTCTTCCGGTTTTTTCTTTTTGCTTATGTGGTGCTGAGGAATCGAACCCAGGGCCTCATGCATGCAAGGCAAGCACTCTACCACTGAGCTACCTTCCCAGCCCAACGGCATCCAATTCTTGACCACAGTTGATGCTCTGGATTGGATGTCGACTATCGGACCTCAATTTCCTCCTGGGACAGTTGTGAGTAAATAAGGGACTAATACAGAGGGATCTCTGGAGCAGGGCCAGGCACAGAGGGAGCAGGTGTCAGATACAGTTCTCAACAATTCTGTGAGCATATGACAGGAAGTTGCCGGGAAAAGGCTCAGATGGGGTCTGTTATTAATCATGCAACAGGTGTGGGACTGTGAAACAAAACATGGCTGTCTTTCATCATTACCCTGTCCCCATGAGGAAGGGATCCTTCACTCTATTCATTTTTCCAGCTGGGGAAAATGAGTCATGGAGAAGCCAGGTGACCTACTCATGACCTCCAGCTGACAGGAATCTTGGCCTGATTTCTCTGCCATGCTTCCTAAGACAGTGGGTGTTATTCAGTCCACTTCATGTGGTGGGAAGTCCACTTCTTGTCATTTGTAGGGATTGAATTCTGGGCCTGGATGCTATCCCTGAGCTCCTCAGAACAAGGCTAGTACTCTATCCCCTGAGCCACAGCATCACTTCCGGTTTTCTGTTGGTTCTTTGAGGATAAGAGTCTCACAGAAATTCCTCCTGAGCCAGCTATGAACCACGATCTTCACATCTCAGCCTCCTGTGTAGGTAGGATTATAGGCCTGAGCCACCCGCACCTGGCTTAAGTGTAATTCTGGACCTCTCTCTCTCTCTCTCTCTCTCTCTCTTTCTCTCTCTCCCTCTCTCTTTCTCTCTCTCAGGAATTGTTTGAAGGAGTGTTGGAGGAGGTGGCCCAGCATCCCCATGTGGCTGGAACCCAAGGTGGCCCTCTCATTCTGGAGGTGGGATGTGGGTCAGGAGCTGTTTTGCTCAGCCTGTTGAAGCAGCTTCATGAGGTAAGCCCCTCTGTGCCCTGGCTAGGCAGTGATGGTTATTCATTGTCCATCCAATGAGTCCTTACCTACATCCCTCTGCTACACCGTTGAAGGAAATTGGATGAGGAGATGTTGCCTTGTCCCCCTGCCCAGCACAATCCCGGGCCTCTGACCTATACCCCCACCTATCTGACAAGACCCTGGCTATAAGGCAATAAAAACACACTGTGTGTACTACACTTTGTTTGGGAGTGTTGTTTGGTTAGGGGGGCGGGATTCAGAGGAAAGACCCCAGACCTGACACCTCCCGGGGGACATTTGTTCTTTTGACAGAGCCATGTCATTGCTGTGCATAAGGATGAAGCCTCCATCAGACTGACCCAGAACAATGCTCAAAGATAGGTAGGCTGTTGAAGTATCAAAGCCACTCATGTCTGTTTCGTACTCCCAACAAGGAGGTGTAGTGTGGGTGGCCCGGCCCTGGGCCTAAGGGATTATAAATGGATGGTGGCGGTCAGGAGCTCATGGCTCCCACCCATCATCCTGGATCTTTGGGAGGCTGAGGTCTGATGGTTGTGACTCAAAGCAGCCCGGGCAGGAAATTCCAGGAGATTCTTATCTCCCATAAACCGTCTTCCTCCCCAAACCCACACACAAAAATCCAGATGTGGTGCTGTGGCTCAACTGGTAGAGCCTCAGCCTTGAACAAAAGAAGTTAAGGGATAACACCCAGGCCCTGAATCCAAACCCTAGGACTAGCACAATCATAAAATAAATGAACAGTGTACACTTTTTATCTGACTACCAAGAAAGATGTATTCAGTTTTCTCACTGGTACATGTAGGCAAATGTAAGGGGCTCCTTTTGATGTTCCCCCAACCCTCTCCTTCTCTCCTTTATCTGTCCAGGCTTACGTTGCAGGACAAAATTCATATCATCCCCCTGGATGTGACCTTAGGTACCCTCCCCCATCCACCTCCCTTGGGGTCAAGATCCTGGATGTGCTCCCTGCTGGGAGGATGAGGCACCACAGAGATGAGGGTAGGTATCCTCAACACTCACACACATACACACACACAAGCACACAAACACCCCTAAGCCAACTTAGAGTAGTCTTTTCCAAAGACATTTTATCTCCTTGGATTAACTGACCTAGGAGAAGAATTTGATCGTCTGTAACTGATTATTTTAACTTGGGCTTGCTAGTTGACAGGAGATAAATGGGAACAAACAAAAACCGAAAAGCCTTTGGTGCCCGACACCTCTGGCTCAGGGTCAAGCCTGACATCCTGGCTACTCAGGAGGTGGAGATCTGAGGATCACAGTTTGAAGCCAGCCATAGGATCGAAAGACCGTGAGACTCTACTCACCATGGAACCACCAAAAACCAGAAGTGGCATTTTTGCTGAAATGGTAGAGAACCAGCCTTGAGCAATAAAACTCCTAGATCCCAAATCCTCAGTTGAAGCCCACAAAAAAAAATGGCCCTGTCTTGTTGTCCAAAGATTGCCCAGGCCTAGAGCCCCTTCTCACGGAGTGTGATACAACACCTGTCTCTGGTTGGTGTATCAGGGCCTTCAGAAATCCGGTGGTGGAATCCAGACCTTCCCCTTCATGCATTCTCAACCCACACTGGCTGGAAGGTGGAGCCTGACAAGGGTGGCAGACTGCACAGCGGAGAGGCTCCAGCTTTGCCAAAGTGATTGAAAGGGCTTCTTGGAGACAGCACATGAAAAGGGGGTCTTGTTTAACAAGAAGGATCTGAAGGAAGCACAGAGAACAGAGGTGATACAGATGATGGGCAACATAGCAGAGTGTGTTCATTTCCAGCCAGGGCTGCTGGTGAGAGACTTGGTATAGATGTACGAGACTGTCTCAAGACAGGCCTGAGGGGTCACAGAAGAACAGCTATCCAGGGCTGGGATTGGGTCCTAGAGGTAGAGGGCTCACCTAGCACACAGGAAAGCATGGTTTTGATTCCTAGGTCCTGCATACACAGAAAAAGCTGGAAGTGGCACCGTGGCTCAGGTGAAAGAGCTCTCCCCTGCAGACACAGAAAGTCAGGGACAGTGCTGGGCCATGAGGTCAGGCCCCAGGGCTGTCACTTAAAACAGTTCTCTCAGGGACCTTTGTGACAGGTAGATGGCTATGCCCTGAAGCTGTTAGTAGGTCCATCTGTGCTTTGTGTCTCCTTTGACAGAGGGGAGCTGGACACTCCTTCTGCCCTGGGCACCCCTGGGCCTGGTTACCAGCAACCCTCCCAACATCTTCCACCGGGACATGGAGCAGCTGGCTCCAGAAGTCCTCAGGTATCTGTTGGGTGGGGCATGGGGACATAGGGCAAGCCCCCGAACTCCGAGTGGGTCTGATCCACCCCGGAAGACCAGGTTATCCGGAGGAGGTAGATGGGAGCTTAGAGGGGGTTAGTGATGTGGAGGGGGCCCTTTAATCCCCATGGCCCCACCCAGATTCTAGCCTCCCTTTGCTTTCCCTGAAGGAGGTAGAGGGGTGTCTAGGTGGTAGTGTCTAGAGAAGGACTAGGTGGAAATTCGGAAGGACTAGACACCTTAAGCTATGAGCCGGTGGCTCACACCTGTCATCCCACACCTGTCATCCTGGCCACTCAGGAGACTGAGATCCAGAGGATCTCATTTCCCAGCGAGGCAGGAAAGTCCCACGAGAGCCTCATCTCCAATCTCCAACCAGAATTGGCACTGTGGCTCAAGTGGTAGAGCACTGACCTTGAGGAAAATTAGACATCAGGGACAGTACCCAAGCCCTGAGTTCAAGCCCCTCAACCAAATAAAAAAAAAACCAAAAAAACAAATAAGAAAGAAAGACACCCCTTCCTTGCTTGCAAGAGATGGTGAAGTAGTAGGGTTTCTGTGGTTGTGAGACCAGATGCTGACCTCACAGTACAGACATTTCTAAGAAGTCCCCAGGTTTACCCCAGTGTGAAGCCAAAGCAGGGTGGGTGGTGCCTTACCAAGAACTCCAGAGGTCGTGGCCTGTGGCAGGCAGGGAGTGGGTGAATGCGAGCTAGAGTGGAATGGTAGTGTCAATTATATGCTCTCTATCCATGGAAGAATGGTTTTGGATGCTGTTGACCAAGTCTGAAGTGTAGGGTTACATTTAGTTTGTGTCTTGATGAGTTGGGTTTTCCCTTGGTATAAGAAGGTGGCTGCAGAGGAGGCTACAATGCTTGATAAGAAATGGACTCCTTTTATGGCTAGGGGGTTGAGCATTTCTTCATGTGTCTATTGGCCATACTTCTTTCTTCTTCAGAGAAGTTTCTCTTTAAGTCTTTAGCCCACTTATTTATTGGGCAGTTGTTTCTTTGAGGATTTCTTGTTGGGTGATCTAATTTTTTGAGTTCCAAGTACATTTGAGATGAGACCCTTGTCCATTTTATGGCTAGTGAAGATCTTCTCCCAATCCATAGGCTTTCTATTGATCTTGCTAGCTATGTCCTTTGCCATGCAGAAGCTCTGCAACTTCATGCAATCTCATTTCTACAACCTTTCTTTGATTTGTTGTGTTTCTGGGTCTCTATTAAGAACATTTTGGCCTGGGTCAAGGAGACCTAGGGTTTCTCCTATTCCATCCTGTAATGTTTTCAGAGTGTCTGCTTTGACTCCGAGGTCTTTGATCCATTTGGTGTTGATTCTGGTGCAGGGTGATATATAGGGATCTAGTTTTAGTTTTCTACAAGGTAATAACCAATTTTGCCAGCACCATTTACTGAAGAGGATGTCTTTCTTCCATTCTATTTTTTTTTATCTCCCTTATCAAAGATTAGATGGCTATAGGTCTTTAGGTTCATTTCTGGGTTTTCAATTCTATTCCATTGGTCCTGAGGTCTGTTCTTGTCCCAGTACCAAGCTGTTTTGATTACTATTGCTTTATAGTAGAGTTTGAAATTTGGTATTGATATTCCTCCAGCAGTATTCTTTCTGTTGAGGAGCGTTTTTGCTATTCGGGGTCTTTTATTGTTCCATATGAATTTTTGGATTGCCTCTTCTAGTTCCTTGAAGAATGAGGTTGGAATTTTGATAGGTATCACATTGAATTTGTAGATAGCCTTGTGAAGTATTGCCATTTTCACAATGTTAATATTTCCAATCCAAGAGCATGGGAGTTTTTGCCATTTTTGGCTTAAGGTGTCTAGTTCTTCAGACACCTTAAGCCATGAGCAGGTGGCTCACACCAGTCATCTCACACGTGTCATCTTGGCCACTCGGGAGGCTGAGATCCAGAGGATCTCATTTCCCAGCCAGGCAGGAAAGTCCCTCCAGAGCCTCATCTCCAATCTCTAACTGGAAGTGGCACTGTGGCTCAAATGGTAGAGCACTGGCCTTGAGGAAAATTAGACATCAGGGACAGTACCCAAGCCCTGAGTTCAAGCCCCTCAACCAAAACAAAAAACAAAAAACCAAACAAGAAAGAAAGATACCTCTTCCTTGCTTGCAAGATATGGTGAAGTAGTAGGGTTGCAAATCAAAACAACATTAAGATATTACCTCACCCCAGTTAGAATGGCAAAAATCAAGAACTCTAATAACAACAGATGCTGGAGGGGATGTGGACAGAAGGGAACCTTACTTCATTGTTGGTGGGAGTGTAAACTTGTTCAACCACTTTGGAAAGTAGTATGGAGGTTCTTCAAAAACTGCACATAGAGTGCCCTTGTGACCCAGCAATCCCACTTTTGGGCATTTATCCAAATGTTTACAAACAAGACCACACTAAAGCTACCAGCACAACTATGTTTATTGCACCATTATTTACAATAGCTAAGATATGGAACCAACTCAGATGCCCCTCAGTAGATGAATGGATCAAGAAAATGTGGTATATATACACCATGGAATTCTATGCCTCCATCAGAAAGAATGACATTGCCCCAATTGTTAGGAAATTGAAAGACCTTGAAAAAATTATATTAAGTGAGGTAAGCCATGCCCAAAGAAACTTAGGACCCATGGTTTCCCTTATTTGCAATATTTAGTATATATATGAGTCAAGCAGAAAAGGTTAGATAAGGTGATGTTAGGAAAATAAACCGTAAGGTATATATTTAATTTTTTTTCATGCACTTGTTTCTAATGCATTTATGAGATTATTTCTTTGTTGCTTTGTATGTCCCTCCCCCACAGTACAACCCCTGCTTTCACTGTATTTAATTATGGTATAATTTGTGGAGAGGAAGGGGAAAAACAAGTCGTTTAAATAAGGATACAGGCTGACCCTTGCATCAATGAGAAGTTCAATTTGTCATATCGAAAACGAACTTTACAACTTTGGTGGTGGGGGGGGGGTGGGGAGGGTTGGTTGGGGAGCATGGGGAAGCTGGGAAGGGATGGGAAGGGGAAACAAAGGAGGAGGTTACAATGCTTGATAAGAAATGTACTCCTTATCTTGCCCATGTGATTGTAACCCCTCTGAACAGTATTTTCAAAATAAAAAAAAGAAAGAAAGAAAAGAACTGAAGAAAAAAAAAAGAAGTTGGGTGTAGCCGGGCGCTGCTAGTGGCTCACAACTGTCATCCTAGCTACTCCGGAGGCTGATATCTAAGGATCACGGTTCAAAGCCAGCTTGGGCAGGAAAGTCTGTGAGACTTTATCTCCAATGAACCACCAGAAAATTGGATGTGGTGCTGTGGCTCCAGTGGTAGAGCACACAACTTCATCTGAAGAGCTGAGGGCCTGCTGGCAGGCCCAAAGTTCAAACCCCATAACCTACAACCAAACAAAAGGTAGCTGAATTTTCTGCATAACTGTGTACAGTAGAAATGCCATGATGTGTTCTGAATCATTCCAGATATGTGAGAAGCTCTGGGTTTTGTCTACAGTTGGTCTGATGATGGTAGTGCCATCATCTCTGGGGTGGAATATTCAGGGTGCTCAGGGACTGCTGAGGGTTTGGGCTACCAGTGTGTGTGTCTGTGTGTTCATGTGTGTGTCTGTGTGTGTCTGTCTGTGTGTTTGGATGTAGAGGACCTGGGCCTTGAACTCAGGGTTTTGGTGAAGTTCTATGCTTCTGTGCTCAAAGCTAGTGCTCTAACACTTGAGGTACAGCTCCATTTCTGGCTATTTGGTGGTTCATTGGAGATAGGAGCCTCACAGACATTTCTGTGCTGGCAGGCTTTGACCTCAGCCTCCTGAGTAGCTAGGATGACAGATGTGAGACTCCAGTGCCATATTTGTGTGTGTGTGTGTGTCTGTGTGTGCGTGTGTGTGTGTTTTCCTCATCTTTCTCTGTCCCCTTCCTGGGTGCCTGTCTGTCTCTTTCTGACCTGGGATGGTGCCCCTCCTCCACACCGACCTTGCCTTTAGCCTCCTATCAGGGTCTACAATGAGTCCTAAATGGCCAGAGACCTGAGTTCAAGCTTTTCTTTGGGGCCCAAGTCCAGCTGTCCAAGTCTTTGCCTGCATGCATGGGATTCTGGATCAGCCGGGCCAGCTGCAATAGAGTCTTGCCTGTCTCTGGGTGGGGAACTGAGACATGGGATGTCCTGCCATTTTCCTCAGCTAGACCTCTGGCTGCATGTCCCTCTCTGCAGCCTGGCAGTGAGTGGGGGAAGGGGGTTGCCTGTGGCTCTGGCCAACTCCAGCTTGATAGTGGACTGAAGGCCACCCAAGCAAGGAGGATTCCGGGCTGCATTGGAGGTGAGGCCAAGGTGGCTTGGAAGTGTTTGTTGGTGTCTAGGAAATGTCAACATACTTTATCACAGACAAGTCTATCTTCCAGCCCCATCTGGGCCTCTCAAATCCTTCTAGAGAATTCTGGATGCCCAGAATACAGAGGCACAGACTTCAGATTCCAGGGCCAGGGAATTTGGGGATGAGAGACTGGTATGGCCAATACCTCAATGTTCTGGGGCATTAGCCTTGACCTGGGTATGCCCCCTTCGTGTACATTCACTTATTAACCCAGACCTGGCCAGAAACAGGCCACTTGTGGTGCTGTGGAAGTGGCAGGAGTGGAAGTGAGATCTAGGATGATCAAAATCTGGAATTATGGCCTGAGGGAACTGGGGCAAAAAGTGTCTTTAAAAAGAAAAAAAACAACTCTTAGAGCTGGATCTCAGGGCCAAGGCACTGAGCTTCCTTTGCTCAAATCTAACACTCTACCATTTGAACCACAGCTCACATTTCTTCTTTTTTAGTAGTTTAGTGGAGATAAGAGTCTCACAAACTTTCCTGCCTGGGCTGGCTTCAAGCTGCCATCTTAAGAGCTCAGCCTCTTGAGTAGCTAGAATTGCTGGTATGAGCCTCTGGCACCTGCTAAAGATTTTACTGTGTGTGTGTGTGTGTGTGTGTGTGTGTGTGTGTGTGTGTGTGTGTCTGTGTGTGTGTGTGTGACTGTGTGTGTCTGTGTGTTTACCAAGGCTTGTACTCAGAGCCTAGGTGGTATCCTTTAGCTTGTTTGCACAAGGCTCGTGCTCTACCACTTGAACTACCGTAGCTCTGCTTCCCAGCTTTTTGGTGATTCATTGGAGATGAGTCTCCCCACCCAGGCTAGCTTTGAATCTTGATTGATCCTCATGTGTCAGCCTTGAGTAGCTAGGATTATAGGCATGAGCCACTGGCATCTAGCTGCAAGGATGTCTCTTCATACTGTCTTCTGTTCTAACAGCTGTCTACTTGACCTGGCCTAGATCTCTGATCTCCACATCAGGTCCCAGCAGCCCTTGATTGTGTGGAGAACATAAAGCTCAAACCTGTCAAGCATCCAATTTCTATGTCCTCAGGGGAGGGTACGGTTCCTCTGAAGCCTGGAGGAGTAGGGGGAGGGGAAGAAAGGTTAGCTGTAGATGGCTGCTAGGCTGGGAGAGAGGTACTCTGTCTTAGCCAAGAAGGAAAGTGTGGCCAGATGCTAATAGCTCATGCTCTCATATTCCTAGCTCCTCAGGAGGCTGAGATCTAAGGATTGGCATTCAGAGGCAGCCCAGCTCACTTTTCTTTCTTTCTTTCTTTCTTTTTTTATATCAGTAGGATCTTTTTTTGTGAAAATACTGTACAGAGGGGTTACAATTACATGGGCAAAATAATGAGTACATTTCTTATCACCAGCTCACTTTTCTAAAGTGCGTGAGAATTTCCTTTCCCAATAACCACCTGAAAGCTGGAAGAAAAACTGTGGCTCAAGTGGTAGAATTGCTAGCCTTGAATGAAAATAGTGAGGAATAGAGCCCGGGTTCTTAGTTCAAGCCCTAGTACCAAGATGTGCCCATGCACACACACACACACACACACACACATACACACACACAGGAAGGTGGTAATGATAAGCTGAGCTAGAACTGGGGCAGTCCAGAGGCACAGTCATAGTAAACTCTCGACACGTAAGTTATTTCTCCCCAACTCCTTCTTGGGCTGAGGGGTCTGGGCCATGACAATAAGTGCCATGGAACCTGCACCTCCATCCATGCATAGGGTACAGAACCAAGGGAAGAACACGATGGATGCTCGTTTATACTCAGTGCATGATTGCAGACCTTCATCTGCCACTGAACACTGGTGAGCAAAGCAGGGCTCTGAGCTCTGGGACTCCTGGGATAGCCACTGCTACAAGCAGCAGCCAGCCAGCTGTGGATTCCTGAGCCTACAAGTCTTTCATGAGCCCAACTCACCCCCACCCAAGGTGTGCCTGACAAATTTGCCCCCGTGCGTAGGCATTACCTGCTGTGCCATCTTGCAGCTCTTGCCCCTCCTGGTCCAGAAACCTGGTCTGAAATGCTGATTTACTGCTCAGATCCACACTGCACCCATGAGAGATGCTATTCTGATGCCATTCTGGCCAATGTCCTCCATGCCCCAAGGCTAGACCCTTCTCTGATACTTTGGCCTGCTCTGTAGGCAAAGGCTCCCAAAGAGGCTGCTTTCAAGACTTGTAGGACATGTAGATATTGGGAGACTCTTAGGGGCCCACTGGAAATTACTCTGCCTAGAGCCACAGCGTGAGGTTCAAGCATGCCAGCTATTGGTCATGGGGCTAGAACTCTGGGCCTGGGCACTGTCCCTTCAGCTCTTCAGCTTACCACTTGAGCCACAGTACCACTTCCAGTTTTCCTGGGGTTAATTGGAGATCAGAGACTCCCGGACTTTCTTGCCCGGGCTGGCTTTGAACCATGATCCTCAGATCTCAGCCTCCTGAGGATCTAGGAGGATAAGCATGAGCCAGCAGCACCCAACTGATTTGGACTTCCACCACAGTGGACTAGGAACTCCTGAAAGCTTTTCTTTATTTTTTATGTGCCAGTACTGGGGTTTGAACTTAGGGTCTGGGCTCCGGTCTTTTAATTTTTGCCTCAAGGCTGTCACTCAACCACTTGAGCCACAGCTCTATTTCTAGCTTTTGGTAGTTCATCGGCAAGAAGAGTCTCACTAACTTTCCTGCCCTGAGCTGGCTTTGACTCACGATTTCTAATTTCAGTCTATTCAGTAGCTAGGATTTACAGAGGTTGAGCCAGACTGGCATTAGGCTGGAAGCTTTTCTTAAGCAAGTGTTCTTCCCTACATTTGCCCTGACTCCTCCATGTAAAGGAGGCCTGAGGGTCAGGAGCTGTGAAAAATAGACTTGGAGCCACAGGAAATGGCTGGGGTCCATGGTGAAAAGCCAAGCTAATCTTCCCCCTGAGTCCCATTCTGGGACCTCCACACTCTGCCCTCCCTGTGGCTCAAGTACAAACCTTGACCCAGCCTTGAATGTCCTGCCAGACTTGTCTGAACCCACAGAACCTTCATCCACCCACAACACCTATTCTACACAACACCTCAGGAAACTTTGTGCATTGTTGTACCTTCTGCCTGAGGCTCTCTATCTTGTTCCACATTTTAGAACTCCTGTGGAATTTTGGCATTGGTTATATCACCTCCAGGAGCAAGTCTTTCCTTCCCTTCTTCTTCTTTCTTTTTTTACTATTGAGTTGCTAGAGATGAACTTGTGCAGGCTGACTGGCAAATGCTCTAGCTTGGTGTGTGTGTGTGTGTGTGTGTGTGTGTGTGTGTGTGTGTGTGAGTGTTTGTGCCAGTCCTGGGGTTTGAATTCATGGCCTGGATGCTATCCCTGAGGTTTTGTGCTCAAGGCTAGCACTCTATTACTTGAACCACAGCTCTACCTCTGACTTTTTGGGTGTTTATTTGGAGAAAAGTGTCTCATATAGACTTTCCTGCTTGCAATTGTGATCCTCAGATCTCAGCCTCCTGAGTAGCTAAGAGTACAGGGGCGAGCCACCAGCAACTGTCCTCTACCCTACTTCTTACCTCTCACCTTGGCCCTCCTATGAGTACCAGAAGAATATGTCTCACCAGGCTCACTTTTTTGCCAGTCTTGGGGCTTGAACTCAGAGTCTGGGCATGTTCCTGAGTTTCTTTTGGTCAAGGCTAGCACTCTTATCACTTAAGCCACAGTGCCACTTTTGGCTTTTTCTGTTTCTGTGATACTGAAGAATGGAACCCAGGGCTTTGTGCGTGCTAGGTAAACACTCTACCACTAAGCCACATTTGCAGCCCAAGGCTCACTTCTGACAAGAACTATGAGAGTGGGATTTATTGGCTTACCCTTTTGGTGTGGAAATCGCTGGCTATTTCATATCTTTGCCAAGATTTGGGACCAGCCTGTGACTCAGCAATGAGGAATGGTGAATGAGGGATAGCCACCATGCCCCAGAGGAGTAGGCTCACATATCCTACAGAGGGATAGAGAAGATGGAGCCAGAACCTTTGACAACTCCTACAGCATAGGAACTGTGGTCTCCCTGGAGGCAGTGGCTGGTTGCTAGGTGTCCCGATGGGACATCTCAGCCAGAACATAAGGCACTTGTACAGCCCAGGCAAACCCAGTGGGGCTTCAGTTATTAAATGGCAGAGAAGGATGCTTTGTTCAAGTTGCTGTCTCAGACTCAGAACTCTCTGAGGACTTGCCCAGGTTGGAGGGATGGACATGGGCAACCTGCTGAATGCCCATCTTCCATACAGCATCCATCCATAACAGAGACATGGAGTGATTGCCTCCTTTTTTTGGGTGGGGGGTGAGGCAGGTCCAGGGTTGTACTATGAGCGTAGGCCTTGTCCCTCAGCTCCTTTTGCTCAAGGATAGCACTCTGCCCTTGAGCCACAGCCCCACTCATGTTTTTTTTTTCCCCCCCCGTGATCTCTTAGTTTTTGTTTTTTGTTTTTTGGGTCCGGTCACGGGGCCTGAACTCTGGGCCTGGGTCTGTCCCTCAGCTCTTCAGCTCAAGGCTAGCGCTCTACCACTTGAGCCACAGCGCCATTTCTGGCTTTTTTCTTTTTTCTTATGTGGTGCTGAGGAATCGAACCCAGGGCCTCAGGCATGCAAGGCAAGCGCTTTACCACTGAGCCAACTTCCCAGCCCCCCTGTGATCTCTTAGAAAGAAGAGTGTTGTGGACTTTCCTGCCCTGGATGAATTCAAATTGGCATTCTCTACATCTCAGCCACAGGAGGCTAGGGTTACAGGCAGGAGCCACTGACACCTGGCTTTCTTTTCTTCTTGTTGTTCTCTTTTTTAATCGTGACAATCTGAAATCTTCACGGTGTCATTCCAATGGTTTGCATTCAAAGTAATCTACCCAGGCCTGGAATTCGAATGCTATGACTACCACCCACAAACGGAGGGAGATCCTGATGAAATCATTCCTGTTCATGTGAACGCTAATGGAATATTATAAAAGTAATAATTCAATTTGCAGTTAATTCATGATTCTATTTTAGAATGCCACACAAAATTATTGGATTTATATCTTCATTCTAACACCATGGTATGATTAAGGATATTGACTAATTTTTAATTAATGCTTTTATAAGTATTCAACCATGATACTTCATTAAATGGAGTCATAATTTAGTAACTAATAATTGGTAATAACATATGTAATTTAATAATATCCTCACATTCCCTCTTTGTATGTGTGTGTGTGTATATATATATATATATACACATATATATGTATATGTGTATATATGTATATATATACATATATATATATATATATATATATATAAAATATGAATCTACACGTCTTTCTATTGGGTACTACTGTGGCTTGATCACAGGTCCTCAGAATTTCCTGGATGCTCAGTTTACCAGAGGTTGGTGTGCTAAGACTGTACCCAATTTATGGATTGGGCATTGTAGTCTGAGTTGAAATCCCAGCATGGCCAAAAATTTATTTATGGAGTAAGAAGCCAATTTGAAACATTTTTTTCCTTCTCTGTGAAAGTCCTCAGTCTCAATACGATGTATAATGCATATGCTAATAAATCCTATGTGATATGATATAATAAAGGAAATGTTATATGTGTAATAATACTAAATAAATAAGGGTAATAAATGTCATATGCAGTAGAACCCATGTATGTAAATATATCTCATATATATGAATATTATTTTTTCCAGTGCTGGGGCTTCAATTCAGGCCCTGGGAACTGGTGTGAAGTCTTGTTTTTTTCTTTCTTTCTTTCTTTCTTTTTTTGCCAGTCATGGTGCCTGAAATCTGGTCGTGGGCACTGTCCCTCAGCTCTTCAGTTCAAGGTGAGCGCTCTTCCACTTGAGCTACGGCACCACTTCCAGCTTTTTCTGCTTATGTGCTGCTGAGGAATTGAACCCAGGGCCTCAAGCATGCAAGGAAAGCACTCTACCACTGAGCCACCTTCCCAGCCCCATGAATTTCTTGTCTTCAAGGACGGTGAGCTTACCCCTTCACACACAGTGTCACAGAGTTACCCAGACCCTGAGTTCAAATCCCAGGCTTCGGAGAAAAATGGCGCAATTTCCTAGCCAGGGTCTTATTGTTATTATTACTTTGTTTTTGGCCTAGCACAGGGCTTGAACTCAGGTCTTTGCATCTCTGCCACAGCTGATCATTGGATCCTACGACCCTACTTCAAATTTCGAGGCTGGCAAAAAAATAAAAAATAAAAAGGAAAAGGATAAAACTGAGAAGTTCAAGAAGGTGGTTTTACTTTTTTTCCTTTGTATTGTGACCATCCTGGGATTAATGACATGCCACAGAATGTGTACATGACATTGCATTGCTAATGTTTGGTGGGCTATTAGGGAAGCCAAAGCTGAAACCAGCAACTTAGGCCTGGAGGTCAAATCTTAGAACTGCCACTAATGAATGGTGGGAGGTTCTAAGAAACGCATTCTGATATACATATGTACAAATGGAATGTTATAAAAGTAACATTTAAATTAGTAGTTAGTATATAATTATATTATAAAATTATACACAATTATTCTACATTGACTAATTTTCAATTAATACTTTATTATGTATTCAATCATGATACTTAAAAAAAGAAGGAATAATTTAATTGCCAATAATTGGTAGTAATGTCATATATGCAGTTTCATAATATACAGACATCTCTTTTGTTTTATACATATACATCTATCTATCTATCTATCTATCTATCTATCTATCTATCTATCTATCTATTTCTATCTATCTATCTATCTATCTATCTATCTATCTATCTATCTATCTATCTATCTATCTATCTCTATCTACCAATCTACACATTTATCTGTTTATACATTTGTCACTCCTGGGGCTCAGTGTTAGAGTGCTCACCGAGTATGTACAAAGCCCTGGGTTCCATTCCTCACTACCAGTTGCACAGAAAAATCCAGAAGTCATGCTGTTGCTCAAGCAGTCGAGTACTAGCTTTGAGCATAAAAGTTTAGGGACTGTGTCTAGACACTTACTCAAGATGCAGAACTGGCACCAAAACAAAATGATAGAATGTTCTGACTGCAAAGATTTAAGGATAGGACTGCAAATACATCATTGCAGAGCAAGCTAAGAGTCTGGTGCTGAGAGCTGCCATCTAACCTGACTTAGCCAGAGGTAAACTTCTGCAACCCAGCTACACGGAACCAGATGCTTCTGGCTCGCTCAGCCCTGTCATCCAAGATACTGGGAGGCTGAGATCAGACACTGGTGGTTTTAAAATCCAGCCCTGACAGGAAGTCTGCAAAACTCTGAGCTGTGGCTCAAAGTGGTAGAGTTCTACTCTTGAGCAAAAGATCTTAGGACAGTAACCCCAAACTTTCAGTGGAATCCCCGTGGCTGAATCCCCGCCCCCCCAAAAAAACCCCACCCCTCTAAATCATTAGATGTGAACTTCGTGTAGTTTGGTGACACTGATGAAAGCACCCTAATTCTAATGACAGTGTGTGGATACAGCTATGTCATGAGTCTTATATGAGGAATGCTGTACTGAGTACATTCTTGCATCTGGTCCTTGTAAGAGCTCCACAGATTGTTGTGCAGATGAGAACCTTGAGGCTCAGATATGTCCCCATGTCAGGGCCAAAATGATGTATGTACTGAACTCTAGTGAGTTGTCTCCTGCAGACAATTGTTTTGGTTTATTTTTCTCGGTCATGAACCTTGAACTCTAGCCACTTGCCACTGACCCTTCCCTGTTGGGCTCATGGCTAGCACCCTACCAAGGGGACCCAAGGACACCCGTACAAAAGTGCTACAGTCTAGGCATCTGTGGCTGATATCTGGCATCCTGCCTACTTTGACACATTTTTTTTTCCTTCTCTGTAAAACTCCTGGGTCTCAGTATGAAGTATAATCCATATGCAAATATGTCCATGTGATAAAATGTAACAAATGAAATAAATGCTATATATGTAATAATACTAAATGAAATATATAATGAATAAATAAGGGTAATAAATGTCATATGGAGTAAGCCCATGTATGTAACAAGATTTTTTCCAGTGCTGGCATTTAAATTCAGACTGGAAACTGGCCTGAAATTCTTGTCTTCAACAACAGTGAGCTTCCTCTCCCCCACAGTGTCACAGAGTTATCGAGACCCTGAGTTCAAATCCCAGGCCTGCCAGAAAAATGGAGCAAATTCCAAGTCACAGCCTTAATTTATTTTGTCCAGGCCCCGTGCTTGAACTCAGATTGTGGCAATTCTGCCTCTGCTTCGATCACCCTAGGCTGGGGTGCAGCCAATGGACCCACAGCCCATTCTGACATCCTAGGTCCTGAGTTCAAATCTCGGGACTGATAAAAGAAAAAGGAGAAGGGCAGGGAAGGTGGCTCAGTAGTAGAGTGCTTGCCTTGAGTTCATAAAGCCTTGGGCTCGATTCCTCAGCACCATATAAGAAGAAAAATGTTGTAAGTGGTGCTATGGCTCAAGTGGTAGAACATTAGTCTTGAGTGAATAGTTGAAGAACAGTGTCCAGACCCAGATTTCTGGCCCCACAACCAACAAAAAAGAAAAAAGAAGAGAGGAGGGAAAAAGAATAAGGATAAAACTGGGAAGTTCCAGAAGTCAGTTTTACTTTGTTTTTTCCTTTGCATTGTTACCACCCTGGGTCTAAATGAAAGGGCCCGGAAAGAATATGTGACCTTACACTGCTGAAGTTTGGTGGGTTATCAGGCAAGCCATAGCCAAAACCAGCAACGTATGCCCAGGGTTCAAATCCTGGCACTGCCACCTACGAATGGCTGAAGATCCTAAGAAACGCATTATGACATACATCATATGAATGGAATGTTGTAAAACTAACAATTACCTTAGTAGTTAGTATATAATTACATTTTAAAATTAAAAACAATAATCATAGTTTATTGACTAATTTTCAATTAATACTTTATTATATTTTCAACAATGAGAAACAAAGGAAGGAATAATTTAATTATGGATAATTGGTAGTAATATAGTATATGTAATTTAATAATATAGAGATATCTTTCTTATTTTACACATACATATATATATGTGTGTATATATATAAGCTATCTATATATCTATTTCTACACTTGTCACTCCTGGGTCTCAGTGGTAGAGTGCTTGCCTACTATGTATGAAGCCCTGGGTTCATTTCCACACCATCACATGCACAGAAAAAGCCAGAAGTGGTTCTGTCACTCAAGCACCAAAGAAAAATTAGAATGTTCTAACTGCAACTATACAAGGCCAGAACTTTAAATACTTCATGACAGAGCAAGCCGGGAATCTGAAGATGATGGCTGCCATCTATCCTGACAGCCAGAGGTTAACAGCGGCAAACCAACTCCATCGAACCAGACGTTGCTGGCTCACCCCTAGCTGCTCAGGGGATGTGATCTGACACTGGTGGGTTGAAAACTCAGCCCTGTCAGGAAGTCTGTGAGACTCTGAGCTGTGGCTCAAAGTGGAAGAGCTCTAGCCTTGAGGAAAAGATCTTAGGACAGTACCCACAACCTATGAGTGCAACCCCTGAGTCTGATGACTCTCCACCCCCCCCATCCCTCCCCTTGACTAACCACCCATCTAAACCATTAGATGTGAACTTGTTTGGTTCATGACATGTTTCTGAAGAAATGGTGATACTGATGAAAGCATCCTAATTCTAATGACAGCTTGTGGGATATAGCTATATGAAGAGTCCTTCAAGGGGTGCTGTGTGCTGAGTCCTTCACAAAGTGCTATGTGCTGAGTCCTTCACGGGGTATATTCTTTCATCTGATCCTTGTTAGAGCTCCAAAAGTAAGATGATTGTGCAGATGAGAAACTTGAGGCACAGATATGTCCCAAGGTAAGTCCAAATTTATGTATGTACTGAACTCTATTGAGTTGTCTCCTGCAGACAATTGTTTTGGTTTAGTTTTCTCCATCATGAACCTTGAACTCAGAGCCTAGACTCTAATTTTCCTCTTATGCTCATGGCTAACACTCTAATACGTGGAGCCAAGGAGCCCCTTATAGCAAAGTGTCACGGGTTAGGTGTCTTTAGCTGAGGTCTATCATCCTGCCTGCTCAGGAAGCTGAGGATCTGGGTTCAAAACTATCCCACACACAAAAGGTTCCATGACATTATCATCTCCTATTCACAACTTAGAAACTTGAAGTGGAAGCTGGGTGCCGGTGACTCATGCCTGTCATCCTAGCTACTTACTCAGCAGACTGAGAGCTCAGGATCATGGTCCAAAGCCAGCCTGAGCAGGAGATTCCCTGAGATGGTTATCGCCAATGAACCACCAGAAAACCTGAATGTGCTCTGTAGCTCAAGTGGAGTTGAGTGACAGCACCCAGGCCCAGACTTCAACTCTTCCAACTTACAAGAAAAGAAAGAAAGAAACCTGAAGTGCAGTGCTGGGAATGGGTCTTAGGGGTAGAGTGCTTTGCATGTATGAAACCCTGGTTTTGAATCCTCAGTGGCACATCACTAGCCTGAAGTGGATCTGTGGCTCAAGTGGTAGAGTGCTATCCTTGTACAGGAGAAACTCAGGTACAGTGCTGAGGTCCTGAGTTCAAGCTCCAGGACTGGTATATGCACACAAATTAACCCCCCCCCCCCAGATACCAGAAGTGAAAGTGTGACATCAAAGGGTAAAGCACTGGGAAGTAGGCCCTGAGAGGAGACTTGTTCTGGTACAGCTTCTTTCACGGCTTTGCCTTTGTTTTAGTGATTTTCGAAAAACAACTTTAAACAAGGTGAACTAGACCTTGGCTCCAACCAGCCCTGTTCTTGGAATGGAAAGAATCCCTATAGGTCCCCCTCCCCTTAACAACCTAACTCACCTTGATTGTTGAGTTAAAGACTGACCTATAAAACAGATTGGTTGTAATCTGGCTCCAACTACAAGCTTATGGGGTAAACCCTGCCTTTCACACATGCTTACAGTAAACTCTGCCTATTGGCCACCTGTGTGTGCTCTGGTATGACCATGCAATCCTTTTGTGTGGTATGATCCCATTGGTCACCAGCGCATGACCAGGCCCGACCTCATGGATTTTGCCTTTAAAAACCAAAGAATGGGGGCTGCTCAGGGTAGCATTATCAGCTCCTGAGCCTGTGCTGTGGCCCTGGCCGGTCAGTGTAGGAACCTTCTCAATAAAGTTGCTTCTTTGTTAACAACTTTGTTGCGGTGGGCTCTGTCACTCCAGACGACTAGGTGGGTTTGCCTGCTTGAGTAGGGGTCTTCCTATTACACATTGAGCTTCTATTCTGACCACATAGTCAGTACTCAGACCCTGTGTTCAACATGGAAACCTAGCCACCCAAGCCCAACTAGGAGAGGTCAAAGGTTTCTAAACCTGATGAGCTTCACCAGCCCTACATAACAGGGAACATTGTGATTTTGCACATGTGCTTAGATGTAGCAAGCTTCCGAAAACCTAGGGAGGCCCCGTTGCCAATAATGAATCATTGCATTAGGTTCAGCTCCCTAGTTGTTGTCTGCCAGAAGAATCTTGAATTAATTGTAGCAGTTTGTTTCAACACTAGCACATAGTCTAACGAAGACAGGATAAGTGCAGGGAACTTGGCCTGGCCCGGGAGGTGGCACAAATGAAGGCTTCCTGTCAAAACAGCACTGGGGAGAGAGATATCTTGGGGTACAAAGAGGCCTTTTTCTCCCGTTCTTCAGAGCCTGCACACACTCATCATTACAAGTTTGCATGGATTGAGTTGTTTGTTACAGTGCTGAACATGAGTGAGGACTTTTGTCTGCCTGTTCCAACAATAAGACAGACTTCCTCCAGCAGCCTGGGGTGTGGAGAAACCCTCAGGCTACACTGGGAACAGGGAGGGGAGCCCTGGAACATGCACTGTCTTGAAAGCACTCTGTGCTATGAAATCATTCTATTCAAAGCAAATTTCCTAGCTGGGTGCCTTTGTTCATAGCAACTCTGGATGTTCACCTTTAGAAATACTTTCACACATACACAGACACATGGAGTTACTGGCTCTATGTTTTGTTTTTTTTTTGGTGCAGGTCATGAGGCTTGAACTGTGAGCTTAGACATTGTCCCTGAGCTCCTTTTGCACAAGGAAGCACTTTATTGTGCCTTAAACCATGATACATCATTAAATGAAGACATAATTTAATACCTAATAATTATTAGGAATATATTACATGTAATTTAATGATATATAGACATCTCACATTCTATAAATATATTTATATGTTTAAATATACACTGGAATATACATATACATCTCTCTCTCTTTCTCTCTCACTCTCTATGCCTATATATGTATTTGAAGAAATTTACACATCTATTATATATTGGCCACTCCTGGAGGTTAAACTTAGGTCCTGGGAACTCCCTGGCAGTGAATTTGTTTGAGGCTGCTGGGCTTACATTGATCCCTTGATGATTTGGGCATTCCAGGCCCTGATTTCAAATCCCAGCAGTGCCTAAGACAATAGGTGGAGTAGAGTAAGAAGCCAATGTTGACCTGTTCTGCTGTCTGTGAGAATATTGTTTCCTAGGTACAATATGTAATACGTATGCAAATACATATATATGATGTACATTATAAATGTATATAAATATTATTTTGCCAGTCCTGTGGCTAGAATTCATGCCCTGGGAAATGCTCTTGACTTTCTTTTATTCAAGGAGGGTGAGCTTCCACTTTACCCACAGCAAAATAGAGTTACCCAGGCCTTGATTTCAAATCCCAGGTATGGCAGATAAAATGTCCCATCAAGCCAGGACATTAAATTTTTTTGGGGGGGGGCAGGCACGAGGCTTGAACTCAGGTCGTCACAACTCTTCCTCAGACTTGATTACCCTAGGCTGGGGTGTAACTTTTACACCCACAGATGATCCAGGGATCCTAGGACCCAATTTCAACTCCCAGCACTGGCCAAAAAACAAACAAACAAACAAACCAAAATGGAAGAGGAAAAACCAGAAAGTTTTACACAACAGTTTTACCTTTGTTTCTTTTGCACAGTGACCATCCTGGGTCTCACTCACTTGTCTTGAAAATTGTACATGTCTTTGCATGGCTGAGGCTGGTGGGCTATCAGTGAAGCCTGAGGTTAACCCAGACAGCTGCGCCCTGAGTTCGATCCTGGGACTGCCACATACACATGGTTGAAGGTCCTAGGAAACTGGTTCCTATCTCTAGGAACACTAATAGAATGTTTGAAATGTACTAATTGAATTACTAATTAACTAGTCTTCTACCATGATTAATTAAAGGAGGAATAATTTTAGACCAAATAATTAGTAGTAATAGAGTAAATAAAAGTAAGATATAGACATCACTCTTTATATAGAGTTATATACTAGAATCTACATAAATGTCTATCTGTCTCTCTCTGTATAGGTTTATAGATGTATATATATGTAAATACACACACACTGCATTTTACACTTCTATGTGTTTATATATTGGACACTCCTAGGGCCAAATTTGCCCAGCAACTTCATTTGCATCAGACTGGTGTGCTAACATTGACCCACTCCCCATTCATGAAGTGGGCTTTCTAGGCCCTGAGTTCAAATCACAGAACTGCCAAAAACTTAAGTAATCCTGGTGGAAGAAGCCAAATGTCCCATTTGTTTTTCTTATCAATGAAAGTCCTGGGTCTCAGGAATGATATATAGTACATTGGCAAATATATATCCTATGTAATAAGATGTAAAAAAGGTTATGCGTGTAGTCATACTCACTAAAATACATAAGAAATAAATGAAATAAAATGAATAACCACACTAACTGCAATATGCAGCAAAGATGTGTATGTAAATATGAATCCTGTATTTAAAATGCATACGAATATTATTTTTGCAAGAACTAGGACTTGAATTCAGGCCCTGGGAACAGGCCTGACTTTCTTGTCTACCAGTATTGTGAGCTTCTCCTTCTCCCACATTGCTGTATATGTACCTAGGCCCTGAGTTCAAATTCCAGGACTGGCAATAAATTTGGCATGAATTCAAGCCAAGCAGCCTCATAATTTTTAAAATATTTTAATTAATTAATTAATTTATTTTTATTTTGTCAAGCACTGAGTTTGAACTCAAGCCATGGCAACTCTACCTCAGCTTCTATCATTCCAGGCTGGGGTGCAGCCACTAGACTCACAGCCAAACCTGGGTTCCTGGGGCCCAAATGCTGATAGGAATAATAAATAAAGAAAACAACACAGGAACAAAGAAGAAAAACCGGCAACTTGCAGATGGCTGCCGGTTTTACATTTGTTTTCTTTGCAAGGTGACCTTCCTGGGTCTGAATGACATGGCTGAAAAGTGTTGGACACCTGGCATTGCCAAAAGCTGGAGGGCTACCAGGGAAGCCATAGGCCAACATGGCAACATAGGCCCTGGGTTCAAAGTCTAGTCCTGACCACTACAAATGGCGGGAGATCCTAATAGTTTCGTTCTTATTCATAGGAATACTAATAGAAGGTTATGAATGTCAAGGTTGAATTAGTTGGTCCTGAATGATACTACTATAAAATTAGAGTGATTTTAGGAGGCCGATGGATTTTAATGAATATTTTTGACACATTAAAAGAATACTATTAATTACATGGATGCAGTAGTTTCAGGAGGTGGTTGATTTAATTAATAATTCATTAAGGATGAAAACAATAATATAAATTACATGGAGGCATTAAAAATACCCAAATATTGGTAGGAATGTAGCCTACTTAACTGAATAATGCATAGACATCTGTGGCACTCTATAAAGATCTATATTTATTTGTGTACTGTACTACCATCTGCATGTCAATCTGTTCTTATTTTGTCAATCTCTGGGGCTTGATCTCAGGTGCTGGAAACTGCTTGTCAGCTCAATATGCACCAGGCTGGCATACTGACACTCACCCATTCGTGAATTGGGCCTTGAAGGTTGTGAGTTCAGATGCCAGCACTCACAAAAATTGACTCATGGAGTAAGAAGCCCATGGTGACACAGGTTTTCCTTTGTTGTGAAAGTCCTGGATGTCAGGTGTGAAGTTTCATACATAGGCAAATTTATCCTATGTAATAAACGTATTAAATAGTCCATGTGTAAGAACAGCCAATAAAATAAATGTAAATAAATTAGTAAAACAAAAAATGAATAGCTACACTAAGCACAATATGGAGTCAATATATGGGGCTCGATCTCAGGGCCTGGGAACAACCTGGCTGCTGAATTGGCTAGAGGCTGCTGTGCTGGCAGCCACACATAAATGAATTGAGCCTTCTAGGCTCTGAGTTTAGATCCCAGCACTGCCAAAAATATAATTGTGGAGTGGGAAGCCGAGAGTGACACATGAGTTTCTTTTCTTTGAAAGTGCTCAGTGTCAGGTAGGATGTATAATTAGGATGCAAATCAATATGCTATGTAAATAGGATGTCACAAAGGTAAAAATAAAAAGTCATAGGTGGAAGAATTGTCACTACAATAAATGATAAACAGATTGAATTAGTAATGAATAATTCTAGGATAAAATTAGATGCAGTAATTATAGGACTTGGATTAAGTTTAATTAATATTTTATTAATTATTAACAGAATAAAAATTGCATGGAGACATAAACACCTAATAATTGGTAGTAGCACATGATACATAATTTAATAATATATAGACATCTGTCTCATTCTATAAAATATTTAATTATATGTATGAATGTATGTACATATATGATAAACAATAACAGGATATTGAGTATTAATTAATGCTTAATTAAATGTTAACTGGAACACATCATTAAATGGAGATATAATTTAATACCTAGTAATTGCTAATAATATTATCTATAATGTAATAATATAGACATCTCTCTTTTGTGTATATATTATTTATATGTACAACAATCTATCTATTTATACCTCCTTTACTCCTGGGGCTCAGTGTTTGAGTGCTCCCCTAGTAAGCATGAAGCCCTAGGTACAATTCCTCAGTGCCACATAAGTGTCTTTCAATCAATTGAGTGCTAGCCTTAAGCACAAATGCTTAGGGACAGTGTCTCAGCCATTACTCAAGCCCCAGCACTGCCACCAAAAAAAAGGTAGAATGTTCTAACTGCAATTATAGAAGGACAGGACTTCAAATACCACATCACAGAACAAGCTAGGAGTCTGGCACTGACAGTTGCCACCTAACCTGACTTAGACATATGTAAACAGCTGCAACCCAGCTCCACAGAAGCAGATGCTGCTGGCTTACCCCCATCATCCTGGCTGCTTGGGAGCTTTAAAACCAAGCCCTGGTAGGAAGTATGTGAGACTCTTGAAGATGTGGCTCTAAGTAGTAGAGCATTAGCCTTGAGCAAATGTTATTAGAACAGTATCCCCATGCGTTGAGTTCAAGTCCTATGGGTAGCCTGCCCGCCCCCTAAAAATCCCCACTAAACCATTAGATGTGAACTTGGGTGATTTGTGAAATGTTCCTCAAAGAATGGTGATACTGATGAAAGCAACCTAATTCTAATGACAGCTTGTGGAATAGAGCTATGTGCTGAGTCCTTCATAGGGTGCTCTGTGCTGAGTCTGGCACAGGGTGCTGTGTACTGAGTCCTTCACAGGGTTCAGTGTGCTGAGTCTTGCATTGGGTGCTGGGTGCTGAGTCATCACAGGATGTTGTGTGCTGAGTCCTTCAAAGAGTGTCATCTGCTGTGTCCTTCACAGAGTGCATTCTTTCATATGCTCCTTGTAAGAGCTACACAACTAAGATGATTATGCAAAAAAGAATATTGAGACGCAGATATTTCCTCATGGCAGGACAAAATTATGCATTACTTAAGAGTGGGTGAGTTGTCTCCTGCAGACAATTGTTTGTTTTGTTTTTTTTTCTGTCATGAACCTTAAACTCGCAGCATAGGCACTGACCCTTATCTCTTGGGCACATGGCTAGCACTCCACCACCTGGAGCCAAGGACCCCCTTGCAGTAGCCTAGGGGTCTACAGCTGAGGTTTGTCAGCCTGCCTTCTCAGGAAGCTGAGATCTGAGGATCTGGCTTCCAAACTATGCCAGACACAAAAGGTCCCATGAGACTATTATCTCCAATTCACCACTAAGAAACCTGAAGTGGAAGCTGGATGCTTGTCACTCATTCTTGTCATCCTAGCTCCTCAGGAGGATGAGATCTGAGGATCATGGTTCAAAGCTAGCCTGGGCAGCAAAGTCCTCGAGACATTTAGCTCCAATGAACCATATGAAAACCTGAAATGGTGCTTTGGCTCAAGTGGTAGAGCACAAGACTTGAGGCACAACACCCAGGCCCAGACTTCAACTGCTACAACCAACAACAAAAAAGAAACAAAATAACAAACATGAAGTAGAGGGCTGGGAATGTGCCTTAGAGGTAGAGTGCTTTGTATCTGTGGAACTCTGGACTTGATTTCTCAGGAATACCTCACTAGAAAAAAGCCTGAAGTGGCTCTGTGGCTCAAGTGGGAGAGGGCTATTCTTGTACAAGAGAAATTAGGTACAGTGCTCATGTCCTGAGTTCAAGCTCCAGGACTGGTGTATGTGTTCACATGCACGCACACACACACACACACAGACCAGAAGTAAAGCTGTGACACAAAATGGTAAATCACTGGGCTCCTGCACTGAGCTCATGGTCAGCACCCAGGCCCTCTCTTCAACCCCCAAACCTTGCCACCCAGGGCTCAACTAGGAGAGGTCAAAGGTTTCAAAACCTAATGTGCTTCAGCAGTCCTAGATGACAGGAAGCATGGTGAGATCAGACATGTGCTTGGATTTCCAAAACTTCCGGAAACCTAGCAGAGGTATCATAGGCCCATCATCGCCCTCAATGAAACAATTCTTGAGGTTAAGTGCCCTAGTTGTCTGCCAGAAGGACTCCTGAATTATATTGAGCACTGTATGTGAACACCAGAATATAGTCTCACAAAGGCAGGATAAGTGCTGGGAACCTGGCCTGCCACAGGAGGTGGCACAAATGAAGGCTTCCTGTCAAAACAGAGCACTGGGGAGAGAGATAGCTTGGGATACAAAAAGGCCTTTTTCTCCTGACCTTCAGAGCCCATCCACACTCATCCTCACTAATTGGCCCAGATGGAGTTGTTTGTTGCACAGCTGTACACTACTGAGGCCTTTTGTCTGCCTGTCCAGACAATGAGAGAGACTTCTTACAGCAGGCCTAGGAGGCAGAGAAACCCTCAGGCTGTACTGAGAACTGTGAGGGGAGCCCAGGAACATGCACGGCCATGAAAGCAGTCTCTGTGTTATGAAATCATTGTATTGAAAACAAATTTTCTAGCTTGGTGCCTTTCATCATAGCTACTCTGGAGTTTCCCCTATAGGAATACATCCACACATACTCAAAGACATGGAAGCAGGTCCTGAGGTTGAACTATGAGCATAGGCTTGTCCCTGAGTTACTTTTGCTCAAGAGTGGTGCATTAACCTTGAGCAACAGCCCCATTTCTGGGTTTTCTGTGATCTCTTAGAAATAACAGTGTCATGAACTTTCCTATGCTGGCTGGATTCAAACTCAGATTCTCTATATCTCAGATTCTCTACATCTCACCCTCCTGAGGAGCAAGGATTATAGTCAGCAGCCACTGGCACCTGGCTTTCTTTTCTTCTTCATTTGTTAATCTGGACAATCTGACTACTTAACAACATCATTCCAATGCTTTGAATTTATAAGTAAACTACCCAATGTTCTTCATAGGTGCTTTCTCTGAGAAGGATTTTCTCTCCTCCTCTTCTCCTCTACTCACAGGTTTGAAGCCAAAAGTGAGTAATGAGTGTCTCATGATTTTGGCAGCAATTGTCCACAGAACATGCCAGTTCAGTCACTTTGCATTGAGCTGCAGTGCATTTACTGTCTCAGGACAAGAGGACCAAAAGCTGGAGTGATCCTCATACTGTCTGCATTGCTCCTTAGGCCTATAAAATTATATAATAATTATGAGTGTTTTGTGTCTCCAACCTTAAGTATCTAGAACACACTAGAAGCATCATCAAGTTTCCGTTTTTCTCTAGCACCTCTCGAGATTTAAACTAAGGGTTTATGTGGAGCAGATCCTCGGTGACTCCCTGAGGAAAGCCACTTGAAGTCTACTCAGGAGATCTCTGTTCAAAGCCAACCCGAGCAGGAAAGTCTGTGAGACTCTTATTTCCAATAAACCACCAGAAAATCAGAAGGGAATCAGAGGCCCAGAGGGTAGAGCACCAGCTTTGAGAAAGAAAGCCGAGCAGGAGATACAAGCCAGACCAGGCCTGAAAGCCTGGCAGGCGCTTATGTCCAATTAAGCCAGATGGCTAGAAGTGGAGCTGTGGCAGTGGTAGAGTCTCAGCCTTGAGCAAAACAGCTGAGGAACACATAGGGTGCTGAGTTTAAGCCCTGGGATGGTCACCAAAAAAATTCAAAAAGAAAATGCCTAGTTTATGTATCAGTGTCATACCTACTTATGTGTGTATATTACCTCCCTGAGTGCAAACAGATTGTATGCAATGCATCTTCTTTTATGTACAGATTTATTTTTCAGATAGGCTTGTTGCACATTCTGCATCTTTCTCTTCTTTTCAGGCCCATGGCTTTTCTCTTCCAGAGTTCCAGCCCTGTGTCCTTATATGATGCACACTTAACATCTCAGCATCCTTAATTTACATTTTATTATGTGACCAAGGAAGGAACAGTCACAAATCAAGCAGGGGAAGAGGAGATCAGGGTTTTTGAAATAACCGGTATTCAGAATATTAAACTTGGGGGATGTAAAATAGTAGTATACTTATGTAGAAACTACCATTAAGAAAAACATGAGAGGGCTGGGAAAGTGGATTAGTGCCTAGCATGCAAGAAGCCCTGGGTTCCATCCTTCTATAGCACATGCACAGAAAAAGCCAGAATTGGTGCTGTGGCTCAAGTAGTAGAGTGCTAGAGACAGTGCCCAGGCCTTGAGTTCAACTCAAGTACAAGTAACTTCTCATCACCAAGGGAAACCCAGGAAGCTCTTGAACATCTGCCCTTTCAGAAGTGGAAGTCAGAGTGTCATAGACTTTCCTGCCCTCCTGGCTTCACCCTGTGATCCTCAGACCTCAGCCTCCTGAGCTAGGGTGATGGGTCTTAGCTACTGGTGTTCTACTAGGTCAAAACTGTAATGACATTGACAATACAAGTCAACTGCTTATCACAAAGGGCTTGGGGAGCATATTAAACCTTTCAACAATGGACCTTTCAGAACCCTGTAGGACACAAGGCTGTAATGCTAGGGTCTGAGAGGCTGGGCATATGTATCTGCTAAACTTGAACCTTGAGCTCTGACTCCAATTCTGGTGTACATCATTGTTCATTTTCCAGAGAATGTTCTCCTAATTAGCAAGTAGGAATAAATTTTCTTTAATTTTTTAAATTGTTTTAATTTTTTAATTGTTTTACTTTTTTAATTTAATTTTTTTGTTTGTTTTTGACGATGCATGTGGCTTGAACTCAGATCGTGACAGCTCTGTCTCAGCTTCTATCACACTAGCCTCAGGTGCAGCCTTCAGAACCAAAGCCGATTCTGGAATCCTAAGACCCGATGTCTGACAGGAAAACAAACTGAAAA
This sequence comes from Dipodomys spectabilis, assembly GCF_019054845.1. NCBI lineage: Eukaryota > Metazoa > Chordata > Mammalia > Rodentia > Heteromyidae > Dipodomys > Dipodomys spectabilis. Next base: position 1,188,923 of record NW_024870931.1, on the reverse strand, counting down.
TGACACTAAAACAAGCCACGAGCCGTACATGGTAGGCGGTTTCTTGGCTTTGGTTCCTTGCACGGTGACCATCCTAGGTCTGAATGACATGGATGCCACGCACAGGTGACCTGTCATTGCTCAAGGCTGGTGGACTGTCAGGAAAGCCATAGGCCAACCCCGCAACACAGTCCCTGAGTTCAAATCCTGGTCCTAACACCTACCATGGCAGGAGATCCCAAGAGACTCCTGCCTCTGCATAGAAATCCCCATGGAATGGTATCCAACTTATGACTGAATAGTTCGTGCAGCTGTGTGGACTCAAATTAGACGCAATAATCCTAGGACGCTGATTGAACTTAATTAATGGTTAAATAGGCATGAAAAGAATAATATTCCTTCAATGGAGGCATAATAACTACCTAAGACTTGGTAGGAATGTAGCAGATGTCATTGAATACTAGATACACAGCTCTGGCACTCTGTACTAATATGTATTTATTTGTGTACTACCACCTGCCTATCCATGTATGGCTATTTTGGCCACACCTGGGGCTCGATCTCAGAGCAAGCCAAAAATTTCATCCTGGAGTAAGAAGCCAAGTGTGACACCTGTTTTCCTTTTCTGTGAGAGTGCGGGGTGTCAGGCATGATGGAGAACAAGTCTACAAATCTAAATGCTATGTGATAGGGTGTAAACAATGTAATACATGGTTAGGTGTCATCACAGTCAACAAAATAAACGGTAAATAAATGAATAAAACAAAAAGTACAATGAATAACCACAACAAACAGGATATAGACTGAACTCCTGTCTGGAAGTTCAAATCTATCTTTAAAATACATGCAAGGACTATGTTTTCCAGGGTTGGGGCCTAAATTCAGGCCTAGGGAATAGGCATGACTTTCTGATCTTCAAGCATAGAGAGCTTCCCCTTCCCCCATAGTGCAACAGTTACCCAGATCCTAAGTTCAAATCCCAGGCCTTGCAGACAAAAAAATAGCACACATTCCAAGCCAGGGAGCTTTATTAGCATTTTTCATATTTTTTAAAGTTCACTTGGCATTTATTTGATACATTTTGATTTTATAACATGAGAGTTTTTAAAAAAGGGGTTTAAACGTTCTACATTTCAGCATAGCACATTGGTGTTTCCATTTTGACCATCTGCCATGAAGAGTGAAAGTGAAAATGAGTACATCATTCCTCCCTAGAGGGACAGTTGATGTTATTTCTATTTAGAGTTATTTCTATAGCTATAAACTCTCTGCAATTGTATCATGTGAGTTTTCCTCAGTGCCTACCACAAAATACACAAGGGGATTCCTCATACCGCAAAACTCACTTCTGTGAGGACAGTAGGTACTTGTAAGCATTTTGGGAATAAAGTGAATTGTAAAATGAAAAACAAAAACATTGGGACTGGGATGTAGCTCAGTAGTGGAGTACTTGCCTAAAGAGCATAAGACCCGGGAAGAAAAAGGAGGCAAGTTTCCTAAAGCTCAGAAGGTTAGAATTTTATGATCTGTATGAACAAACTTCTTTCTTTTTTTTTTTTTTTTGTCAGTGGTGGGGTTTGAACTCTGGACTTGGCTGCCCGCCTTCAACTCTTCAACTCATGGCAAGTGCTCTACCACTTGAGCCACAGTGCCATTTCCGGTTTATTGGAGATAAGCCATAGTGCCATTGCCAGTTTATTGGAGATAAGAATCTCATGGACTTTCCTGCCCAGGCTGGCTTTGAATTGCCATCCTCAGATCTCAGCCTCCTCAGTGGCTAGGATTATAGGCATGAGCCACTGACGCCCGGTGCATGAACAAATTTCTTAAAGATTGATTCTGAGGAAAGAAACTTGGAATACATTTTAATAGAAATAATTTATAATGGCATGTTTAAGGCACTAATTCAGTCGTATTTATTCATTGGCTGGTTTCTTAGTTTATTTAAAGATATATATATATATATATATATATATATATACACACACATTTTTAATATATATACATATATATTATTAAAACATAGCTTTGAAGTGTACCTAAAAGCGTATGTGCTCATGTAAAGTTATACAACTGTACCAGCTTGATTTTTTATTTTCAGTTTTTTGGTACCATAAATTAGGTGGGATGTGTGTACTGTTGTTTTGTTCTCTGTTTTGGAGGATTTCTCTCTGCTTTCTTCCCCTACCCCCCTCTCTCTGCACTTGAATTCAGCTTGCTCTTTCTTGGCTTGATTGTTCATAGCTGATTTTCTACCACTTCAGCCATACCTGTAGCCTAGCATTTTGCCAGTTAATTGGAGATGTCGTCTCTCAGGCTTTTCTGCCTGGATTGGCTTTGAAACCTCATCTTCTAGCTCTCACCTCTTGAGTAGCTGGGATTACAGATGTTAGCCACTGGGGTGCCTAGGGATGAATTCGACTTTGATTTTTGTATTCTTTCTGTTTTTCTAAGCATGGGATCATCTACTATAGAATTTCTGTGAATGTCCTGGGTCTGAAGTAAGATATATAATTCATATGCTAATCTGTATAGTTCTCATAAGATGTAATCAATTTAATACATGTTATAAGTGTAATAATAGTCAATATAAATAATGAATGAATAGTGCAAAAAATAAAATAAATACACAGTAAAATAATATGCGGTAAACATAAGTATGTAGAGATTAATCATTATTTCAAATGTGGATGAATATTACTTTAACAGGGCTGGAGATTGAATTCAGGCCTAGGGAACAGGACTGAATTGCTTGTCTTCAAACACGTTGAGTTTCCCCATCCTCCATAGTGCTTTAGAGTTACCCAGATTCTGAGTTCAAATCCCCGGCCTTAAGGAAAAAAAAAGCCATGAATGCCAAGCTGGGGAGCTTCATTAGTGTTTTTGCAATTTTTGTTTTTCCCATGGGGCTTGAGCTCTGGCCTTGGGCTCTGTCTCTGCGCTCTTCAGCTCAAGGCGAGCATACTACTGCTTAAGCCACAGCACCACTTCTGGTTTTCTAGTGCTTTATTGGAGATAAGATTCTCATGGGCTTTACAGCCTGGGTTGGATTGAACCACAATCCTCAGCCTCTTGAGTAGCTAGGATTACAGATGTGAGCCACTGGCGCCAGGCTATTTTTAATATTTTAAACTTTTATTGATTGATTGATTGATTGCCAATCACGGGGCTTGAACTGAGGTTGTGGCAACACTGCCTCAGCTTCCATCACCCTAGGCTGGGAAGGTGCAGCCTGTGGACCCACAGCCGATCACAGGATGGTACGCCTCGGGGGCTGACAGGAAAACAAAATGAAAACAGCACTTAATAAACCCCCTATCTGTGGATGGTCAGCGGTTTCTTGGTTTTCCTTCCTTGCATGGTGACGATTCCGGGTACAAATGACATGGCTACAACCTGTAGGTCACCTGGCACTGCTGAATGCTTTCAGGCTGTCAGTGAAGCCATACGCCAAACTGGACAACTAGGTCCTGAGTTTGAATCCCGGTCACGCAACTTACAAAGGGCTGGGGAGCTTAAGAAACTATTGCCTGTCCATAGGAGCACAAGAGGAATGTGAACAATGTCATGGTTGGATGAGTAGTCCATCAATCAGTCTAGCAGAAAATTAGACCCAATAATCACAGGACACGGACTGATTTTAATTCATAGTTTATTATGCAGTAAAAGAATACTGTTGATTAAATGGAGTCCTCACTAAAGACCTGAGAATCTGTAGGAGCGTAGTATGTGTCATTGAATACTAAATAGACATTTCTGGCAGTATGTAAATATCTAAGTTTATATTTATTTGAATACGATCATCTGCATAGAGCATTTTTGGTATTTTGACTAAACCTGGAACTCGATCCCAGGTCTTGGGATCCACTTGGCACCTGCATGGGCTAGATGCTGCCATGCTGACACTCACCCCTTCATGAATTGGGCCTTCTAATCCATCAGTCAAGTTCCCATCATTGCCAAAAGCTTCTTCCTGGTGTAAGATTCCATGTGTGACACCTGTTTTCCTTTTCTGTGCAAGTGCTGGGTGTCAGGTATGCTGTACATATTATGTCTGCAAAGCTACATGGTATGGAATAGATTGGAACAAATGTAATACATGTTATAGGTGTACTCACAGTCCATAAAATAAATGCTAAGTCAATCCATCAATAATAATAAAATATAATGAATCACTCCTACAAACATGATTTAAAATGAATATAGAGATATAACTCAAATATTTAAAATGTCTATAAATGTTACATTTTTCAGTACTGGTGCTTGATTTCAGGCCTAGGGAAGAGTTGAGAAGTTCATGCATGATTCACATAGGAAATGATAGGCAAGATCTTAATTAAGATTGCATGAAGTGTGACAATAATAATTACATTCAGGAAATCGAGGCATTGGGAAAGATCCAAGAATCGGTAGTCACATGGAAGATAGGATCCCAACACAGCTCACCACATCTCCTACTCTATACAAACAGGCCTTTATTAGCATATTAATTTCAGCTTATGAATGGATGAATATGGTGCTCCACCCCCACCCCGGGGCTAGATCTCAGGTCCTGGGTATGGCAGAGCTCCTTAGTGGCTCACAAGCTCCTGTGCTCATATGGACACATTTGGCAGTTGGTTCTGCTAGGCCCTGAGTTCAACTTCCAGCACTGCCAAAAGGTTCATCCTGATGTGAGATGCCAAACCTTGCAGATGTTTTCCTATCCTGTGCAAGTCCTGGGTCACATCTAGGATCTAGAGAGCATAGGCAAATCTATAGCCATGGGAATAGGTTGTCATGCATGTCAGCACAGATATACCTGTCACCATACTCAATAAAATACACAATACATCCATGAATAAGACTCAAAATTTAAAAAAAGATAACTACATTGAATGCAAGATGCATACCACACCTGTATGTAAATAGAGTTCCTATGTGTAAAAGAGTTGGGCTTGTTATTTTATCCCGTGCTTGGGCTTCAAATCAAGCCCTGGACCAGGCCTGACATTCTAGTCTTCAAGAATGGTGAGCTTCCCTTTCTCCCACAGTGCAATGGGGTTACCCAGACCTGAGTTCAAATCCCAGCTCTAGCAGTATAATGGTGTGAGTTCTTAGCTAGGGTGCTTCATTCATAATTTTTTATTTTTATTTTTTTGCCAGACCCGGGGCTTGAACTCAAGTCATGGCAACTCTGCATCAGCTCTGATCATCCTAGGCTGCAGCCTCTGGACCCACAGCCCATCCTAGGACCCTAGGATCACCGGGCTTGCTGGAAAAAAAAAAGCCGCGAGGGGGAATAAAAGCGGTGGGAAGTTCCACCTGGTGCTTTTACATTTATTTTCCTTTGCATGGTGACCATGCTGGGAGCAAACACGGTGGCCTGCAGAGTGAAGGTGAACTGGGGTGGCAGATAGCCTGTTAGCTATCAGAAGAGCCAGAGGCCGACCCAGCAACAGAGGCCTGAGGTCGAACCCTGTTCAGCCCCCATACATTAAGGGAATGGCAGGAGATCCTGAGATACTCGTTTCTGAACCTAGGAAAAGCCATGGAATTCGATGGATCTCATCTTTGAATGAGTAGTTCCTGCTTGATGCAAGTAGGAAATGATAGGCAAGACTCATGGGGTATCAATTATTTGTAATGAAGAGCTGATGAAACATGACCATATCATCACAGTCATGAAATGGAGGCATTAGGGAAGATCCAAGAATCGTTAGTCACAGGCAGATTGGATTCCATCACTGGTCACCATCCTACTCTATACAAATATGTACTTATTTACATACTACCTTCAGATTATGAATGTATGACTATTGTGCTCCCCCCTCTCCCGCCTTGCGGGGCTTAATCTCAGGTCCTGGTAACGGCTTAGCTCCTTAGTGGCTTACAGGCTGGTGTGCTTACCTGGACCCATTCCCCTATTGGGCCTCCAGTCCCCGAGGTCAGATCCCAGCACTGCCAATAGATGAATCCTGATGTGAGAAGCCAATCGTTGCACCTGTTTTTCTGTCCTGTGAAAGTTCTGGATCTCAGCTAGGATGCAGTATGCTATGTAGGCAACTCTATATTCATGGGAATCAATTGCCATCCATGTCAGCACAGTTATAGCTGTCATCATATGCAATAAAATACAAAATGCATCCATGACTAAGACACACAATAAAAAGAATAACTACACTGAATGCATGATGCATTCCACATCTCCATGTAAAGAGAGATCCTATGTGTAAAATACATGAGCATATGATTTTTGCCAGTGCTGGGCCTTCAGTTCAGGCCCTGGGAATAGGCCTGACCTTGTAGTCTTCAAGGATGGTGAGCTTCACGTTCCCCCACAGTGCAACAAAATTACCCAGACCGGAGTTGGAATCTCAGAGGTGGCAGAAAAATGGTGAGAATTCTGAGCCAGGGTGTATTATTATTATTATTATTATAACTATTATTGCCAAGCATGGGATTTGAACTCAATTCATGACAACTCTGCCTCAGCTTCGATCACCTCAGGCTGGCAGGCTCCCATGGGCCCGTAGCCGATGCTAGCATCCTAGGCTCTGAAGCTTTGCAGGAAAAAAATGAGAGAAAAATGACAGGAAAAAAATGACAGAAAAAATGACAGAAAAAATGTCGCAGGATGGATTTTTTATATTTTGTACTTTTGCACGGTGACCATCCTGGGTCTGAATTACATGGCTGCAAAGGGTACTTCACCTTGCATTGGCGAAGGCTAACGGGCTATCAGGGAAGCCATAGTACCATTTGTCAACGTAGGCACTGAGCTTAAATCCTGTTCCTGACACCTACCAGTGGAGAAGATCCCAAGATACTTGTTCCTATGCATGAGAATAACAATGAAATGTTAGCAAACTCATGATTGAATGAGAAGTTTCTGCGTGTATTGGTCTAGTCCAAAATTAGACGCAATGATCCTAGGAAAATGATTCAGCTTAATGAATGGTTTATTAAGCATGAAAAGAATACTATTCCTTCAATGGTGGTATAATAAAGACCTAAGAGTTAGTAGGAATGTAATTGATGCCATTGAATCCTACGTAGATGTCTCTGGCACTCTGTACAAATATATATTTATTGTTGTTCTGCCACCTGTCTATCCATGTATGGCTATTTTGTCCACCCCTGTGGCTCAATCTCAGGGTCTGGAAATTCCCTGGCAGCTTCATTGGCTAGAGGTTGCCGTGTTGACATACCCATTCAGGGTCTTAGTTGGGTCTGCCAGACCCTGAGTTCAGATCCCAGCACTGGCAACAATTGGATCATGGAATAAGAAGCTGAGTGTGATACCTGTTTACCTTTTCTCTGAGAGTCCTGGGTGTCAGACATGATGGAGAACATATCTACAAATCTAGATACTATGTGATGGGTTGTCATCTATATCATAAATGGAATGTGTGTCATCACAGTCAATAAAAAAATCTCATATCTAAAATATACTTGGAACTCAAAAAATAAATCACCCAACAACAAATCCTCAAAGAAACAACTGCCCAATAAATAAGTGGGCAAAAGGCTTAAAGAGAAACTTCTCTGAAGAGGAAAGAAGCATGGCCAATAGACACATGAAGAAATGCTCAACCTCCTTAGCCATAAAAGAAATGCAAATCAAAACAACATTGAGATACCACCTCACCCCAGTTAGAATGGCTATAATCAAGAACTCTAATAACAATAGATGGAGGGGATGTGGACAGAAGGCAATCTTACTTCATTGTTGGTGAGAGTGTAAACTTGTTCAATCACTTTGGAAAGTAGTAAGGAGGTTCCGCAAAAGACTCCATATAAAGCTCCCTTTTGATCCAGCAATCCCACTTTTGGGCATTTACCCAAATGTTTACAAACAAGACCACACTTAAGCTACCAGCACGACTATGTTTATTGCAGCACTATTTACTATAACTAAGATATGGAACCAACCCAGAAGCCCCTCAATGGATGAATGGATCAAGAAAATATGGTATATATACACAACAGAATTCTATGCCTCCATCAGAAAGAATGACATTGCCCCATTTATTAAGAAAGGGAAAGACTTGGAAAAATTATATTAAGTGAAGTAAGCCAGGCCCAAAGAAATATAGGTCTCATGGTTTCCCTTATTTGCAATATCTAGTATATGTCTGAGTCAAGCAGAAAAGGTCAGATAAGGTGATGTTAGGGAAATGTTCCCTAAGATATGTACTCAAATGTTTTGTTTCTTTCTTGCGATTGTTTCTAACACATTTATAAGATTATTTCTTTATTGCTTTGCATGTCCCCCCCCTCAGTATAACCCCTGTTTTCACTGTATTTGATGTCGTATAATTTGTGGAGGGGAAGGGAAAAACAAATCGTTTAAATAGGGATACAGGTGGACCCATTGCAACAATGAGATGTATAAGTCGTCGAAAAGGAACCTTACAACTTTGGTGCGAGGGTGTGGTGGGGGCGGGTAGGATTGGGTGGGGGTGCGGGGTGGAGGATGGGAAGAGATAGGAAGGGGAAACAAAGGAGGAGGCTACAATGCTTGATAAGAAATGTACTCATTATCTTGCCCATGTAATTGTAACCTCTCTGTACAGTATTTTCACAATGAAAAAATGGAAAATAAATGAATAAAGCAAAAGTACAATAAATAACCACAACAAACAGGATATGGACTGAACATCTATACATAAGTACAAATCCTACCTTTACAATGTATATAAATAGAATGTTTCCGGGGTGGGTACTTGAATTCAGGCCTAGGGACCAGGCCTTACTTTCTTGTCTTCAAGCATGGTGAGCTTCCCCATCATCCACAGTGCTTCAGAGTTACCCAGGCCTTAAGTTCAAATTCAAAGGTAGGAGAAACGGTGGGAATTGCAAGCCAGAGAGCTTTTTTTTTTTTTTTTTTGCTTTTTTTGCGAAGCACAGTCTTGAACTCAGGTCATGGCAACCGTGCCTCAGCTTTCATCACCATAGGCAGGGGTGTAGCCGCTGGAAATGCAGCCCATCCTGGGATACTAGAACTTCAGGGCTTGTGCAGGGAGTGCGGGTGGGAGATGCACAGAAAAAACGTGGCAGGATGGCGTTTTTACATTTTCTTCCTTTGTTCTGTGGCCATCTGGGTCTGAGTGTTCTGGATCCAAAGGATACTTCACCTTGCAATTGCGGAAGGCTTGCAAGCTACTGGGGAAGCTCTAATCCCGAACAATGATTAGCCAGGCACCAGTGGCTCTCACTAGTCCTCGTTGATACTTACAAGGCTGTGATAGGAGGATCATGGTCAAAGTCACCCAAGGCAGGAAAGTTCTTGAGACCCCTGTCCCACCTCAATGCCAACAAAGCCAGAAGTAAAGCTGTGTGGCTCCAGTGGTAGGGGGCTAAACTTGAGCAAGAACAGTTCATGGACGGTGTCCAGATCCTGAGTTCAAGGTCCAGGACTGGCAACAAACGACATACACACAATCTGTGCAGCTATCTGGCTAAAGCAGGTCTCCCTCTTGTCCCCAACTGGATTTGACAGAGTTTCCTAGTAAAGGGGCTGCTGTCATCTTGACTCTGTCCATTCTGTCTGCATCACAGGATTCCAGGCACACCCTCATTCTTTCATGGTTCTTTTTGACCAATGGGATACAAGAATAGTGGCCACGCACATATTCCATGCTTCCCAGTTACACCTGGATTCCCTCTGCTGGTTGACACCACAACCAGCAGTTGAGGAAGGTAGAGGTGGCTGAGTGGTGAGCAAGAGACCCCAGGTGACTTTGAGGTAGAGTAGGAAATGATGTCCTAGTCGGTGAGTGAGAGAATAGAGGATTTCCTAGAGCCTGGGAACGTGGCCAGTCCAACTTTCCTGTCACATTGCTCAGATGTCTGAAACAATAAGACTCAATGAGAGAACTGTGGGCAAGAAACTGCCCCAAGAACACCAGCAGTATCCTCCCGACAGATCTAAAACATTCAAGAAAACAAAGAACACGAAAAAGGGAGGGATCCCCAAGACAAACACCACTGAGGAGCCAGATTGAATGGAGAGTCCGGCCAAAGGTGATGCCAACCATGGGCCTCCTCTGCTTTTGGACACAGTCACAGCCACCAGGGTCCAGAGTGTCAAGGGTCCCAATCCCACCAAGGATCCACAGAGGTGCTCTCCGCATGTGGTGCCCACCCTGGACCGCAGAAAAGTAGAAACCAGGCACTCTGTGCCAAAATCCAATCACTGAAGCTGGGAAAGACAGACCTGCAGGATCAATGGGAGTAAGAGAGGGAGAAGATAGCCTAGATAAATGCAGCACCAAAAATGGAGGTAGAGATCCACAAGGCACCCATACAGCGGTTGGTTTCAGCAGAAAGCGATTTACAATGTGCACTGGCCCAAATGCAGCAGGCCACTGATGACAGAGAAAGGGAGCACGAAGCTCTCACCAGCTGCCTGCAAGCTACAGAGTGGCGCATGACAGAGCTGGAGATAGCAGCTTCTGTGGTCACTGCTGCAAAGAAGGAGACCAAAATGTTCTTCGAACAGTTGAATGATGTGACCCTTCAGCTGGAGGAAAATACCAGAAGCTTAAATGACCTGGATCAAGTGAACACAGAGTTGCAGGAGAAGCTGGAAGTGCTGTGGATACAGAGGAGCAACATGAAGAAGCGAATATCCAAGCTCCAACAAGCGCTGGAGGGGCGTGAGGTACTGAAGAGACTACTGGACAACCTGAGCGGGCTGGTGACAACAACCAATCTGGAGAGAGACTCCTTAAAGGAGGACGTGAGCATTGAGAGGTCCGCATGGAAAGAGGAGGCATGGTGGCTGACCCAACGGCTGAATCAACTGACAGAGGAGAAGGAATGAGGGGCAAGGCATGTGTTGGACCTAGGGAATGAGCTGTGGGAACTAAGAAGGAAGCTGGTAAAGCCACGGCCCCCCTCAGGACCATCTCAGGCCAAGCGGCAGCTGCAAGCCCAGGCCGACAGCACGAAGATGGAATTGAAAAACCTGGAGGAACAACTTCACATCCAGGTCCAGGAAAGCCAGTCTCCATCTTGAGAACGTGGTGCAGCAGGAGCAACTGCAGAGACTGGAGAAGAAAGCCTAGGATAGGCAGGAGATCCCTGAGACCCTACGATGAGCATGTGTGTGGGATCGACAACCGAAGGAAAAGCTGGCCATGCTGTGGGACGCTCTCCACAGGGTGAGCAGTGAGAAGGAGGAGCTTGCCAGCATCCTGGACTCAGAGCAGCAGATGAAGAAACATCTGCGGGAACAGTAGGACTGTTCAGAGAAGAAGATAGAGAAATGGATAGTGGTGGCTGAGAGAGAGAGAGCCAAGTGACTCAGGAGCAGCAGGAGCAGTCCCTGGGCCAGTGCAGGAGTTCAGAGTCTCCTGTGAATGGAACAGTGTCTCCAATGAGCAACTGTGCTCTAAGAAGGAGGCCTTGCAGCAGCAGTTAGTGAGGCAGACCCAGCTGCTGGAGCAGCTGAAGCAAGTGCAGGGCTCAACAAACTGGAGGGACCAGGTGATGTCCCCGAAGTGGCAGGACACTCTCAAGTGCCTGGAAGCCACCAGATCACAGGAGGAGTGCCTGCAGGTCCAGCTGAGCTTCCTGGCTTTCCCTGGGGAAGGGGAAGGCATGAGCCCTGGAGAAGTAAAAGATAAGGAGGCGAATCTCCCCCCCCATGTGACCATTACAGAGGATGGAGATGTCCCCCAGACCAAGAGTGACATGGCTCTGAGAGTGCTCTTGGAGGATGAGATGCACAGGGGGAAACTCCTGCCACAAGAATGGCAGGCCAGCTGCAGGCACCCCCTGGCCAACCCAGCAGCTCAGTGCCAGACTGAGCTGGAGCCACAGGCCCTCAAACCCATGAGCTGCCACCACAGTATGCGTGGGGATGGGCAGCGGGACAAGGGCATCTAAGAAGAAAATCTGCTTCGCCCATGATCTGCCTGGTGAGGCGTACTTCCAGAGTCCAGCAGGTGAGGTCCACCATTGATGCAGCCAGCTCTCGGCACACATCCATACTATCAAGGAGTCCCTCATGGTGTGTAAAGAGTAGATGTTGGTCCTGAATGAGCTGTGTTGGGAAAAAGCCCAGTGCATGCACTGGCTGTCCCAGGAGAAGATAGAGAAGAGCAGAGTGTTGCGGAGCTGCTGTCACTCCTCACCAGGGAAGGCACAGACAGCAGTGTCCAGATGCCAGCACAAGCTCAGCCTCCCACCCTCCTCCCCAACACTGCTTCAGAAGTAACTTGAAGACAGCATGGAAACTGCCAGAGGAGAGGTCAGGGTTCGTGACCCCATAGTGGACTCCCTCAAGGAGTATGTCCTGCCCCAGATGCCCCACATCCAGATCTGCCCACAGCTCCCAGGCTCAGGGGAGGAGTGCTCTCTCACTTTCTCCTGTAGATTGATGCGGATGATGACTCTCTAAGTCACATACTGACTCTCAAAATCCTTGGCAGCCACCAGAAGTAGGTGACCAAGTGGCTTTCTCTCAGGCCTCCATCTGCCGGGCAACGGGAAGGTTAAACTGGTGGTAGGGTATGGTAGAGGCTCAAGGGAGTTGGCCCAAACTCAAGGGACATCTAATGGCCCATTGGTGGCCAGGAAAGAGTCCTATGTTTTGCTTATCACAAAGAATAAATTGTTTTCAAAGCAATAAAAAAAAAGTCTAAAAAGAAAGATTTGTTCTTCCAACCCTGGGGCTTGAACTCAGGGCCTGGCCACTGTCCCTGAGCTCTTTTTGATCAAGGCTGGCCCCACCTCCCCTTCCAGCCTTTTCTGTGTGGAATAGAACCAAGAGCTTCAGGCATGCTAGGCGAACACTCTACCAGTGAGCCACATTCTCAGGTAGGATGATTTTTCCCCCTCCCAAACCCATATGGCCATTCCTCAGATAAATAGGAAGTAAGGGCTAGGATGAATATGAAGCACAAGTCTGGTTACCCCCAAAATATTCCCCCGCCCCCTCTTCCCACACCCTGAGTTGAACTTTCTCTTCTACCATTGAGGGATGAGAGGGAGAGGGGAGTCCCAAGAGAGTACCAAAAACCTTGGCCCCCTGAGTCCCACATCCTTCCCCACACAAGTGGTCCTCCAGATTGTGATTTTACCTGACTCAATGTGAAGTCTACACTGTCTCCCCACCACTGCAAGGCTCAGGATGAAATAAAAGTCAGCCCAAAGTGGAAGCTCCTAGTCCAGACCTACTTCCACCTCTGACTGCCCCTAGTTAGGCCAGACCCACCATTCACCACTATGTTGGTGGTGATGACCTCATGGATGGATTCCGGGAAGAAGGTCTATGGCAAAGAGCAGAAGCAGCAGGGTGAGCAGGGCAGAAGGTAGTTGGGTGATTGCTCTGGGATATTCCTTGGAGCCCTCCCGTCCAGCCAGATCCATGCTGACCCAAAGAACGGACAAGGCCAGGGGGTGAGACGAGATGGAGGAGCACAGGACAAAAAGAGGTACTGCTTTGTCTTGGAGGACTTGATTAATTCCAATTATAATTAATTCCAATTATATTTGGCCCATGCCAATCCCAAAGACAGCATGCAATGCCTCTCCCTGTTGTTGTTGGCAGTGAGCATTGTCCCTGAGCTCTTTTTCTCAAGGCTGGCACTCTACCACTTGAGGCACAGTGCCACTTTTGTTTTCTGATGGTTCAACGACATGTCTCATACACTGTCCTGCCCAGACTGGCTTGGCACCATGATCCTCCAGATCTCAGCTTCCTGAGTAGCTAGGATGACAGGCATGAGCCACCAGTGCCCAGTATGTGATGCCTTTTGAAGGAATCTTGGCGAGTCTGTAAAGGAGCCTCAAAGGGCCTGGATAGACCATGACCCAGTCAAGTAGCTTGGATGGGGGAAGGTTGACCTTCTAGCCATTCTGTTCCCCCAAAATTGAAGATGCCAGGTGATGTTGATGCACCAAACACCTAGGCCAGCAGCCACCAGGCTTAGTGGGGGAAAAAGTAGAGAATACCCAAAGACTGCAGTGTAGAAATCTCTGATTTTGCATGCATGTAGTGTGTGTTTGTGTGTGTGTGTGTGTGTGTGTGTGTGTGTGAACTCAGGGCTTAGGCTCTATCCCTGAGTTTTCTTGCTCAAAACTAGTGCTGTGCCACTTGAGCCACCGCCCCACTTGATTTTCAATGGTTAATTGTAGGTAAGATTCTCAATGTCTTTCCTGTCCAGCATGGCTTTGAATCATGATGGGTGCCCAATGGAAGCAAGAGTAAACACAGCTCGCAATTACAATCCCTATGGTGGGCCACTCCTGACCCCTGGTGGCCACACGGGGAACATGCGATCCCATGCCATTATCCTCTAGAGTTCAATTTGGACAAGTTACTAGGGCCAAGCGGACTTTTGCTCACCCTGATTGCTGATGCCGGAGCAGGTCTGTTCCACCCTAGGCCAAGAGAGCTCCAGGAGGCCCATCTTTCCAGGGACAGAGGGAAGGGAGAGGTCAGTTCCAGGCTGAGCTAAGAGCCTTTGACCACAGATACCCCAACTTGGCCTTACTTATCACCATAAGACCTGTCAAAGAACAACCCCAAAAAACAAAATTGGAGCTGTGCTTCCAAGTGGTAGAGCTCTAGCATTGAACCAAAGAGTTCAGGGACAGGGCCCCCAAGCTTTGAGTTCAAGACCCCCAGCTGACTTCCCTCATAAAACACAGCTTGTCTAAATGTGAACTAGTAGGATTTGTACAGTGTTTCTGAAGAATGGTGATACTGAAGAAAGCACCCTAATTCTAGTGACAGCTGAACTTGTGACATACAGCTATGTGCTGAGTCCTTCACAGGGCGCTATTTACTGGGTTCTTCCCTCATGGGAGTTATGTGCTGAGTCCTCAAAAAGGTGCTGTTTGCTGAGTCATCCCAAAGGGTGCTATGTGCTGAGTCCCTGAGAAGAGTGGGCCATCCTGGGTTTTTTAAAGGGGGCTTTGTGCTGAGTCCGTTACACAACGTATTGTATGCTGAGTCCTTCAAAAGGTTTGGTGTGCTAATGCATCCTAAAGGGTCCTGCTATGTGTGAGCCCTTGAGAAGAGTGGGATGAGGTATATTTTGAGTGCTGTGTGCCAAGTCCTTTACATAGCCTGCTCTGTACTGTCCTTCAAATGGTGCTGTGTGCTGAGAGCTTCCACAGTGTGGTATGTGCTGAGTCCTTCAAAATTGTTCTGTGTGCTGAATTTATTGAAGGAAGCTGTGCACTGGGTGTTTTACACAGTGTGCTTCAACACAGAGTGTGATCAGTCCCTGGAAAAGAGTGCTATGTGCTGTGTGTTTCAAAGTGGCCATGCACTGAGTCCTTTACACTGTGGGTATAGACTCCCTCCTTCAAACGGTGCTGTGTGCTGAGTACTCTACCCAGCATACTACATGCTGAATCCTTCAAAAGGAGCTGTGTGCTGACTCATTTACACAGGGTACTTTGTGCTGATTTTGGAAGTGTGCTGTGTGCTGAGTCATTCCATAGGGTGCTATGTTCTGAGTCCTTGAGAGGTGGTTATCCCCAACACACACACACACAAACACACATACACACACGAGTGTCACCATGCACCTGCTTGGTGTGTGGAGTGGAGGGGGATGGAGGGGTGGGGCTGAGGTGAGATTGGATCCACTGAGCCGGTACTAGGGTTGGGGGTTAGTGCTGAGCTGAGGTAAGGCTGCAATTGCCATCTTCTAGAAGCCTCAGGGCCCAGTCAGGGCTGCAATTGTGGCCAGAGGTGGGAGGCGGGGCCCAGGGGAAGTGGGGGCGGGGCCCAGGAGTGCACTTTGGTGGCAGCAATGGCCAGCGGCCCAAGGTGGCAGGGGTGTGTGCACAGTAGGGGTGGGGTGACCTAGGAGAGGAGTGTGGGGCCAAGAGAGAGCTGGGAGAAGAGCGAGCATGAGCACAAGAACCAGTGGAAATGGCTTCAGTGGCTGGAGGCTGCTCCTACCATACTGTGGGTACTGGCCGGGAGCACAAAGCATGCGGAGCCTGCATGGCAGGCACATTGCCACATGCAGCCCCTTGGAGGTACCCAGGCATGGTGGCCCTGAGTCTGAGGTCCCGGTGCAGGGAGCACGGTAGAGGCAGTCTCTGCTGATTCAGCAGCGGCCTCAGATTAGGAGGCCACTGAGGCTGCGGTGGTGCCTGAGGAGGAGCAGAAGCTGTGTGCAGCCCCACCAAGTGCCCATGCTGCTTTTCAAACATGGCGCTGCTGGCTCAGACCTGAGGAGCCTCTAGTGGTCACCTGGCAGAGCTGGTGCACCCTTGACCTGCTTGTGGCCCTGATTTGATTCCGGCCCTCGGTCCTCAGACTCCCGACCCACACCCCGAATCCCAGCCTACAGCTTCTCCCACCAGCTCACGTGTGTGGCCGACCTGCGCTCCCACACTCCACGATCACCCCCCTGTAAACCCTGCCCCCCACTCTACCCTTCCTTTCCACCCTCGGGGACCCAGACCCTTGCCTCTCCCCTCCCAGTCCAGTCCTGCCTGCACCTCCCCCATGCCCCACAGTCTGTCCTGGCTCTGCCACAAATTCACCCCAAGGGTGGTGTTTGGAGGTGGGTGTCCACATGGGGATCCCACCGTCATCACTAGTGGCCAGTGTCCCAGGTAAAGGGGAGCTGCAGGGATGGGAAGGAGGGGGCAGCACAGAGCCCCTGGCCTGGAGCAGTGGGAGCCACACAGCCTTGCATCTGCATCCTTTCTTTTCCTTGTGGGAACCTGGTGGCTTTAGTCAGAGGTGGGGAACAGCACCCCACACCTGCCTTCTTAGGTCTTTTCCTTTTTGATGGGGAGGGAGGTGTAGGATACAGAAGATAGGCCCCCCTTGCTGTGTGAGCCCTTGTCTTCTGTGCTCAGTCACACTTTCACCTGAGGACATTCCCAGAAGAGCCCAGTAGAGAGGTGAGGGCACTGGGGTAAGATAGAATGTGGGTATTTGGGAGAAAAACACACCCCATCTGACAGACATACAATCGGCCTGTACCCCCAACCCCAGCTGTCAACAGTTCTGACTGTGTGATCACATTTCCCAGTTCTGCCAGCTTCTGCTAGTACTCCCAGTCCATCTGGTCTCCTTGTCCTCCCCAAGAATCTGTCAAGTCGCCCAGAAGTATGTAGGCTGGAAGTAGGGATTCCATCCATGTATATAGCCTTTAGGACCTCATCAAAGTCCCCAACAACGCCCCCACCCCAGGTCAGACACCTCTCTGGAGGTACCATAACCCCCTGCTTTGTTTTCTGTCCAGGCTCTGAGGAGCCACGTGTCTCGGGACTCCTTCACCCAGAGTCCTAGCCTAGGGTTTTGGTGAATGGGGAGTCAAGGCTGGTTGTTCCCAAGGGGAAGGGTCTGGTCCTGGAGAACCAGGGAGGGAGGGTGGTTTTGCATTATTAGAGCATTGTTCCCCTTGGGTGGTTGCCCCTGGTTCTGACAAGGGAACTCCAGTGTTTGAGCTGGTACATTGCCTAGATGAGAAACCAACAAATTCAGGAGAGGCACTGCTCTGAGTCTGTGTGTTTAGGTGTGTATGAGAGACAGAGAGACAGAGACAGAGAGAGAGAGAGAGAGAGAGAGAGAGATCATCTTTCTCATTGTACAGTTAGCATGTCTAAAAAGAGCAAAAGCATTTTTTGGGGGGGAGGGTCCGGTTGGAGGGCCTGAACTCTGGGCCTGTGCGCTGTCCCTCAGCTCCTCAGCTCAAGGCTAGCACTCTAGCACTTGAGCCACAGCGCCACTTCTGACTTTTTTGTTTTTGTTTACGTGGTGCTGAGGAATCAAACCCAGGGCCTCGTGCATGCAAGGAAAGTGCTTTACCACTGAGCCACCTTCCTAGCATGAGCAAAAGCATTTTATTTGTGTGCACGTGTGTATTTGTTGTTCTTTTGTCGTTAATGGCCAGTATGAGCCCAGCCACAATTTTTGTTTTCTCTTTCACAGTGTCATGGCTCCTTTAGAGAAGGTTTCATTACATCTTCCTTCCCATCATTTTCTTCCCCTTTCCTGCAGCCCGCAGTAACTGCTGGGCCTGTGTAGGTCTCACCTAGGAGGCCTGTGTGCACCGCAGACCAGCGTGGATACCTGCCCTTCTGTCTTTAGCCAGAAGGCTCATGAGGCTACTGTGACCACAGCCGCACTCTTCCAGTCAGACATTCTGTTCTCATGTGTATAGTTGGAGCTAATTCAAAGTTGAGAACTTGTCTGCCAAACATAATTAGGGAAGGAGATAGGGCGTGTAGGGCAGGGGCTGTGAAGCTAGGAGGGTCTGGGAAGTGATGAACGGTGTGACATGGCAGATGGTTCACCATGACCAAGGATGAGAGGGGAATCTTACCCAGGGCATTGACGGTGTCCATGGGCATCTGAGCAGGGGGCTCCGGGCCCCCAATGTTGCCATGGATTTCCTCCCAGGGCAGTACACTGGTGGGCAGACCTCCCTGGAGTCCTGCAGACTCCAATCTGTGTCCCTCTTGGGCTGTTTCCAGCTGGACAATGGTAGGCAAGTGTGTTCCCCCTGCTAGAGCCTGCTTGGGATCAGGACATGGCAGTTACCTGAGGCTATCTGAATGCCATTTTCTGTAACCTGCTGTAGGCTGTCTGGAAGGAAAAGGGAACTACTGATTTTGGAACCCATTAAGTTTGATTGGGACAAGTGAAATGCCAGCTTTTACAAGGTTTTTTCTTGAAGCTGGCAATTTCTACTAACGCCTGGGATTCTGGGTCAAATTAGATGGACCATTTCAGCCACCAAACAATGACGTTCAAAGCGGCACAGGCAGAGTTCCCAAACCCCATGACTGAAAACCAAAAATAAAGTAGCTGAGTTTTCTGCATAGTTGTATGTACATTTAGGAAATGCCAAGATATGTTATGAGCCATTCCAGATGTATGAGATGTCCTGAGTTTTGTCTACACTTGGTCTGAGAATGCTAGTGCCATCTTCTTGGGTGTGGGATGTTCAGGGTGCTCAGGGACTGCTGAGGCCTTGGGCTACCGTGTGTGTGTGTGTGTGTGTGTGTGTGTGTGTGTGTGTGTGTGTGTGTGTGTGTGTGTGTGTGTGTGTTTCCTTCGTCTCTCTCTGTCTCCTTCCTGGGTGCCTGTCTGCCTCTTTCTGACCTTGGATGGTGCTCCTCCTCCACACTGACCTTGCCCTTTAGCCCCCTGTCAGGGTCTACAATGAGTCCTAAATTGCCAGAGGCCTGCATTCCAGTTTTTCTTTGGGGCCCAAGTCCGGCCTGTCCAAGTCTTTGGGCGCCTCCAGGGGATTCTGGATTCTGGGTCAGCATGGCCAGCTAACATAGGGTCTCCCCTGCCTCTGGGGGGCCTCAGTCATGCGATGTCCTGTCCTTTTCCTTAGCTAGGTCTCTGGCTGCATGTCCCTCCCTGCACGCTGGCAGTGGAGTGGGGGATGGAAGTTTTCTGGTGGCTCTGGCCAACTCGAGCTTGATAGCTGACAGAAGGCCGCTCAAGCAAGGAGGATCCGGAGCTACATGTGTGGTGAGGCCAAGGTGGCTTGGAAATATCCATCAGTGTCTAGGAAATGTCAACATACCTTGTTGCAGGAAAGTCTATCTCCCCCCCCCCCCATGCTTGGCCGCTCAGGCCCTTCTAGACAATTTGGATGCCCAGAATACAGATGCACACACTTTAGATTCTAAGTCCAGGCAACTGGGAGATGAGAGACCAGTATGGCCAATACCTCAATGTTCTGGAGCATTAGCCTTGACCTGGCTATGCTCCCCTTGTTGTACGTTCACTTCTTAATCCAGTGCTGGCCCCACACCGGCCACTTGTGCCAGTGCTGTGAAAGTGGCAGGAGTGGAAGTGAGATCCAGGGTGACCAAAATCTGGATTTATGGCCTAATTGGGGGTGGAGTGGGGGCAAAGGGTGTCTTAAAAAAATCTAAGAGCTGGAACTCAGGGCCTAGGCACTGTCCCTGAGCTTCCATTGCTCAAAGCTAACACTCTACCGCTTGAACCACAGCTCACCTTTCATCTTTTTTAGTAGTTTAGTGGAGAGATGAGTCTCACGGACTTTCCTGCCTGGGCTGGCTTCTTATGTAGCTAGGATTGCTGGTATAAGCCATTGGGATCTGCTAAGGATGTTTTTGTGTGTGCTTTGTGTGTGTGTGTGTGTGTGTGTGTGTGTGTGTGTGTGTGTGTGTGTGTGTTTGTGTTTGTGTTTATGAATTTACCGGGGCTTGAACTCAGAGCCTAGGTGGTATTCTTTAGCTTGGTTACATAAGATTGGTGCTCTACCACTTGAACTACAGTACACTTCAGCTCCCAGAATCCCCTGACTATGTGGAGAACATAAAGCTCAAACCTGATCATATTTCTTTGTCCTCAGGGAAGGGTATGATCCCTCTGAAGCCTGGAGGAGTAGGGGTGGAGTAGGAGGGGTAACTGTAGATGGGTGCTAGGCTGGTAGAGAGGTACTCTGGTTTTAGCCAAGAAGGATAGTGATAGCTCAAGCTCTCATATTCCTAGCTACTCAGGAGGCTGAGATCTGGGCAAGGAGGGGCAGAAGCTGCAAGATGGCAGGGTAGGTAATGCCCACTCATCTAGGGATCACAAGAGTGCAAATCTGTCAGGCACACCTCGGGTGGGTGTTGAGTTGGGCTTATGAAAGACTTGTGTGCTCACAAATCCACAGCTGGCTGGCTGCTGCTTCTAGCAGCACGTGGAGTCCCAGGGCTCAGAGCCCTTCTTTCCTCACCAGTGCTTGGGGGCAAATGAAGGTCTGCAATCATGGGCCAACTACAAAGGTGCATCCGTAGTGTTCTTTCCCTAGGTTCTGTGGCCCCATGCACGGATGGAGGGGCAGGTTCCCTGGAACTTACTGCCATGGCCCAGACCCCTCAGCCCAAGAAGGACTTAGGGAGAAACCACATGATCTGGCTTGAGAGTTTACTATGACTATGCCTCAGGACTGCCCCCAGTTCTGGCTCAGCTCATCATTACCACCTTCCTGTGTGTGTGGGTGCATCTTG
Source organism: Dipodomys spectabilis (assembly GCF_019054845.1). NCBI lineage: Eukaryota > Metazoa > Chordata > Mammalia > Rodentia > Heteromyidae > Dipodomys > Dipodomys spectabilis. The sequence continues at coordinate 1,167,986 of NW_024870931.1, read as the reverse complement.
GTACTAGGGCTTGAACTCAGGTCCTGGGCTCTGTCCCTCAGTTTTTTTCATTCAAGGCTAGCACTTTACCACTTGAGTCCCAGAAGAATATGTCTCACCAGGTTCACTTTTTTTTTGCCAGTCTTGGGGCTTGAACTCAGGGTCTGGGCTTGCTTCTGAGCTTCTTTTGCTCAAGGTTAGCCACAGTGCCACTTTTGGCTTTCTCTGTTTCTATGGTACTGAGGAATAGAACCCAAGGCTTTGTGTGTGTTAGGTAAGCACTCTAACGCTAAGCCACATTAGCAGCCCAAGGCTGGTTTGTAACAGGAGTTATGAGGGTGGGATTTATTGGCTTACCCCATTCAGCATAGAAATCGCTGACTATGTCATATCTTTGCCGAGATTTGGGACCACTCTGTGACTCGGCAATGAGGAATGATGAAAGAGTGAGAGCCACCAGGCCCCAGAGGTCTAGGCTCACATACTAAGGAGGGATAGAGAATATGGATCCAGAACCTTCGACCACTCCTACAGCCTAGGAACTCTGAGGGCTTGTCCCAGCTTGCCCAGCTTGGGTGGGCTGAGCATGGACAACCTGCTGAATGCCCATCATTCATATATCATCCATCCATAAACAGAGACATGGAGTTACTGCTGCCTTTTTTTTTGGAGGGGGAGGCAGGTCTGGGGTTGAACTATGAACCTAGGCCCTGTCCCTGAGCTCCTTTTGCTCAAGGGCAGTACTCTGCAACTTGAGTCACGATCCCACTCATATTTTTTTTGTTTTTGTTTTTGTTTTTTTCCTGTGATCTCTTAGAAATAAATGTCACCTACTTTCCTGCCCTGGCTGAATTCAAATTGGCATTCTCTACATCTCAGCCTCCTGAGGAGCTAGGATTACAGGCAGGAGCCGCTGACACCTAGCTTTCTTTTCTTATTCTTTTTTTAACCATGACAATCTGAAATCTTCACCGTGTCATTCCAATGGTTTGCATTTGAAGTAAACTACCCTGGAGTTTGATTGCTAGGACTGTCACCCACAAATGGAGGGAGATCCTGACAAACTCATTCCTATTTGTGTGAATGTTAATGAAATATTAGAAAAATAATAATTAAATTTGCAGTTAATTCATGATTCTATTTTAGAATGCCACACAAATATTATTGGATTTATATCTTCCATTCTAGCACTATGGTATGATTTCCCTAATTGAAGGATATTGACTAATTTTTAATTAATGCTTGTATAAGTATCCAACCATGATACTTCATTAAATGGTGGCATAATGTAATAACTAATAATTGGTAATTATATATATATAATTTAATATCCTCACATTCCCTCTCTTTCAGTATATATATATACATATATATATATATATATATATATATATACACACACACACATATACATATACATATCTATCAATGTATATATTGGGCACTAGTGTGGCTTGATCAAAGGTCTTCAGAACTTCCTGGCAGCTCAGTTTTCTGGAGGCTGGTGTGCTAAGACTGTGACCCCCATTTATGGATTGGGCATTGTAGGCCATGAGTTGAAATCCCAGCATGGCCAAAAACTTATTCGTGGAGTATGAAGCCAACTTTGACACATTTTTTTTCCTTCTGCGTGAAAGCCCTGGATTATAATGTATAATCCATATGCAAATATAATCTAGGTGATATGATGTAATAAATGTGTTACATGTGTAACAATACTAAATAAATAAGGGTAGTAAACGTCATACACAGTAAACCCATGTATGTAAATAGATCTCATATGTGAATATTATTTTTTCCAGTGCTGAGGCTTGAATTCAGGCCCTGGGACCTGATCTGAATTTCTTGTTTTAAGGACAATGCCACAGAATTACCCAGACCCTGAGTTCAAATCCCAGGCCTGCCAGAAAAATGGTGCAAATTCCAAGCCAGTGCCTTATTATATATTTATTTTTTGGCCAAGCATTTAGGTCTTGGCACCTCTGCCACAGCTGACCTTGGGATCCTAGGACCCGAGTTCAAATCTTGGGGCTGGCAAAAAAAAAAAAAAATAAGGAGAAGGATAAAACTGAGAAGTTCAAGGAGGTGGTTTTACTATTTTTTTTCCTTTGTGTTGTGACCATCCTGGGTCTAAATGACAAGGCCCAGAAAGTGCACCTTGCATTGCTGATGTTTGGTGGGCTATTAGGGAAGCCATAGCCAAAACTGGCAACTTAGGCCTGGAGGTCAAATCCCAGGACTACCACTAATGAATGGTGGGAGGTTCTAAGAAACCCATTCTGATGATACATCCATAAAAATGGAATGTTATAAAAGTAACAATTAAATTAGTAGTTAGTGTATAATTTTCATATTATAAAATTATACACAATTATACTACATTAACTAATTTTCAATTACTACTTTATTATGTATTCAATCATGATACTTAAAAAAGGAAGGAATAATTTAGTTGCCAATTGTAGTACTATCGTATATGCATTTTCATAATATATAGACATCTCTCTTGTTTTATACATATACATCTATCTGTCTATCTATCTACCAATCTACACATTTATTTGTATATATACTTGTCACTCCTGGGGCTCAGTGTAGAGTGCTCCCCTAGTACATACAAAGCCCTGGTTTCTATTCCTCACTACCACGTGCACAGAAAAATTCGGAAGTCGTGCTGTCTGGCATCAAAAAAAAAAAAAAAAGAATGTTCTGAGCACAATGATATAAGGATAGGATTGCAAATACCTCATCACAGAGCAAGCTGGGAGTCTGGTACTGACAACTGCCATCTAACCTGACTTAGCCAGAAGTAAACCACTGCAACCCAGCTAGCTCCATGGAACCAGATGCTGCTGGCTCATTCACCCCTGTCATCTATGATACCTGGGGGCTGAGATCTGACACTGGTGGGTTTAAAACCCAGCCCTGGCAGGAAGTCTGCAAAAGTCTGAGCTGTGGCTCAAAGTTTTAGAGCTCTAGCCTTGAGCTAAAGATCTTAGGACAGTAGCCCCAATCCTTGAGTGCAATACCCATGGCTAACTCCCCCCCCCAAAAAAAAACCCCACCCCTCTAAACCATTAGATGTGAACTTGGTGCAGTTTGTGACATATTTCTGAAAGAATGGTGATACTGATGAAAACACCCTAATTCTAATGACAGCTTGTGGGATACAGCTATGTGATGAGACCTTCATGAGGTGTTTTGTGCTGTCTTTCAGGGGGTGCATGCATTTTTTTTTTAATTTAATTTAATTTTATTTGAGAACATACTGTACAGAGGGGTTACAATTACATGGGCAGGATAATGCATACATTTCTTACAAGCATTGCAGCCTCCTCCTTTGTTTACCCTTCACCTCCCTTCCCAGCCTCCCCCCTCCCTCCCGCCCAATCATACCCCCCCTCCCCCCACCACACCAACATTGTAAAACTGGATTTGACATGACATTTTGTACTTCTCATTGTTGCAACAGGTCCACCTGAATCCTTAAACGACTTGTTTGTCCCCGTCTCCTCCACATGTTATACTGACATCAAATATAGTGAAAGCGGGGGTTACACTGTGGGGGAGGGACATACAAAGCAACAAAGAAATAATCTTATAAATGCGTTAGAAACACATGCATGAAAAAAACAAAAACATTAAAATACATATTTGAGGGTTTGTTTTCCTAACATCACATTATCTGACTTTTTCTGCTTGACTCATACCTATACTAGATATTGCAAATAAGGGAAACCATGGGACCTATGTTTCTTTGGGCCTGGCTTACTTCACTTAATATAATTTTTTCCAAGCCTTTCCATTTCCTAACAAATGGGGAAATGTCATTCTTTCTGATGGAGGCATAGAATTCCATTGTGTATAAATACCACATTTTCTTGATCCATTCATCTATTGAGGGGCATCTGAGTTGGTTCCATATCTTAGCTATGGTAAATAATGCTGCAATAAACATAGTGGTGCTGGTAGCTTTAGTGTGGTCTTGTTTGTGATCATTTGGGTAAATGCCCAAAAGTGGGATTGCTGGGTCATAGGGCAGTTCTATGTGAAGTCTTTTGAGGAACCTCCATACTGCTTTCCAAAGAGGTTGAACAAGTTTACATTCCCACCAACAGTGAAGTAAGGTTCCTTTCTGTCCACATCCCCTCCAGCATCTGTTGTTGTTAGAGTTCTTGATTATTGCTGTTCTAACTGGAGTGAGGTGATATCTCAATGTTGTTTTGATTTGCATTTCTTTTATGGCTAGGGATGTTGAACATTTCTTCATGTGTCTATTGGCCATCCTTCTTTCTTCTTCAGAGAAGCTTCTCTTTAAGTCTTTCGCCCACTTACTTATTGGGCAGTTGTTTCTTTGAGGGTTTGTTGTTGGGTGGTTTAATTTTTGGAGTTCCAAGTATATTTTAGATATGAGACATTTGTCCGTTGTATGGCTAGTAAAGATCTTCTCCCAATCCGTGGGCTTTCTATTGATCTTGCTAGCTATGTCATTTGCCCTGCAGAAGCTCTGCAACCTTATGCAATCCCATTTGTCCAACCCTTCTTTGATTTGTTGTGTTTCCGGGTCTCTATTCAGAAAATTTCGGCCTGAGCCAAGGAGACCCAGGGTTTCTCCTATTCCATCCTGTAATGTTTTCAGAGTGTCTGCTTTGAGTTCAAGGTCTTTGATCCATTTGGAGTTGATTCTGGTGCAGGGTGATATATAAGGATCTAGCTTTAGTTTCCTACATGTAGTTAACCAGTTTTGCCAGCACCATTTACTGAAGAGGCTGTCTGTCTTCCATTCTATTGTTTTAGCTCCCTTATCGAAGATTAGATGGCTATAGGTCTGTAGGTTCATTTCTGGGTTTTCAATTCTATTCCATTGGTCCTGAGGTCTGTTCTTATGCCAATACCAAGCTGTTTTGATTACTATGGCTTTATAGTACAGTTTGAAATTTGGTACTGATATTCCTCCAGCAGTGTTCTTTCCGTTGAGGAGCGTTTTTGCTATTCGGGGTCTTTTATTGTTCCATATGAATTTTTGGATTGCCTCTTCTATTTCCTTGAAGAATGAGGGTGGAATTTTGATAGGTATTGCGTTGAATTTGTAGATAGCCTTGGGAAGTATTGCCATTTTCACGATGTTAATCTGTCCAATCCAGGAGCATGGGAGGTTTTGCCATTTTTTAAGTTCTGTGTTGATTTCCTTTTTCAAGATTTTAAAGTTTTCATCATAGAGGTCCTTCACTTCTTTAGTTAAGTTAATTCCTAGGTATTTTATTTTTTGTGGGGCTATTACAAATGGAGTTGCTTTCCTAATTTCAGCCACACTTTTCTCATTGTTGGCATACAGAAAAGCCATTGATTTGGGGGGGTTAATTTTATAACCTGCTACTTTGCCAAAGTTTTGAATCAGCTTGAGTAATTTGGGAGTGGAGTCTATGGGATTCTTTAAATACAAGATCATGTCATCTGCAAAGAGGGAGAGTTTTATTTCTTCTTTCTCTATTTGGATCCCCTTTATGTCTGCATCTTGTCTTATTGCTGTAGCTAGGCATTCTAATACTAGATTGAAGAGAAGTGGAGAGAGTGGGCATCCTTGTCTTGTTCCTGAGTTAAGAGGAAATGGCTTTAGTTTTTCACCATTGAGTATAATGCTGGCTGTAGGTTTGTCATATACAGCCTTTATTGTATTGAGGAATGTTCCATGGATTCCTAATTTTTCCAAAACCTTCATCATAAAGGGGTGTTGGGTCTTGTCGAATGCTTTTTCTGCGTCTATTGAGATAACCATGTGGTTCTTATTCTTGCTCCTGTTGATGTGATGAATAATATTAATTGATTTGAGTATATTGAACCAGCTTTGCATCCCTGAAATGAATCCTGTTTGATCGTGGTGTATGATTTTTTGGATGAATTGTTGAAGTCGGTTGGCCAAAATTTTGTTGAGAAGTTTTGCATCAATGTTCATCAAAGAAATGGGTCTATAGTTCTCTTTCTTTGATGAGTCCCTGCCTGGTTTTGGGATGAGGGTTATGATGGCTTCATAGAATGTGTTCGGTAGTGAGCTTTCTCTTTCGATTTCCTTGAAGAGTTGGAGGAGAATTGGTGTGAGCTCTGCTTTGAAGGCCTTGTAAAATTCCGCTGTAAAACCATCTGGTCCTGGACTTTTCTTAGCTGGGAGGTCTCTTATGGCTGTTTCTATTTCAGTGCTTGATATGGGCCTGTTAAGATAGTTTAACTCATCTTGGTTTAGTTTTGGCATGTCAATATTTGCTAGGAAGAGGTCCATTTCTGTCAAGTTCTCAAACTTATTAGCATAAAGTTTTGAGAAGTATTCCCTTATAATGTTCTGAATCTTGGTTGTTTCCGTGGTGATGTTTCCATTCTCATCTCTGAGTTTATTAATTTGGGTGTGTTCTCTTCTTTTTCTGATAAGATTTGCTAAGGGTCTGTCAATTTTGTTAAGTTTTTCGAAGAACCAACTCTTTGTTTTGTTGATTCTTTCTATAGTTTTTTTGGATTCTAATTCATTTAATTCTGATTTAATTTTCATTGTTTCTTTCCGTCTACTGGATTGGGGTTTATCTTGCTGCTCTTTTTCAAGAAGGTTTAGATGTGTCATTAGATTGTTAGTTTCAGATCTCTCCAATTTGTTGATGTAGGAGCTCAGAGCTATAAACTTGCCTCTGAGTACTGCCTTTGCTGTGTCCCAGAGGAGCTGGTATTTTGTGTGTTCATTTTTGTTGAATAGCATGAACATTTGAATTTCCTTTCTAATGTCTTCCATGACCCACTTGTGATTCAGCAGTGTGTTGTTCAGCCTCCATGTGATACCGGACTTTCTTTGGTGGCTTTTGGTGTTGAGTTCTAATTTTATTCCCTTGTGGTCAGAGAGAATGCAAGGTATAACTTCAATGTTTCTGAATTTAGACAAGTTTGCTTTGTGGCCTAAAATGTGTTCTATTTTAGAAAACGTTCCATGTGCTGCTGAGAAAAACATGTATTCTGATGCTGCTGGGTGAAATGTTCGGTAGATGTCTGTTAAGTCTAGTTGATCTATGCAGCTGTTTAGATCTGCGGTTTCTCTGTTGAGTTTTTGCCGAGTTGATCTATCTAGTGGGGAGAGTGGTGTGTTAAAATCCCCAACAATTAATGTCTTTGGATCTATATGGGATTTGAGGGAAAGTAGTGTTTCTTTGACAAATTTGGGTGCTTCATTGTTTGACGAATAGATATTTAGAATTGTAATATTCTCCTGAAGGAGAGATCCTTTAATTAGTATGTAGCAACCTTCTTTATCTCTTCTCACGAATTTTAATTTGAAGTCTATTTTATCTGATATTAGGATTGCAACTCCCGCCTGTTTATGGGGTCCGTTTGCTTGGTAGATTTTGTTCCAGCCTTTAACATTGAAAATGTGTTTGTTTTTACGGGCAAGATGTGACTCCTGCAGGCAGCAGATAGAAGGGTCTTGTTTTTTAATCCAACTAGACAGTCTATGTCGCTTAATTGGAGAGTTCAGTCCATTAACATTAAGAGATAGGACTGAGAGGTATTTGGGAGTTCCTGCCATGTTATCTACCTTCTTGGGGGCTGCGAAAACTGGGTTCTTCCTATGGTTCTTGGATTCTCAGTTTGGGTGCAGTTTCTTGGCCTTTATTACGGTCTTGTTGGTTTTCTATGTGTAGGACATCTTTAAGAATCTTTTGTAGGGCTGGTTTGGTGGAGATGTATTGTTTCAATTTTTCTTTGCTATGGAAGGTTTTTATTTGGCCTTCAGTTATGAAGGAGAGTTTAGCAGGGTACAGTATTCTTGGTTGATAGTTGTTTGTTTTTAGGGCAAGGCATACATCATTCCAGGCTCTTCTTGCTTTGACTGTCTCTGCTGAGAAATCTGAGGTGATTCTAATTGGTTTCCCTTTATAGGTGATTACCCTTTTCTCCTTGACAGCTTTAAGGATCTTTTCCTTGTTCTGAGTTGATCCTGTGTGGATTATAATGTGGCGGTGGGATGTCCTATTCTGGTCTGGTCTATTTGGGGTTCTAAAGGCTTCTTGTATCTGGACAGGCCTATCTTTTTGCATGTTTGGGAAGTTCTCTGCTGGGATCCTGTTAAACAAATTTCCTAGACCATTAACTTCTGTTTCTAGGTGCTCCTCTACACCCATTATCCTTAGATTAGGCCTTCTGATGGTGTCTTCCAGGTGTTGGATAGATCTATCATATTTCTTGGACTTGTCTTGGATGGTTGTATGTTCTTTCTCTATAATATCTAGGCTTTCTTCAATCCCTGAGATTCGATCTTCTGCATGGTCTAACCTGCTGTCAAGACTCTCTACTTTGTTTTTTATCTCTTTTCCTTCTAGTTGGTCAGCTTTGATGGCTTCAAGTTCTTTGTTGAAGCTCTGTTTTAGGTCTTGTATGAATTTCTTTACTTCCTTAATTTGGTGTTCAGTGTTTGTCCTCAAATCACTTAGTTGATTGGTTATGGTTTCTTTGGGCTCCCATTCCTTCTGTTGGGTTCCATTCAGCATTCCCTTTGTGGTCTCCCTGACTTCCTTCAGCTCTTTGTTAATGGATTCCATGAATACCTTTAGTGATCTTTGTGTGTTCTCTACCTGGTCTCTCAATTCCTGTATTACTCTTTGATTAGCTTCCTCCCGTTCGTGGGATTCCTGCAGATCTCTTTCAGTGTTCTCAGCCTGCTCACGCCATTCCTCCCTTTCTCTTTGAGTATTTTCAAGTTGTTCACGCAAATCCTGTATCAGTTTTTGAGTAGCTTCCTCACGCTTATGATATTCCTGTATAAACTTCTGGGATGCCTCCTCTCTCTCCCTATCACGCTCATACAGAGTCCTTTGTACGTTGTCAAACTTCTCATTTATCATGTTTGCCAGCAGTGTTTGTAGAGCTATTTGGGAACTCTCCTCTGGATTATTCATTATCTGTTCTAACCCCTGATTATCAAGATTGGGAATTGAGATACCCGAATTTGCCATTTTTCTTGTGTTTTTCTGGCTTACTCTGCCCATTTGGGATGAAGATAGCACCAGTTTTGTGCTAGAACACTATCTTAAGGCAACCATCAACCAAAGGTTACATTTGTACAGTCAATAGTCTACAGATACAATCTAGTTCAACAGATACATCTATTCGACATCAAACAACTATATGTTAATGGGCTACGAACCACAAAGAAGAATTTAGAAGACCAGAAATTATTAGGGTTAGGGAGAGATGTGGGTAAAAAATAGGAATAGATTGATGTGGGGAGGCACAGGGAGAGTTAACTATGTCCTAATCACAATGCAGTAAATAGGTTGGGTAGGATGCAAGTAGAGAGAGAGAGAAAAAGAAGAAAGGGAAAGGGGAATGAAAAGAGACTAGAAAAAAAAATAGAAACGTAAAAATTAATGTTATTATAGAGATTAAAAGACCATCTATTTAGAGAGGAATGTGAATATGTTGAGAGAAAGGGAGGGACATAGAGGAGATGTGAAAAATTTTAAAAATATGCTTAAAATATTATATAGGTATAAAGAGGTAGTACTGCTATTAATGAATTTAAGTCTCAGAGGTTTTGAATTGAGTAATAAGTTTGTGGATTAAGTGTGTACACAATGGGGGATAGGGTCTACTAGTTAACTACGGGTTTATCTGAGGATGTGCAGGACAAGAGTTAAGTCACATAAAGAAGAACAAACGAGGAAAATGTGGAAATGATAGGAAAGTGAGAAGAAAAGATCAGAAGTTCAGTAGAGCTAGACAAAAAACAAAAAGATAATTAAGAATGAAAGAAAAAGAGAAAGAAGACAAGAAAAGAAAGGAAAACACACATTCACGTATTCCTAAAATAAAAATTATAAGAGGAGAAAAAAAAAGTTACTGGAAAACAATTATTTTTTCAGAAGAGGCAAAAATTAAAGATTAATAAAAGTTTTAGAAAAGGAAAAAAATTTTTTTATATATATAAGATAACAAAAAACGAAAAAAAAACAAAACAAAAAAAGAAAAAAAGAAAAGAAGAAGAAGAAGAAAAAAAAAGTTCTTTGATTTTTTTTGGGGGGGTGAGGGATGGGAAGAGTCCTGTATCTCCCTTTTGTCTGTAACCAGAGTCTGGTTGGAGTCTCTGGTCAGCTTGAGGTCCTGTGGCTTGATTGGTTTCTTAAGTCAGTTTGTTGGAACAGGCAGAAAAATGCTCTGTTTCACCCAAGATTTTGAGATCCCCCTCCCAGGTTAGTTTACTGGGAGGGTGATCTGCTTTGAGAATCACAAAAGAGGGGGATGCAGTGATGAGGCTAGGTTCTGTGTAGAGTTGAGGCCTTTCAACAAACAGTAGCTTTTCCCTGGGGCTATTTTGTGAAAAAAAAAACTCACAGCACCCAGCCTGGAGCCATTCTCAAGGTTTCTGTTTTTCAATCGATTGTGGTGGCTGCTCGAGGGAGGGGCAGCCTCTGGCTCTGGTTACCCGGTGAGGAGAGCCACTCCAATGGCTGGCGCCTGAGCTGGGTGACTTTTCCCTGGATGGAACTGAGTCTGTGAGGTCACTTCGCCGTTAAGTTCTTGTGACCTGCTAAATGACTTGTTTTATTCCAAGGCCTGAGCTGGAGCTAGCCGCTCCTCCGAGCTTTGTTGGTATCCAAGATGGAGATCACAGGTGCTGGGGGGGGAGGGGTGGCCTTCCCTCCTCTGCTCCCTGAGAAGGAGTGAGGAAATCGGGCTTCTACTCACATCGAGTCTTGGTTCCTGGGTCGTCTCTGGTCTGCAAAGTGCAGGATGCAGTTGTCCACTCCTTGTCGGTTCTTGCTGGTGTTGAGTAGAATCCGCTCGTTATCTCCAGTGAACCACCAGAAAGCCTGAAGGAGTGCTGTAGCTCAAGTGGTAGAGCTTGAGCTGAAGAGCTCGGAGACATAACCCAGGCCTGACATGGGAAGTGGCACAAATGAAGGCTTCCTGTCAAAACAGAGCACTGGGGAGAGAAAGAGCTTGGGGTACAAAGAGGCCTTTTTCTCCTGGACTTCAGAGCCCACCCACATTCATCCTCACCAATTGCCCCCAGATGAATTGCTACAACGCTGTACAGGAGTGAGGCTTTTGTTCTGCCTGTTCCAACAATGAAGCAGACTTCCTCCAGCTGCCTGGGGTGCACAGAAACACTCAGGCTACACTGGTAACAGTGAGGGGAGCCCCGGAACATGCACTGTCTTGAAAGCACTCTCTGTGCTATGAAATCATTCTATTCAAAGCAAATTTCCTAGCTGGGTGCTTTTCTTCATAGAGAATCTGGATATTCACCAATAGAAATACATGCATACATACACAGACACATGGAGTTACTGGCTTTTTTTTTGTGTGGCAGGTCCTGCGGCTTGAACTGTGAACCTAGACATTTTCCCTGTGCTCTTTTTGCTCAAGGAAGCATTTTATTGTGTCTTAAACCATGATTACTCTAGGCTGGGGTGCAGCTTTTACACCCATAGATGATCCAGGGATCCTAGGATCCGAGTTCAACTCCCAGCACTGGCAAAAAAAAAAAAAATCAAACCAACACAAATGGAGGAGGAAAAAACCAGGAAGTTTTACATAACTGTTTTACCTTTGTTTCCTTTGCACTGTGACCATCCTGGGTCTCAATGACTTGGCTTGAAAATTGAACGTGACCTTGCATGGCTGAAAGCTGGTGGGCTATTAGTGAAGCTCAACTGACACATCTAGGCCCTGAGTTGGATTCTGGGACTGGCACCTACACACTGCTGAAGATCCTAGGAAACTTGTTCCTATGTATAGGAACACTAATAGGATGTTTGAAATGTGCTAACTGAATTACTAATTAGCTTGTCATTCTATAAGTTTGTATGCAATAAATACAACTCATTGATAATTTAATATTTATTAAGTCTTGTACTGTGATTAATTAATGGAGGCATAATTTTAGACCAAATATTTGGTAGTATTAGAATATATAAAAGTATGATATAGACATCACTTTATATAGAGTTATACACTAAAATCTACATAAATGTCTATCTGTCTCTGTATACATTTATGGATGCATATACATACGTAAATACACACACACACACACTGAAATCTACACATCTATGTGTTTATATATTGGCCACCCCTAGGGCTTGATCTCAGGTCCTCAAAGTTGCCCGACAGCTTCACTTGCATCAGACTGGTGTGCTAACATTGACTCATTCATGAAGTGGGCCTTCTAGGTCCGGAGTTCAAATAACAGAACTGCCAAAAACTTAATCCTGGTGGAAGAAGCCAATTGTCACACTTATTTTCCTTATCGGTGAAAGTCCTGGGTCTCAGGAATGATGTACAATACATAGGCAAATCTATGTCCTACGAAATAGGATGTAAAAAATGTTATATGTGTAATCATACTCACTAAAATACATAATAAATAAATAAAACAGAATAAAATGAATAACTACACTAGCTGCAATATGCAGTAAACGTGTATGTAAATATAAACCATGGATTTAAAATGTATATGAGTGCTAGGACTTGAATTCCGGCCCTGGAGACAGGTCTGACTTTCTTGTCTTCCAGCATGGTGAGCTTCCCCTTCCCCACAATGCTGCAGATTTACCCAGACCCTGAGTTCAAATCCCAGGCCTGGCAGAAAAAATGGCCTGAATTCCAAGCCAAGGAGCCTCAAAATATTTTATATATTTTTAATGTATGTATGTATGTATGCATATATGTATGTATGTATGTATGTATGTATGTATGTATGTATGCATTTTTATTTTGTCAAGCACAAGGCTTGAACTTAGGTCCTTCAACTCTGCCTCAGCTTCTTTTACTCTAGCCACTGGACCCACAGCTGAACCTGGGTTCCTGGGCCCCAAAGGCTGATAGGAAAAAAAATAACACAAGGAAAAAAATACCCTGGCAACTTGCATATGGCTGAAAGTTTTACATTTGTTTTCTTTGCAAGGTGACCTTCCTGGGTCGGAATGACACAGTTGAAAAGTGTTGGTAACCTAGCATTGCTGAAGGCTGGCAGACTATCAGGGAAGCCATAGGCCAACATGGCAACATAGGCTCTGGGTGGGAAACCCGGTCCTGACCTTACCAATGGCAGGAGATCCTAAGAGTCTTGTTCCTATTCATAGGAATACCGATGGAAGGTTATGAATTTCAAGGTTGAATTGGTTGTTCCTGAATGATACTACTATAAAATTAGAGTGATTTTAGGAGGCCGATGGAGTTTAATGAATATTTTTGGCACACTAAATGAATACTATTAATTACATGGACGAAATTATTTTGGGACAGTGGTTGATTTAATTAATAATTCATTAAGGATGAAAACAATATTAATTACATGGAGGCATAATAAGTACCCAATAATTGGTAGGAAGGTAGCATATATAACTGAATATTATATAGACATCTCTGGCACTCTATAAAGATCTATATTTATTTGTGTACTACCATCTGCATGTCAATCTGTTCTTATTTTGTCAAACCCTGGGGCTTGATCTCAGGTGCTGGGAACTACTTGTGGGCTCAATATGCACCAGGCTGGCGTGCTGACATTCACCCATTCATGCATTGGGCCTTGTAGGCTGTGAGTTCAGATGTCAGACTCACAAAAATTGAATCATGGAGTAAGAAGCCCATGGTGACACATGTTTTCCTTTTCTGTGAAAGTCTTGGATGTCAGGTGTGAAGTTTCATACATAGGCAAATCTATATCCTCTGTAATAAATGTAATAAATTTTCCATGTGTAATAACAGTCAATAAAATAAATGGCAAATAGATGCATAAAAGAAAAAATTTAGTTAATAGATACACTAAGCACATTATGGAGTCAACATATGGGGCTTGATTTCAGGGCCTGGGAACTGCCTAGGAGCTGAATTGGCTGCTGTGCTTACAATCACTCATTCATGAACTTCTAGGCCCTGAATTAGATCCCAGCACTGCCAAAAGTATAATCTTGGAGTGAGAAGCTGAGCATGACACGTTTTCTTTTTCTTTGAAAGTGCTCAGTGTCAGGTAGGATCTATAATTTGGATGCAAATCTATATGCTATGTAATAGGATGTCATAAATGTAATAAATGGCATAGGTGGAATAATTGTCACTACAATAAATGATAAAGGGTTGAATTAGTGAATCATTCTAGATTGAATTAGATGCAACAATTATAGGAAGTGTGTTAAGTTTTATTAATATTTTATTAAGCATTACCAGAATAAAAATTACATGGAGACATAATTAAATACCTAATAATAGGTAGTGACACATGATGCATAATTTAATTATATATAGACATCTGTCTCATTCTATAAAATATGTAAATATATGTATATATGTACATATATAATAAACAATAACAGGATATTGAGTAATTATTAATTAATGCTTTATTAATTGCTCAGCTGGGACGCATCATTAAATGGAGACATAATTTATTTATTTATTTATTTATTTTATTATTATTTTTTTTTTTTGGTCGGTCGTGGGGCTTGAACTCTGGGCCTGGGCGCTGTCCCTCAGCTCTTCAGCTCAAGGCGAGCGCTCTACCACTTGAGCTACAGCGCCACTTCCGGTTTTCTGGTGGTTTATTGGGGAGAGGAGTCTCACGGTCTTTCCTGCCCAGGCTGGCTTTGAACCGCGATCCTCAGATCTCAGCCTCCTGAGTAGCTAGGATTACAGGCATGAGCCACCAGCGCCCGGCTGGAGACATAATTTAATATCTAATAATTGGCAGTAATTCCTGCAACTACTGCTGCTTCCTTCTTGCCCTCATCACTGGCCTGTCAGTGCCAAAAAAGGCCTCCAGGAGAACCCCTGCACCCCTGCACCAAATGTATCCTGTACTTCCAGTGACTCCTGGTGGTCAGTATGATCTACATGACCACAGAAGAGCATGAGGATAAACGTTACACACAGACATGAAGAACTAGTATGATGGCTTGACCTTCATGGCCTCTGAAAATGAAGGTTTAACCTGCATAAATTTTGCTTCACTATGAATTTTCTATTTTCACACTGAACACCATATACTTTCCTTGTGCTTCCTTTATTGGTTTTTGTCTTATTCTCTCCAAACAAGTATATTATCATGGGTTGATACCACGTCTCTGGTGATGGCACCAGCAGATCCAAGTGGAAAAGGAAGTGGGACATAGAATACCCATCCTTTTCACAAGAGTCCACCACAGGTCAGAAGAGCAAGTATTAGGAGAGTGGGCACAGCTGCTGCTTCCCTCTCTGAAGCATGGCTCAAGTTTGGAGAGGGATTTCAGGACATCTGAAATATTGAATTATTGAAATATTGAATTTTCTCCAAGACCAAAGAAACAACCACATCTAGTAATTGAGCTCACAAGTATACCATGGAGATCCAGTGAAAATGATCAATCAGATAAAGATAGGACACTGTTTAAAATACAGAGAAACAATAGGATTGGCACTATTGGCAGGAACAATTTGTGTGCAGAAGATAGGGCCAAGGAAGATGAACTGTAGTTGATTGACTAGAAAATGGTGGCAGAGAAGAAACCAGTAAAGGCAATGAATGTGAAGATGGAGAGGGTGCCATGGAAATCTCAGATGGTGCTTCTACTGCAAGTAGTTATTCTTTGGCAAGTGATAGTAGGAAACCTGAGCTTCCTAAGGCAAGACCTGGCTTTATTGCCTAGCTGGACTAAAAGTCAAGATCCTCCTGCCTCACATTGCAGAGTTCTAGGATTACAGTCATGCATAACCACATTTCTGTTTGAAACATTTAACTTTCATGTTAGATTATTTCTTTTTCACCTGTGGCCTTTATAAGCCTGACTTGGACATTTTTGGACCTTGGCATGAACATTTGTCTGGATTATGAGGAAAGAATAATTATTCCAACAGTTTCCCATATTGAAACACCCACTCCTTGGGTACTTGTCAACTCACTGTGTTCATCTGGCCTGTGTGGAGATTGTCCATTCTGCTCTGGTCCTTAAGAGGTCTGCTAGATTCTCAGCTGTGTACCAGAAGAACACAGAGATGGAGGGTTTTAGATAGCAATGAGAAAAAAGAAATTTACTTCACTGAAACTCGGTTATTTGCCTTATTTTTGCCTGTCATATTTACCTTGCTCACAGTTTACATTCTTTTATGGTATAATGAAGTAATAACATTTATTTTCCCCAGCATTTAAGTTTAATTCTTTGTTTTCATTGAGACAAACTTCTGAGAAAGAACAACTAACCTCATGCTCATTTCCACAAATGGATGTTTTTATTTTCATATTCCCTTGTAAGACAATAATTCTTGGTGTGGAAAGTTAGGAAATAGAAATAGATTAAAATTTTAAACATGATACATTTATTTGTGATGTCAGTAGGCTTTGGAATTTTAGTCACTAAAATGTGTGTGACTACTACGCTTACTCTTGCCCACTCTGGTGAGAGCATCCTTAATTACTAAGTTATTAACAAGTGAATGGATTGCCAGGCAAACTTTGAGAGTTTTTGTTTTCTTGGCAAACCATTAAACATTTCTTTAGAGGAAAAAATACCACACTATTCCTTCTCTTCATAGAGTCTACTATACTTCAATTAATTCATCTGTAACTATTAGTATACAACTGAGTGTATTTGCTTTTGGGTTTATTGGAGCATTCTAGCAGCCACAAATAAGGGAAACCATGAAGCTTGTGTTCTCTGGGTCTGGATTACTTCCCATAATATAATGCTTTCCCAGTCTTTCCACATTATTACAAATTGTAGTGCATCATGCTCTCTGATGGATGAGTGGGATTTCTCTCTGTTTGTGTGTGTGTTTATACATACATTTATATATATGTATATATATGTACATATATACACATATATGTATATATTTATATCTATATATACATATATGTATATAAAATGTGGTATACATGTATGTAACCTCATACATACATACATACATACATACATACATACATACATACATACATACATATATATATATATATGTAACCTCATACATGTATGCCACATTTTATTGATCCATTCACCATATGAGGGTTTTCTGGGTACTGGAAAATGAGAGACATGAGCCTTATCCCTCTGTTTGTGGGAAGACATGAGCTCTTGTAGCAGCAGTACTGAGCCTTGTTACCCTTTTTTATGGCCTGAAGTGGTAAAAGCTGATCAACAATTTGTTCATTTTTGCAATTCCTGGGGCCTGAACTCAGTGCCTGTGCACTGTCCCTAAGCATTTTTTGCTTAAAGCTAACATACTAACCTTTGAGCCACAGCAACACTTCTGGCTTTTTCTGGGTATGTGGTTACTGAAGAATCAAACTCAGGGCTTCATGCATGCTAGGCAAGCACTCTACCACTAAGCCACCTTCCCAGCCCAAGATTTTATTTTTTAAAAGCTAACATGTAAAAGAACCAACTACATGAACAACTGTATTACATGAGGCGAGCTCCATGACTAGAACCATGACTTCCCTGGCCAGAAACCTGGGAGACCAGGCCTTTGCCACAAGTCTCCTGTGTGGTCAGCTTCCAACCACTGAGCATCGTATCATTGGCCTGAAAGGAAGGAGAGTTTTGAGATGTGAAACATGATGCAAGCAGACAGAGGGGGCCTCATCCCCCACTGTCAACACTGAGGATGGGTACTCACAAACCCCAGACCCTGTGGCACACATGCTAGTAGACACTAATTATGAATTGTGTGGAGTCATGATCCAATGGGCAGATGGGCTGGGCTATTATGAGAAAGGCATAACCTCCTTCAGAATCATATGGACTCCAAAAATGTGAACTAGAAAAGGTCTACTTTGAGATTATTGTTTTAACTTCCTTTATCTGCACTCTGTCCTCTAAAGCCAGCTCCCATGTGTGAACTCTTCATATGCAGAAAACGAGCCATAAATAAGGCCAAGTAATTGTTAATCTTATGGAAGTCAGCCAGGCATAGAATGGCTGTCTGGGGTTTCTTTTCCTCTCTGAGTTACAAAAAGTGACTTGTTCCTGAGACACAAAGCCCATGTTCTAATGGCTGAGCTATTACTGCTGGATATCACATTTCACCATGTGGATATAACTATAAGAGACAAAGCAGCCAGGACTTTGATGTTCCCAAAATTATTGCCATGCTGAGTGAGTCTGACACATGACTTCGAATGACTGCATGAAGGAAGTGGACATTCTTTTGTTTTTACAATATGTAATAGTGTATACATCGATACATGCTTATTCACTTTACACTGACTTTAATTTTGTCCCAGGTTTTCATTTTGGTTTCAGAGGAAAGTGTCTGGATTTACCATTCCAGCAACAGGCTCCCAGATGCTCATGCAGGATGAAGAGGGGAGAATGGGTTGAAATGATGACTTCCTTCTGTGTTTCCCTGGCAGTGCTGAAAACCAGACCCAGAGCTTCTGGGCTTCAGGTAAACAAGCAGTGGATAGAGTCTCCCTTCTCAAGAGATGAAATCTTCATGAAAAGTGCCCAGAGGACACTACAGTTTCCACTGCTTTTTTACTTCCACGCAATGCACAGAGCACACGAGCAAATGCTGGAGGGCACAGGTATGGCTGACTCACCACCCTTCAAGAGAGTCAAAAAAGATGAACACAGTGGCAGGGGACCTGTTCCTCAGCAGAAAGCCTTGCAAGGTTCTGAACATCACCCTAAGTGAGGCTGGCATTTGAGCACAGTCTTGGACAGGTCATGAGCATCTGAAGAGTGTGGAATGTTCTGCTAATCCACAGGTTGACTAAGCAGCTTCTCCTTGGGGGAAAAGGATCTACTATAAGTAAACACTTATCAGAAATCTCACTAAACTTTGTTCTTTATATTAAGTCAGTTCTTCAAGGCAGACAAGTGAGAATGCATAAAGGAGAAGGGCCCTAGGACCACTGAATTTTCCCATCTTAGAGCATCATTTTCTTTCTCAACATACAGTAGGGAAGCCACAGCCTAGTCCTGCTAGCCAATAGAAATATATTCTCAATAGTATATGCCAACATGTTGAGGTCCAGAGAACTCAGTGATAGTGGTTCCACTCTGTTCTCTCAGTAACTTCTCTTCTCTTTTTTGAGATAGGGTCTAATCTAAGTAGGACTTTGGGCTAAGCTCCCTGTGTATGCAGATCATAGGCATGTACCACCATGACTAGCCTCATTACTTCTTTTTGTTTTCTTCCCTTTGAAAGTCAGCCAATAGCTCTAACATCGCTCTCTTCCATTTACATTCTATTCACGCCCTTATCTGGTTCTCTCCATCTGGTCTAACTGGAGCCATCTGTCTCTAGCCAGCACACTGTCATGGTGGTCCATCTTCCTTCTTCCCAGCTAGCTCCATACACATCTGTTTGTTACTAGGGAGTCTTTCCTGACTTGTGCTTTTCACTTTTCCAAATGACTGGATGTGCAAGACAATAAAAGGAGTTCCTGAATTTTGCCAAGAGTGTGAATGACATGGCTGATTCAAGGCTGTTAACTATTTTCCACTTAAACACACAAGCAGTGGGCCAGGATTGGTGGCTCACACCTGTGATCTTAGGTAATAAGTAGGCTTAAATCTGGAGGATGGTGGCTCCGAGACCAGCCTAAGCAGAAAAGTCTTGAGATCCCACCTTCAAAATAATCACAAAAGAAGGGCTGGAAGTATGGCTTACGGTGAACATACAATCTGAGCAAGAGCTATCATAGTGTAGGTCACCTTGTGCTGCTGGTAGCACAGGCCCTTTAGTCCCAGGTCTGTACTAATAACATCTCTTCAATTCCAACTTTGTGTATGAGTGTGTATGTGTACAACTTCACATTCTCATGCACTTGTTGTGTACACTGATAATATTAAGTTGCACGTGCTTATGTTGCAGAGACTTCAAACCAATTTGAATCTTTCCAAACACAATGAACCATCAAGAATTCTACCACTGAAACATTCAGTACAAAGATTCCACTTCCAAAATGCCATTTGGTTAGATGGTGTTTACCTATCCATATTTACTTAGTCTTTCCTCTAGTTGACCCTCATCCTCCCATACCATTGCACCTCCACACATTCCCCCAGATTATTGTTTACAATGATCTTAACATTTTCCTGGAAATAAAGATTCTTTAGTGGTAGAATTAGCATTTAATTGTTAGCAAGTCACCTTCTTCAGTAATAACTCACAATGAGCTTAAAGATCTACCCTTAATCAGGTAGGGATAGGTAGACACAGCATAGTAAAATGGACAAAACAGCATTTCAATGCCAGGTGGAGCACTATGGGACCTGACCCGATACCATCATGTGCTAAACATGGACCTCCAAGGTGAGGGCAGAATACCCTCTTGTACTTATGGGACTCCTGGATATCAGGAAAGTAGGAGGCTGAGACCTGAGTCCAACCCTTACTCTTCTCAAATTGCTGGCGAAGTTTCAGAAAAACTCAGTAATCTGCCCAAGGAAGGTATGCTAGGCTACAGGTGAAGAAAGACAGGAGCCTAAAACGTGGCATGCAATTTCTGAGAAGACACCTTCATACTTACTAAGAACTTATGAGCTTATAGAAATGGATTGGTTGTGGTCAGACAGCGTGGGTATGCAAGCCAAGGAGGGGACTGACCACTTCCTTACAGTATCATCCTATAGTGACAAGAAGAGGAAAATAACCCCAAATGGGACTGCACTGGTCATCTACTTGATGTCAAAGTATTAGGGCTGAACAATACTGAGTGTTAACCTGGACTGCTGGTCAGAGAGCTGGAAAAGTAGGGAGTAGGATGTGAATTGAATGATAAATAGAGGGATGAGTTGATGGAAAGAATTGTCAACTGCAACATCACATTCAGATCTACCAGAGATCTCTCATAAAGGGCCAATACAGTCAACCATGTGAACCCATTAGCACTGGTCATTCTTGTTTGCTAGCCAATCACTTTCTGACTTATCAGACATACACACACACCCCAAATGGCCATGGTTTGGTGGACAAAGAGGGCTAGAATATAAATGTCAGTAAATGCCTACATTTTAGCAGAGAGTATCAAGGTTTAGCCACCCTGCACTGTTCATTTCCAAGATTCTCAGCCTGTTAGGTCCTTGTGGCAAACTCAGTGCTCCAATGGGAATAGATGCTGCCTCCAGGCCTCCCTTTCGTATTCTCCAGGTCTCAGAAGTCCCCAAAAGGCTGGTCTGGAGGTGTGGGGGAATAATGCAGGCAAAGCCCAAGTGTTGGAGGCTCCAATTCATAGCAATGATAGGGTGCTGCAGAGCTCTGGATTGTGTTGTGCCTCCAAGGGAAGGAGGCACTGTTGGCACATGAGTGCATCAGGGCTTCCTGATCCTCCCTGCCCAACAGCAGCTGTTCTGGATTGAGCAGCACACTGGGATGGGGTATGAGGCACCCTGGGGACAAGTACCCACCAGTAGAGGGATGGATAGGGCAGGTAAATCTACAGACAACAGTGCCAGTACTGGGGAGCTGTGCTCTTTTATCAACTTCTCCACATTTCAGTTTTCAAAAACAACTTAGACTTTAGAGTAAGTTTCAACCTATGGAAAATTTACACAAGTGTGTTTCCCTCACTGTCCTAGCTCTCCCTTGATTCACATGTCATAAAACATATTATTCAAAGTCAGAACATTTCCACTGAAGCCATATTAGTCATTAAACACAAACCCCATACCAACCTCAACATTGCCTCCTTCTGCCCTTCTCTCACTCAGGAGTCCATCTGGTCCTGCAGATCATTGCTCTCCTCCCCTTTGAGGGGCCAAAGTTCCAACCAAACCTCCATCCTTGGCCATTGTGAGGGGTTCTGCTCAGCATTTGCTGTCTTGGTAGACATAGATTGAGGGATGTCGACGGACTGTTCCTCTTTGGCAGGAGTCTACAGAGCAACAGATGCTGCAGCCATCTCAGTGAATCACACTGGGGCACCGAGGTCACCATGCTTATCCTTGTTCATGGTACTCGTGTTAGAACTCAGAGTACTGTACTTGCTAGGTAGGTGAGCTATATGCCTATTTTGTGCTGGTCATTTTTTAGTTATGGTCTTGCTTCCTATCCAGGTACATGCCTGGGCCTGGACTCATCTATTTTAAGCTTCCTGTTGTAGTGAAGTTGATATTCATTGCTAGCTTAAGAGGAGATGTCACCCAGTTTTTGGCCTGGGCTGGCCCCGAATAATGATCATCCAAATCTCAGCATCTTAAATAGTTAGGATTACACATGTGACTTCCAGCTCCAATGTGCCTTCCTTCTCAACCCTACCAACTCAGCAGTGACTGACAGCTTGCTCTCCTCAGTTACTCTTACCCTCTGGAATTTCAGAGAGGAGTCATGCATTTTCTTTTTCACTGTACTCTAATTGCTCCCAAGATTGCCTGAAATTGTACTATCTCCCCTCATTGTAGGCTCCCCAAGGAAGTGATACCCTTGGATACTGGATATTTCTACATGAGGAGGTAAACTTAGCTGTGAACCCCAAAGGGAGATCCTGTTATTTCAGCTGTGGGCTGTCAGTTCCTTCCGCAACTCCCTCAGCTACAGTCATTTTCCATGACACAATGGTCTTCCTGCATTCCCCACACTGATGGGTACAAAGACAGCATCATGCCAATTGGCCAGGTCAAACTATGGGACACTCAGTGGTGGAGCTGGAGGAGTTGCACTTGTCCCCTATCCAATCTGACATCCAGTCCCTCCCTTCAACAGAATTCAATCTCTGTGCATTCTCCTCTCTGCCAACACTCTCAGTCTGTCTCTAGAACTAAGGAACAAGGTATATGTAATTGAGAAAACACAAACACAATCTCTCATCATGAATGGACCAATTTAAATAGTGAAAAAAATGAACCACAAAATTATACTGAACCCCTCTCCCCGCTTCTTTTATTTGTGCAAGTTTGCTCCCTAATTGCTCTTGTGTGTTTGTTGGGGAAGGTGTGTGGGTACGGGTGTGGGGGACATTGTGTATAATAGGATGGAACTCAGGGCCTTTGGCTCTTAACCTGGCTCTTTTTGTTCAAAGCTGGCACTCTACCATTCCAGCCACTGATCCCTAGTGGCTTTTTCCAGGCTAATTGCAATAAGAATCTCTTGGGTTTCTCTGCCTACACTGGCTTCAAACTGCAATTCTGGTATCAGCCTCCCAAAAGGCTAGTATTACAGGTGTGTGTGAGCAACTAGTGCATGGCCTCCCACTGCCACTTTAAAAGGGCAGCTTTTAAAGTGAAGTAAAAGAAAATTCTTGATTGAAAACTGAGTATCAGTGTGATTTAGGTAAATCTGGAGGCTCCTCATGGGAGGAAAGGCCTACATGAACCAAGTAGGTTTGATGAAATGTCCCCAGAGAACACACAAGATACCCTGAGTGGAACAACACCCAAAGCACAGGTTCTTAGGACATTGTCTAAAATAAGTTTTTAACCAAGGTACTCACAGATGTGCCTCCTATATCCTTGGGAAAGATACCAGTAGAGCAGCCATCTGAATCCTGTCCTACGGGGGTACAGAGTGTTTGGAACCAAGCCTTTTCCTTGGTCCAAACCACATCACAAAGAGACAATATGGATGCTTCTAGTCCAATGGCTGGGCCCTTTACTGCTACAAAATTAGGCTTCTTAGACTGGATGAAAGTATTCACTAAGTTTCTAAAGTTAAAAAAAATACACAGGGAACAAGTAAAAACATTGCATATGTGAGCAGATGACAAAAATATATTCTAGATTGGAAGTTGCCAAGCAGAAACTGTGCAAATCATAAAAACAGATTTCTTAAAAAGCCTCCTCCCAGAAAAGGTAGACTGTGGATCTACCTGCTGCAGGTTGTAAAGGCTTACCTACAGCCTGGATATTACACAGGTGTGGCTGCTGCCACCGATTGTAGGTGACATAGCCAGAACGGCTTTCGTATTTACAGTGGCTCTTGGCCACTCTGACTATTGCATATAGCATTTCCAACTTTTTCTCTTTGAAGACCCAAAGATCATACTGATTTTAGGGAGTTCTTTTTTTTTTTTTTTTTTTAGGGAGTTCTTGTATCCAAGAAAAAGGAAAATTCAGAGTGAACTTGGCACTAAGATTGTCTGGTACTGACTGAAGGGTTATTGACCAAGGGATATAACCTGCCCCTGCAAGGAGACTTTACACATTGAATTGGAAACACGTATTTTCTAAGGTCTTATAAACTGGACTAAATTAACTTATGGACATGGAGATAAGCTAATTTAAGACATAAGGTTGGAAAGAAAGATCAGCAAGCATCTCAATGCCTGTATCCCATTATGTGTTGGTGGATGCTACTGCCACAGGAAATTGGAGAGCAAAGCAGACATGGGAGAGGGTGGCCTCTGCAGGGGACAAGAACTTGTCATAAAACACAGCCAATGCTGTGCTGGAATTTGTTTTATAGGCTTTGTAGTTCCAGGGAGGTTGATGCTATACTATATAGGGAATCTGCTTCTTCCTCCCTACCATACAGCTGATTCTGTTTTCAGAGGTAGTTTCTTGTTCTGATTTCACACAGTAGATCAAAGCATAAACTTATACCTACATACATATAAAGTTATTCTTTATAGGTAGTTTGAGCCTGACCATTGAACAATAACTACAACTTTTCATATACAGAGTTCTAAGCCAGGGCTTGACTGACAACAGCTATTGAAGCACTTGCTACTAGTTCCTCATCCTCTGAATACTATCAGATGGAATATAGTGCTGCATCTCCCCTCCCCCCTTCCTCCCCCCCCACCCTCCCTCTGCAAGTCCTGCAGTTGAACTCAGTGTCTTCTGCTTAGTTGGCTGGCACTTGGCTACTTGAATCACACTTTCAGTTCTGTTTGTACTAATCATTGGAGGCTCAATTTTAACAGACTTTTCTAATTGATCTGGTCTTAACACAAATCCTCTGGATGTACCTCAGACTTTTGAGTAGCTAGAATTACAAGTGTGAGTCAATGCTTCCAGCTAGATTATATTGAAAGGAGGGACGTTGGGAGGTTTGTAAGGAACACAGGAGAACAGGGCTTGCAGATGCAGATTCCAGCAATTGGTGTGAGGTGTAGTCTGTTAGGTGAGGCCGACCTCATCTCAGCCTTGCCAATTGCCCCCAAGGTAAGTAATGTTTTGCATTATGCAAGAATTGATCCTATAAAAGAACAAGCTGCACTAATATCTAAGGTTTCTAAATGAGATGGCCCAAGGCATTATTCGAAAGCTCACAATGGAGTTTAATGATAAAGCTGTGGTACATGAACACATAAGAATCAAAAACTGTCCACGATTCCATGCTTCTCCCATGATATATTTGTACATATATAAAAAATTCTCATCTCAAGCCCAAAGAAACACAGGTCCCATGGTTTCCCTTATTTGCAATGACTAGTGTATGTCTGAGACAAGCAGAAATGTTCAGAGGAGTTGATGTTAGGTGAAATGAACCCCAAGATAAGGACTCACATTTCTTTCTTGCTATTGTTTTAAACATATTTATAAGATGATTGCTTTGTGGTTTTTTATGTCCCTTCTCCTCAGTATAAACCCTGTTTTCACTGTATTTGATGTTGCTATAATTTGTGGAGGGGAAGGGAAAAAACAAATTGTTTAAACAGGGATACAGGTGGACCCATTGCAACAATGAGATGTACAAGACGTTATGTCAAAAAATGAACTTTACAACTCTGGTGTGGTATGGGGAGGGAGATGGGAAGGGATGGTAAGGGGAAACAAAGGAGGAGGGAACAATGCTTGATAAGAAATGTACTCATTTGGGCTGGGAAGGTGGCTCAGTGGTACAGTGCTTGCCTTGCATGCATGAGGCCCTGGGTTTGATTCCTCAGCACCACAGAAGCAGAAATAAAAAGCTGGAAGTGGTGCTGTGGCTCAAGAGGTTGAGCGCTAGCCTTGAGGTGAAGAGCTGAGGGACAGTGACCAGGCCCAGAGCTCAGGCCCACGACCGGACTCCCCAACCCCCAAAAAAGAAATGTACTCATTACCTTGCTCATGTAATTGTAACCCCTCTGTACTACATTTTCAAGATTAAAAAAAAATTCTGGTTTCAAAGTCTTTGAGGAAAATCAATACCAGGATTTCAATAGGATTGATATATTGTTTTATAACTGGAATTTCAATTTTTGCCTGGAATGGTAATAATGTCAAATGAAATTATGTCTCTATTTCAGAGGTCCATGCTAAATTCACCAGCAGCCCTGCTCAGAGGAAGGGTGCAATGATGATGTGTAAACTCATTTGTAAACATGAGTTGAACAGAAACTCAGTTTGTTAAAACACAGCCACCCACCAAATCTTTGTAGAAATGACTTGTCAGGAGAGACCTCTCCGGTCCACAAAGCTGTACGATCATGTACTACAAAAATCCAGCGGCAGTGTGGCTAGTGGTAAGAGATCATGATGGACCTAAAGAGGAAATGTGTACAGTTTTGTTAAGTAAGTATACATGTGGTTGTGTTTGCTAGCCATGGGGCTTGAACATAGGGCCTGTGCACTGTCTCTGAGCCTCTTTGTGCTCAAGGCTAGTGTTCTACAAACTAAATCCCAACACCACTTCCAGCTTTTTCTTAGTAGTTTATTGGAGATAAGAGTCTCATGGACTTTCTTGTCTCAGCTGGCTTCAAACTGCAATCCTCAGATTTCAGCCCCCTGAGTAGCTAGGATTACAGGCATGAACCAGCAGGCTCCTGGTTTTTATACTTATCCTTTAAAACTTAAAATGAAAGCCTATAAACATTAAGAGGTGTACAATGCAGCATACACAATTTGTATTTGTTCCCATTGGATCATCTGTGAACTGAGTTAAATGCTGTCTTAGATATGGAAGGGAAGGAAAGATTTTCCACAAAGTTAGTTTTTGAAGACATTATTATTCAATAGAATTCCTTCTGAGAAGACACTTGACAAGATCAGATGTTAGGTCAAACCCTCATGGAATGGTGTAGGAATTGTCTGGGGAAACCAGGCAACAAAATTTGAATTAGGAGTTAGTGTGCTTCCTTCCTCAGCTTACTCAGCTTTATTATCTGAAGAAGAAAGGAATGAGTAGGAAGAGGTCAAGTTCTAGGGCCAGTTTATGGGTTTGTTTTGTTCTCTCTCCAAATCCTGTAAGATAGGAGTGCTGAGTGATAGCCTCTTCCTTTGGAAAGTCCCCACATTATCTCACTCTATCATGAGAGGAGACCTCACTTCTGTGGAGATAAGCTTGCTCTTGGGTCCTTCAGACACATAGTATACAGACATCAAAAGTCCAATGCTATAAAAGGAACCCAAGATACTCAGTTTTATCAATGATGTAAGGGCCATTTCATGACAATGAATCTGCAAACTGGGTATCATCAATTCCAATAGTGGAAATAGCAGCCCTGGACAGTGGATGATGTAAGATGTTAATTGATCTCCATTCTCACTTCCCTTTCCTTCCATTCTGAATATTTGCCACAATGAAGAGTTTTGCCTCAAAAAGTTTAAGGAATTTGAGTCATGATTCCACAGAAACAAGCAAAAATATAATACATAGAAAGATTGTTTTGTGTAATGTCCCTCATAGGCATATGAAGTTAATTTAAATAAACTGAGTAAGAGAAAGATTAAGTGAAACAGCTTTAAATAAGTAGTTTTTTCTGATTCTCCCATATTCCATTAAGCAAAATTATCACTGGTAAAAATACATTTACTCAAAGCAGCAGCAATGCAGGTTTCACAGAAGCACAATGTTTCGGTTTCCTATAATATCAGTTGAGCCTTCTGTGGGATCTAGGAGAAGGACATGGCATTGGGAGGCTGGGAGAAATAATAGGAGTGAGGATCTGATGAAAACAAGCATCTAAAATCACCTAAAAGTGCAAGAGATGAGGTTTCTACTTAAATATCTGTATCTATCTTTTCTCTTTCTCTAATACCAGTACTACAAGCCTCAGCCACTGTCTAGGGCAGAGACTGGATACCTGAGGAGGGAACAGACTGGAGAGCAGCAAGATTGGTAAAAAAAAAAAAAAAGCTCTAAGATGCACAGGAGAGGACTCAGTGGTACAAAGTCACCACTGAAGACAA